>NC_134409.1:67773687-68081187 GCF_038048845.1 Mixophyes fleayi
ATAATATGAAGTTAAACAAACCAGATAGCATGGGTGCCAAGGGCTTGATGAATTTCTTATAATAGTAAATCCATCTGGTCCGGGAGCTGATTGACGTTTCAGAGATTTAATAACATCGATGATTTCTTCTGTCGTGATCTCAGCGTTGAGGGAGGCTAGCTGTGCAGGGGTTATTTTAGGGAGATGGCACGATTGGAGGTATTTTTTTATGCTGGATTTTTAGAAGGAGGGGGTCTGTGATGTCTGGGGTGATATTATATAGGGATTCGTAATATTCTCGAAATCTATGTGCTATATGTTTTGGGTTATATAGTAATGAGCCTGTAGAAGATTTTATAGAAGAGATTCTATTCTTCGTTCGCTTAGCTTTTAATTTGCGCGCTAAGATAGAATCTGCCTTATCACCCTTCTCATAATATTTTTGTTTTAGCCATGGGAGGGTTTTGGCCGCTTTTTTTGAAAGAATGTGATTTAATTGGCCTTTAAGTGATAACAATTTTAAATATATTCGTCTTTTAGGGTGCTGCTGATGGAGAAGTCTGGTATTGTGAATGTCTAATTCTAAGGATTTTATACAATCGATTTCCTCTTTTTTTTGTTTTGATGACATACTAATAATAGTACCACGTATTGTGGCCTTATGTGCCTCCCATAAAATTGCTTGAGATATATCTGGAGAAGAATTAAGGGAAACATATTCTGTAATTGCTTGTGTAATTTCTAAGATGTGGTCTTGTTTAAGCAGAAGGGTTTCATTGAGTCTCCATTTTGGGCGAGTGTAATTTTGTTGAGGTAAACGAAGTGTCAATTCTACCGCTTCATGGTCAGACCAGGAAACAGGGAGTACTTGGACCTCATCTATTTTCTGTGTAGTCAGATGGTCAACAAAAAAGTAGTCAATTCTTGTGTACAAGTCATGTGGAGGTGAATAGTTTGTATATGATCTAGAAGAGGGATATGTCAGACGCCAAGCGTCATACAGATCCAAATATATATTCACAAAGTTTTGTTACTACACTTATGCCGCAACTCGGGCTACTGCCTGGATCACTTTCATTAGAATTTGTAGAACAATAGTGCAAATAATCCAAACTCATAAATAAAACACATTTTCCTTTTGAATAGGAAACTGCAATGTTACCGTGTTTGTTGTAAATGCACCAATACACTATATGAGGCTGTTACCTTACGAGTGAATTTTTCTCTTGTTTCCTTTTCTTCTTTGCTTGGTGATTTATACGGAGAAGACATTTGCCGGATGATTTCCTTCTTGCTCGCTGCTATTGCTTCTTGATCCTCACTGACTAGCTTGAACTTTCTCCAGTCATGTATGACACCTTTAGGACCTGTGCAAATAAGCAATGTTGAGTGTAAGAAGAAATAATAAATATTTTGACCAAACTGTGTTAAAATTGAATTGGTTATCTTATGTGTTAAATTACAAATAAATAAGTTGTTGCTTAAATGAAGTGGAAGTAAATCTGAAAAGTTAATAGATAAAGATAATGTTAATAGTAGTCATCAATGTTTGAAACACTGATTATTAATGTTTTTGCATTTCCTCATTTGTCAAACATAGGAAAGGTATCCATAATTTGGTTACACCCATAAATAGTAAAAACAATGAGGATGAATGAAGATTCCAGCTTGAAGCTCTTTTGTTTGGCGACTCAAGCAAAACAAAAGTTGTAGTAAATCATTTGACCTATTTGTAGCAGTACAAAGCTTATTCATCTTCATTGGTTGGGGGTAGACTGTAATGGGTTTGGTTTTTGATGGGATTTTTTTTTATTCTAAAATCTCTGTATGAACAGTGTTTGTAACAAAGCCACCACCAGCTTTATTTAAAATAATTTAATACTATGTTGTAATCTACAAAGCACACATATTAAAATTAACAGAGTTACAGAGTTTTAATACCAGTTTAGTCAAATTCAGTTCAATTATTCATTTTTTAAATTCCTTTAGACTGACACATTAAACATATAAATCATCCTAGTTCTGTCCAATTATGTTTAAGGCACTTATTGCATCTACAAGAATTAACTGCTTGAACTATGACAATGCACTTCTGGTTAAAATGTAACCATTCATAGTGGTTTGGTCCAAATAATTCTTTTGCCTTGTATGATAACCGACTTGACTTCTGACAGTAACTTTTAAAAGGGTTATCTAGATATATCATCATCATCATTTTCCCGCACCCCTAATGTTCCATAATGCCTAATGTTAGAAGGTTTTTTTTTATTTAAACTTGCCTGGCTGTAGGTTACAGAACTATTTGAAAGCTTCCTGCATTTTCTGCAAACATGCAACTCCTATATATATATATATACAGAGAGAGGGAGAGAGAGAGAGAGATTGGCAAGAGCACACTTCTGGTGAAACACACGTAAACAACTTCTTGATTTTTACTTTTTTTTGCTGTCAGGATGATAAAGTATTTGACACCATAAAGATTCCACACAGTTTCTTGTGACTCTAAACACTAAGTAAACAGAGACCATCTCTCTAGACATCGGCCAGCTTTTCTAGCATTGGTCACTCTGACCAATGAAACAAACAGGTTTTATACCTAGTGTCACCAAGTAGGGGGACACGGACTTGTTTGGAGCGCAAATGTTTTTGATAACACATCTGCATTTTTATGCAAAATCCAGCGTGTTACCCTGGCATTTACCTCCCGGTTGTTCTGCATTCACTGCAATGGTGCATGGTCTGTTATTAGCGTGCATTCTCTGCCTAGGAGATAATTGTTTAGAGCTTCTGTAGCCAATTTTATACTAAGACATTTCTTCTTCACATTGGCATATTTTTGTTTCTTTGAAAATAGCTTACGACTTAGGTGAAGGACAGGGTTTTCTATTCCATCTTTCTCCTGCAACAAGACTGCGCTTAGGCCAATACGGAGGCATCTGCTTGAAGGTAGAAACTACAGGTAAAGTCTGGTGATTGTTAAACTGAAGAGGAACAGAGAGCTAAGCAAATATCTGACCAAGCAGCTTCTGCAGAGTCAGATCAGGCTAATCTATCTGGACAACTTTTTTTTAACATGTTGGTAAGTGGAGCAGCTCTAGTGGCAAAATGGCTTACAAATCGCCTATAGTAACCTACTTAGCCAAGGAAAGTTCTTAACTGCGATTTCTTTTCCGGTCTCGGCCAATGTTTGACTGCCTCCACTTTGTCTAGATGGGGTTTTACTCGCTATCGCCCAACAACCTATCCCAAATACTTGGCTTCTCTCCTGGCTATGGCATATTTTTCTGGATTAGCTGTTAGTCCTGCAGACCTTAATGAAGCTAAGACCGTCTCGACTTTGACCACATGTGATTTCCAGTCAGGGATATAAGTCACTATATGGTCTAAATAAGCGGCTGCATAAGTTGTATGAAGTCGTAGAAACTTATTCATGGCCCTTTGGAAGGTGGCAGGTGCCCCATTCAACCTAAAGGGTACGACTTTATATTGGAAGTGGCCATCAGGGGTGGAAAATTAGGTCTTTTGCTTGGATGAGGATATAAAGGGAACTTGCCAATACCCCTTGGTTAAGTCAAGAGTAGTTAGATGGTTACTGCCCACTAGATTTTCTACCAGTTTGCCCACACGTGGCATCGGGTAGGCATCAAACTGGGACGGGCTGTCCTACCGCCTAAATTCATTGCAGAACCTAATACTCCCATTGGGCTTCGGAACTAGCACAATAGTGCTGTTTGACTCACTAGTGGATTCTTCAATTTTGTCCAGCTGATTCATCTTCTCAGTTTCCTTTTTCACATCAACTCATCTGGCTTCTGGAATGCGGTACGGCTTCTGCTTTACAACAACTGCTTCTGGGGTAACAATGACATGTTCAATTAAGGTAGTGCACCCAGGAATGGAAGAGAAGACCTCCCTGTTCCAGCATAGAATTTCCTCAGCCTGTTGTTTCAGTTTATTAGACAAAGCTGGCTCTATGGGCACCTCAGGCTTTTCAATGACAGCACTCACTACCCGAGGAGAGGTGTCCTCATCATACCAAGGAGATTGTCATGGTATTTTTGCTCCTCCCTTCTCCTCCCCAACTAATGGACCCTGTAATTGAGAGGACCAACCTCTAGAACTTCATATAGACCTTGACAGGGGGCAAAAAATTTGGTTTCCTGGGTGGGAATTTCGAACTACAGCTCTTTTATTATAACATCTCTTCTGTCCTTCCTGAGCCTTTTTTTACATGCTGTTGTACAATGGGCTCTATCTTTCCTAGCATCTCATACATTAGGGACACAAAAATATACAAGATAGCTCTGGGCTGTCTCCAGATCAATAATCCAAAGGGACTAAACCCTGTTGAGGCCTGGGGTACCTCACAGATAACAAACATAAAATGGGGAATAAGAGTGTCCCAATCTTTTTAGTCCTGCACCATGTACTTTAATGTGCAGTTAAAGCGCTCCACCAAGCCATCCATTTGTGAATGGTATATGGAGATGTGAAGAGCCGTCACCCCTAACTGACACATATCCTTCATCAGCTTGGACATGAACAAGGTGGCCTGGTCCGTGAGCATTTCCTTGGGTATTCCCAAGTATTTGAATATCAATACAAGTTCTTTAGCTATGGTGCTGAACTTTATGTTCCGTAGCGGAAGTACCTCTGGATATCTGGTCGCATAGTCAAGTGCCACTAGTATATATTGGTGCTGACTAGTGGATTTCTCCAGCGGCCCCATAAGGTCCATGGCTACCCATTCGGAGGGAACTTATACTATAGGTATCGGGATGAGAGGTTCCCTGTACATGGGTTTGGGACAGGTTCTCTAGCAAACGGGATAGGACCGGCAATCCAGCAATACCTTTTCACTGCCCTGTGTATCCCAGGCCAGTTAAACCCGAGCAGAACTCATTCCCGTGTTTTATCCTCCCCCAGGTGTCCCCCAGACATGTGTATGTTTTGGTTTTAACTCTAGCGGTACATGGACATGAGGAACCATCAACTGTTCTTTTTATTTTTTAACAAAATAAGGTATACCTTCTGCAGGCTGGGCCGCTTTCTCTACACCATTCACCTCAGTCACACTTTTAAAAGCATTTTCTAAATGTGCAGCTTAAATTGGTCAGGCGCAAAGTCCTGCAGAGGAAACAAAATTGGTATTGGGGACCAATCCATCACTGACAGGCGGTGTGGGCTCATCCACGATGTCACCAACCAATGTTAGTTTGGACTGTCCATGCTTTTGTGGAACTCCTGCTGTGACCCCCCAGGATAGCATTCTGGTTTGGTGATTCCCAAAGATCGAGGTCCAGATGTTGTTGATTCTTAGTCACATCCTTTAAGACTGGGCTTCCGACCGTTGCATCAGTTGGTGGCATGTCCAGCTGGACCCGCTCACCTTCTTTAAACAGTGGGAAATCTTACCACAGAATGAGTGGATATGGGAATTTAGGCGATATGGCAGCCACCACCAAAACTATTTGGTTTTTAAGTGTGACTGGCAGAAGTGTTCACTCATACTCCTCAGTTGTCCCATGTATGTATAGGACCTTCACCTTGGGCAACCGAGTAGTCTTGGTTTCGGGCAAGGCAGAGCTGGAAATCAACGTAAGTTTCTCTCAGAGTCAACCAATGCCAAGTCAAGGTTTTTGTTGATAAGCACAGTTACCCAGAGCAAACAAGGACTTCAGGATGTGGGACCCATGGTACAACAGCTTGGGAAAGCAGGCCCAACATGTCCAACAGAATAGTCCATGGGTTCCAGTAGTATTGGACACTCGGCCCTAAAGTGGCCTGACTCACCACATTCAAAGCACTTCAGATTAGACACCTTTGTTACCCGGCCCTCTGTTTGTAGCAGTTTTGCCATTGGACCCTGTAGTCAGGATTGTGAAACCTGGTTTTTGACGTAGCATCGGCTTTGGCGCGAATGCAGGTTCTTAGGTGATTTGCTGTAGCGCACAAAACCTCTATCATTGTGGCAAGTTCCTCATAAGTTTTTAGGTCTGATTGTAGCACCCACCTTTGCAGACTGTGGTTCAGCCCCCAGATGCAGTAATCTATCGCCAGAACTTCAATAATCCAGGTAGGCAAATTCACCTCAGATTGCAGTTATTTTTGTAAAGTTTTGGAAAGCTCAGCCGGTTTGTCTTTATCATAGCACAATTCGTGATAGTACTGGAACGGCCTGGCCCCGAAACCCCAATGCGAGCCAATATGTCAAACTTTATACACGGATAATCAGAGGCCTGGTCCTCATCCAGTTCCATATAAGCTCGCTGAGCTTCTCCAGTCAGATATGGCGCCAGCCTCTAAGCCCAAACTTCAGGAGGCAATTTTACACTTTTTGCAGCTCCCATAGGACACCAGATATTCTTCTATGTCATCAGCCGGCGACATTTTCTGCAGGGCAAACCAGATGGTGCATTTCTACCACACATCGTTTGGACTAACTCCAGGGCCATCTTTTCCATTGGGCATGATGGGCAGGAGCCCGGGGGCCCCACGGGCAAGGGGGCCCCATATGCAGGGCTCTTAATTAGAATAAATAATCCTGCAAAAGAAAAAACCTGCAAAAAAACCTTCAAGGGTCACTGAGCAAGTACATCTATCTATCTCTATCTCTATCTCTATATATCTATATCTGTATCTCTATACATCTATATCTATATATATATATCTATATATGTAGGGGCCCCGGTGCACTGCTTTGCCCGGGGGCCCATAATGTTGTTAAGATGGCCCTGACTAACTCTTCCCTTAAGTGCCTGGTGTTTACCTCATGTACCTCTGCAACTCGTAGCACCTGAGCTGGCTGTTTTTGCTGTTCAGTGGCAACATTCATGAGGGCTCTCAAAACTTTCTCCATGTTAGCGTCTATGCGGGTTGTGTAGCGTAAACTTGTTTCCTTGAGCATCTACACTTCTGACACCATTGGTGGTAAGAGCACACTGGTGAAACACACATGAACAACTTATTGCTTTTTACTTTTTTTTAATGTCAGGAAGGTAAAGTATTTGTTACCTATAAGATTCCACAGTTTCTTGTGACCCTAAACACAAAATAAGAGATTAGGGGGTAAATGTATCAAGCTGAGAGTTTTACCCAGATTCTAGCTATCATTTATTTAGTACATTCTACAAAATGACAGCTAGAATCTGATTGGTTGCTATAGGCAACATCTCCACTTTTCAAACCCGCCGGAAAACTCTCAGCTTGATACATTTACCCCCAGGTCTCTATAGATATATCATATTATAGTGAAACATCTCCTTCTGAACACCTCAGTTGTTTTGTTGACCAGCCAAAGAGAGTGGCTTCTTTCTGAAAGTACTCTTTTTATCAAGAGTACTATCTGGGGGTTTCAGACCTATAGACTAACAGTCTAATACAATCATATGTAGTTAGCCAGATTGAGTTAATTATCTTAAGTGTAAAATGTTCTTCCTATAGCAGTTGCATTTAAAGATTGTATCTGTATCCATGCAATTAAAGTCAAATCATTTTACAATGTGCATTCACTGCAAATGTCGTTAAGGTCAAAATTGTTATTTGTCTAAATTGATACATTTTTCATCAAACAAATGACTAGTTTGGTAACAATGTGATGGTAACTTGTTGTGACGTTATATTTATGTGACTGTACATAAATATAGCCATTCATTTTGAAAAATGTTACATGTGGAACTAGCCAATAGATAGCCTGAGGCTAATGCTCCCTCCTGTATCTCTGTGATGTTTTGCATATTTTAGGTAAGTTTGGTCTCTACTTGTTTGTATATTGTTGTGCATGTTACCCCCAGGGTTCAATGTTTTTATGCACATATTTAGCAAACAATAAACATGCCTGCTAATGCATTACCTAGCAATTCAGCAAGTATATACTAGAGATATTCACTGACCTCCTTGTTTTGGTTTTGGCAAAATCGCCCTCGCGTGTTTTGGTTTTGGATCTGTATTTTTTAGTAAAAAATATGCTAAAATCACATAATTTTGCTCTTTTTTTGTTCCTACATTATTATTATTGACCTCAATAACACTAATTCCCAGTCATTTCCAGTCAATTTTGACCTCACAGGTCACAATATTATTTTCATACATTTCAGGCAAATACTGCAGCGTGCTGCCTGGATGATAAGCGACAGACCAACGACACAGACACACTGCAGGTTATAGCACATCTTGGAAACATTGCCACACAGCAGTGGCAGAAAAGAAAAGTGGTGCAAGATGGAATTGTCCTTGGGCCCTCCCACCTACCGTTATGTAAGATATTGAAAAGGACATATACAGTTTAACAAAGCAAGCAAGACAGCGACAAGGAGTGCCACTTGGTTTGTTTGGGCCCCCACAAATCAAGCTAAAGTTTTGGAAATCGTATCACTACATTTTGGCAACTATGCTTGATCCTAGGTTTAAGAACTATGTCTTCTCTTTTTATCCAACTGACCCAGATCTCAAGAGATGCAATGA
This sequence comes from Mixophyes fleayi, assembly GCF_038048845.1. Lineage (NCBI taxonomy): Eukaryota > Metazoa > Chordata > Amphibia > Anura > Limnodynastidae > Mixophyes > Mixophyes fleayi. The sequence goes on from NC_134409.1 coordinate 67,782,130, forward strand.
GCTCCTGGTCAGCAAGCTGACAGCTCATGTGGTACATGACACAACGACTCGTTCTCCCTCAGTTTCTTTGGCAACTGCTGCTAAGAAAAAACTTAGCTTTCCCAAGACACCCAGTGGTGATGCAGATGTGTCAGCACAACATTTGGGGATAAATGTATCAAGCTGAGAGTTTTCCGGCAGGTTTGAAAAACCAATCAGATGCTAGCTATCATTTATTTAGTACATTCTACAAAATGATAGCTAGAATCTGATTGGATGCTATAGGCAACATCTCCACTTTTCAAACCCTACGCAAAACTCTCAGTGTGATACATTTACCCCTTCGTCTGGTGTAAAAGAATTGCCCAAAAATCATGACAGCTCTGTTGTTAAATGAGCTACAAATTCCACGGGGAAGGCCATTACCTGCAATTACATCAAAGTACAGAGACTTCAGTAATGGTGGATTCCAGCAGGGATGAATTAATATTGTGTGAGGATGATGACATTGTAGATTGCAGGTGCTGTGATCTTGCTGAGAGAAGGGAGCTAGCTGATGCTGGTATGCTTGGTAATATATTGTGTAGAATTGCATGTTGGCAATTTTATGTCTTTCTACAGAAAATTTTCACCTTTATTAGAGAGGTGTTTTTTTCTTTAAAACGGTACAAGCTTTTTTTTTTTACATTTCTGTTTCCCAGCACTTGAACATAGGCTTTATGACGTGATGTAGAGGGATTAGTATCATCATGACTGGAGACTGGAAAGTGACAAGGACACTGCTACCTGTCCTGTTTCTGTATGAGCTATGGCACAGTAGAATATCACTCCAGACTTTTAACAACATTACCAGCCTTATTATTGGAATTTCTGTTTCACCACTAAACACTGCCACCTCTCCTGTTTGTGGGTGAGCTATGGCACAGTAGAATGTCACTGCAGCCTTTTAACAACACTACCAGCTGTATTATTGGAATTTCTGTTTCAAAACTAAACACTGCTACGTCTTCTGTTTCACTTTCTGGGTGAGCTATGGCACAGTACAATGCCACTGGAGACTTTTAACAACACTGCCAGCCCTATTATTAGTATTTCTGTTTTAGCACTCAACTCTGCCAACTCTCCTGTTTCTGGGTGAGCTATAGCACAGTAGAATGTCACTGGAGACTTTAAAGAACACTACTGCCACCACTTCTCTTTCTGTTCTAGCTATGACACTGCCCAACTGCACTGGAGACTGCCAACAACCCTGCTACCTCTTCTGTGTCTCTCTGCGAAACGGTGCAGGATCTCTGTGGAGGGCGGTATTTATAGCATCCAGAACTCGCAAGATCCAACAACGCGACAATGATGTTTTGGCTTGTTTTCAGTTCCAAAGGCGTGCAAGAGTACCGAACCGGGTCGGTACTCGGATCAGCTATGTTCGGGTTGACTCGGTTTTCTAGTATATACCCACTGGTATCTGACCTCTTCCCTCAATAATGCTGTAGGTTGTGGTAATGGGCTTCTTTGAAAATCTGGGTAATATTCTCCTATGGCAATTGTTCCCATGAGTCAGAGTTGAAGCAGAAACTGGTAACTGAAAAATCTCGCAGGCTGTTCAGGAGACCATAGTACCTTCTTTCACTAACAAAGATTGCATAGAATATGAGGGGGGATTAAAATTCCAAAAGTCCAGTCAAGTCAGGAGAGAAACACTTCCAAAATTAATAAGACAAGTGTGCTCACCAAGGCTGAAGAGGTAATGACAACATATACAGGCAGTGATTTATGCTCACCAATTAAAGTATTAAAGAGGCAGTCACAATATCATAACAGCTAATTTTTATTTGGAACCAAACAGACATTACGTTGTTTATTTTATGATTTGCTTGGCTGGCTATTGTAAACTGTTTCATATATGTTGGCCTGTGGCTTAGTTTTTGTGTGAATGTTGCTGTTGTGTGCTTGTCTTCCCCAGGAAACAGCGATCATATTATTTCAGATTAGTATTACGCACATGAAATGATTACATGGCACTGTTATGTGCTAATGTATTGAAAAAGTACATTTACCATCAAGTGATTTTATTTCTGGAAATTAATTTGCTATATAGCATTGGTGGAGCCACCTTGTTGTTTTAATCTATGCTCAGCTATGTGCTCTATTCGCGCTTCTACTATGTAGGGTAAGAGAAGTGGGGGTTGAAGAGAGTCAGTGTTGGAGCTGATGAAGGAAGATGGTGGGGGGGGGGTTAATAACAGGAAAAGATGTGGTAATGAATAGCAGGGGTGGTGGGGTTGAGGAAAAACATGGATAGGGAATAATGAGGAAGGATGATGGGAGGGGGCTGATGGATTAATAGGAAGGCGGGGGTTGATGAGTTACTGTTACTTCTATGCATTTGATTTCATAGCAGTGTGGCGGGAGCACGCTGCTGGTGTTGTTCTATGGGGAGTGCACTGAAGAAAGAGCTTTGACCCTGGAATTTCTGTCACCATCTCTCCTCTGCTATAATGTATGCTTAAATCTTTTTTTTAAACATTATTATTATCTTTTATTTATGAGGCGCCACAAAGGATCCGCAGAGCCGTACATAGAGCTTGGCCTAACAGTACAGGGTGACAATACATGGCATACAATACATGGCATACAAGGTAGTACAAAAAAAGTGCAGTAAGCACAGGGTAATAAATATACAAAGAGCAATATGTATAAACAAGTACCAATTTAGCAGAGAGAAGTACAAATGGCAAAGAGGTAAAAGTGAATTCCAATGTACAGATAGGAAGGGAAGGAGAAAGGGGGAGAAGCGAATAAAGGAATGCCCAGTAGAGTGGGTAACACTTACAGGAGCAAGGCAGAGATTTAAAGAGGAGACACATGAGAAGGGGAAAAGGGAGGCAGGAGTCAAGTGACGAAATGGAGAGACGAGGCGGAGGGCTAAGAGCAAGGGAAAACAGGAGAAGGACACAAGGAAACAGGGCCCTGCTCAAGAAAGCTTACAATCTAAAGGTGAGGGGGAGACTGACAGGAGACACAGAGTGGCAAGAGGGGGTGAGGGATGAGAACACTGAGGGGAGAGGGTTAGGTGGAGGAAGGGTAGGCTAACCTGAACAAGTGGGCTTTAAGGGTAGCATTTGAATTCTGATAGGTCTAGGTGAAAGCCTGATAGAATGGTGGAGATCGTTCCAGAGAAAGTGGGTAGCACGGGAGAAGTCTTGAATGCGGGAATGGGAGGTGGTGGTCAGATGGAAGGTGAGATGACAGTTGTTGGATGACTGCAGTGGGTGAGAAGGAGTATGAGTGGAGATGAGATTAGAGAGATATTGAGCAGTGGAATTAGAGAGGGCTTTAAAAGACAAATCTTGCCTTTAAACACATTGCTGTTATAAATCTAGCTGTATAATTCGCTAATTTGCAAAACAAATTAACACATTTACCCCCAGATGTGTATTTTGGAGAAAGGACCCCAAAGTATGTATCATGCACAAGTGAAAGCATGACTGCTAAGCACACCCTACTATCACATTTGTTTCACCCCATAATTAAACTATAAATCCATTATATTGCTCATTAAACTCTCATTCCTGTCACATATATTTCTTAACAGTAAGTGGACATTGGGGAGGACCTTATTTTAAGTCCGAAATATATTTTGCCAATGTGGTTTAAGTTTGTGCCCGTTTTGTGTAGTTTAGAGCCCTGCAGTGTCACACTAAACGGAAACATCTTCATGTATGTGCAATAATCATTCCTGCCAGTTCAATTAAATATCTCATCCCACAAAACAAAATTGACTGTGGATCTTGTGCATAGTTAGGTGTATGGTTGCATATATCCAGGAGCAGTGAAAAACTCTTCATCGGCATCAGTCAACCATTTATCCTGTGCAAAATATACAGGTTTCATATTGGAGAAAAATGCCCCCAAACTCATTTTGTTCCTAATTTGACTGAACAAGCTTTTGACTGAGCTCTTGCCTAGAGCTTTTAAAACCCTCTGGAACATAATTTTTTGATAGTTCTACTACACCTAAAAGAGCTTATACATGTTTACACTGTAACTGCTTATTGTACCCTTTCAAATGGTGTCCCACTACTCTTTTCCCCAACCTAAGAAGTTAGGTTCAGAGTTGTGTAGTAAGAGTGACTTCTCAATGGCTGGGCTTTGTCTCTTTCCATACAGATGCCATGTTCACTATTTACATATTGATCAACAGATTAAATTACCTGCACAGTTTATGCTGACAGCATTTTCCTCTGCCGCTATCATTTTTGGCATTGAGTGTCTACACTTTGGTTATTGTGCACCATACATGTGTGTCAAACTAGCTGGGGTTGTACAAATATCTGGAACCCCTTTAAGTAAACTTTAATATTCGCCTCAGGTGAGACTTTCTCATTGGGTTGAAAGGGGCTGCTGTTCATTATGCCTGCTGTTCCTGATACATATCTCCCATAACCTCATTCATGAGTGTGTTCTTCAGGAATTTTAAGAACTGTACGTAACTGATTTTGTTTGTTTTTTCCTAAAAGTGTTCCACATAAACAGTATTTGTGTTTACGATTTCCTGTAAGTAAATAGTTACCAATAGTTTATGTTCAGTATCCACAAAGAAAGGTTACATCAGTGGGGAGATGACTTTCTTGCCAATATTATTAACAAAAGTATACAACACCTGGACAACCCCTTTAAAAGCTTTTAATTTTAAAAGTAATGAAAATTTATCAAACTAAATGTATTTAATAGGCTAAAACAGAAATGCAATTTTGTAAAACAAAAATGCTATTTTAGCCTGCTCTGGGTTTTTTTTTTACCTGTGTTTGTAGCAGATCCTTCAAAATCAGTTTCCTCCTCGACACTTTGAGTGTCAATGTCTTCCATGGCTCTGTGTGCAATCTACAGAAAAAGAAAACATCTGATTGTTCAATCACTGTGCAGAGACAATTTATTGTTATATGTTCGTCATAATGTTGTTATTATTATCCTTTATATAGCACCAACATATTACATAATGTTTAATTATTCAAATAGCCAGTTAGCCTAACAGTATTTTTTTAGACCATGGATGGAATTTGGAGAACGTAGAATAAATCCGTGCAAACACACGGAAAAAATATCAAAATAAATCTTTTTGGGTTGAATCAAAGCTAGAGCTCCAGCAATGCAAGCAATTTCATAGCATAATTCCACATATCTGCAATTTAATGGTTCTGTATAAGGACAGAATCATCCTCCTTGATTGTGATCTTGTTGCTACATAGCATATTTCAAATTGTTTTAAATATTTATATTTAATTTAAACTGGAGTACATCCTAAATTCAATTGGTGGTAATCACTTCAACGATGACGATAACTCCGACTCAGACAACACCTACAAACACAAACGATTTAATGAAAAAACTACTGGAATCTACACAGACTTACCTGAAAACCGACTCTGCAGATATTTCACACGCCGGTCCCATAGTTAGGTGCCGGCGCTGTGACTTTCCCTTTAAGAACCATGATTCTGCTTGCTTCTGCCTCAAAGACATTACTTTCACAGGTGTTCCTGGCTATTGTGATCTGGACCTCCTCCTGAACCTCATTGGTCATGGAGCACTATATTAACCTCCCAAGGTTATGGGCTCATTGCCTGTTCTTCGTGTTACTCTGGTTGCATTTGGATCTGGCTGTATACCTCTCTTTCCATGTGTCCGTTACCTGCTCGCTGGACTGAACTCCTTACTGCTGTTCACCTGCAAGCTGCAAACTCCTCACTGCTGTTCACCTGCAAGCTGCAAACTCCTCACTGCTGTTCACCTGCAAGCTGCAAACTCCTCACTGCTGTTCACCTGCAAGCTGGAACTCCTCTCCGCTATTCATCTGCACGCTGAACGAGTATCGGGAGTTGTTGTTAAACCTGTGCCTTATCTATTGGTTCACCTTTATGTCTGGCTGGCTAAGATCGCTGCATCTCGCTGTAAGAGCTACTATCAAGTTACTTGTCACCTGTAGTTCCACATCTGACACGGGTTATCCTTACTCTGCTGTTACCTGTTTACTGGACTGTTATTGTGAACTACTTGTTGTGCCGGTGGCTAGTACTTGGGCTCAAGTTACGTGTCTCTGTTCATTTGCTTCATACTACAGCAAACTTACCATTGCAGTTACAATGAATCCTGCTACCTGTAGTTCCACGCATGGTTCAGATACTACTCGCGTCTCTGCTACTTCTAGGCAACATTCTACTGCACGTGTCAGTGTTCATCCAAGTCCTTGGGTGATGTTTAACGCTTACTGCTTTTCTTAATAAGAATCAGCGATTCCAGTACCACCTGCTATGTTGAGTCATCTCTACTCTCGGATCAGCTAAGTTCTATATACTACTCTGTTTGGACTGTAAGCTGTACCAGTGATTCACATTCATCTGCTGTGTGGTTCTCTATTGGATCCTAGTGTTCTTGTTTATCATCACTGCGTTGAACTGTATATCATCTCATCTCATGCTGCTGCCAAGGGTTACCGACTGAAGTAGCATATGTGATTAATGTCTGCATTACAACAAATTGCTGTGTATTCATCTTTGCCAATATATATATATCTAATTCCTTCCATTACTGTTGTACCAACATTCAATATAATACGTTGCAGCACTACTACTTTCTCCTGTGTTATTATTGATGCTTGTAAGCCCTGAACTTATCCTAACAATATTATTGTGTTCTGCCTCCACCATCCTCTATAGTAGAGGCAAGGGATCTGCAAAACACCCTCAGAGCCGTGCAAGATATATCCGATGGCAGCAGAAGGCTGACAGGACCTCCTTCCGAATGTCCAGCTCTCCGGCAGTAGTGTCTGACGTCAGTGCAACCTGTATGAATGTTAATTTAAAGTGACAATGTTGGTACCCCGCAGGTTAATGACTAAGGCCCTAAGTGTTTAAACACTTAACCTGCGGGGCCCCGACATTGCCACTTTAAATTAAAATTAATGCATGTCGCAATGACGTCAGACACTACTGCCAGAGAGCTGACCATTCGGAAGGATGTCCTGTCAGCCTTCTGCTGCCATCGGATATCTGCAGAGTCGGTTTTCAGGTAAGTCTGTGATTCCAGTCGTTTCTTCATGAAATCATTTTTTTTGTAGGTGTTGTCTATGTAGGAGTTATCGTTCTCGTTGAAGCGTACCCAACCCAATTCAATGACATGTAAACATACATCCACATTTCATTGTTGGATAGTTGAATTTGTACAGTTTGTGGTTTATTTAATAACGTGTTGTTATATTCACAAATTGATTAAAATAGATTCCAGGGACGCTTTGCTGCTGATCTGGAGCATCCTTAGTACATCACCCACGATATTGTTGTGGCAGACGGTAGAGCTCTACATCCCCATCTTATTATGTTTACTGAATTTGGATACTCTTAAATCTTAATTTATAATGCCAAAAGAATAAAAATAGATGGTAAGAATGACATCCCACATCCTGAAAATAAGTAATTATGTTGTGCAACTAGTTAATATTGAGCAAGGACATATCCAAGGGCACAAATTTCCAGGGGATAGCCTTTTAAAGCCTGGAGCTTTCACCAGAGCCTTGCAGAGTAACAAGCGCTGTGACTTAAGTGCAAAGTTATTAAAAAAACATCTGGACCAATTAGATAAATAACTAATTAGTGTTAAATACTGTGGGAGTGATTTGGGTGGCATGCACATGTACATGTATTTATGTATAGTCAAGAGGTAAGAAGTTAATGTGATTAGATTAAGATAAACAAGTCAGGCTGAAATGACGAACAATGCTTCCATATTAGCTACAAATTACTGCAGTTGATAAGAGGTTATTGGCTTACTTGTTCTATCCGATTTAAAAGAATTACTTCATAGTAAGAATCCATGTGAAGCAGTTAAACATTAGTTGTGTAAAGTCACATTCCTCAAGTCAAATACTTTGAAACATATATTTATAGTGCTGTTTACTTTACCAATCTCTGTTGACTGTAAAACCATGCTGCGAAAGTCTCTAACGGAATCTCTAAAGATATACTAAGAAATTCTGTAATTAAATTATTAAAGACTATACTGCCTTGAGATTTAATTACTGGACTATTTGCTTGCTCAATTTGAGTTGTGGTTCAGTTAATAATTCACTTCGATGCACTGTGCATGCACCAGAACTTACACCTGAATTTAAAGTAACATGTAATTTGCACTTGCGGCCCCTTACTGCTGGAAAGGTTGATCGGCGAGATTCATAGGTAAGTTTAGCACAGTAAGGGTGAACACGCACAATTGAAACACGCACCATAGAGATCCGTCCTATTTAGAGTTGTCCGCATTACTAGATACGCCTAATAATAATAATTAAAGTGCCGCAAGGCTGGTGTAAACATTAATGGTTATGACAACCTTTGCACATAACTTTACAGTGTTATAAAACTACTTTTAGCTAGGTCTGAAAATATTTGGACTGTGACACAATTTTCATAATTTTTGCTCTGTGCGCCACCTCATTGGATTTGAAATACAACAATGGGGATGCAATGTTAGTGCAGACTTTCAGCTTTAATTCAACGTTTTGAACAAAAATATTGTTTAAAACGTTTGCAACCATTTTTTATACACAGTCCCTATTCTCAGGGGTTCAAATGTAATTGGACACATTAACATAATCATAAATAAAATGTTTATTTTTAAAACTTTGTTGCAAATCCTTTGCAGGCAATGACTGAAGTCTAGAACCCGTGGACATCACCAAATGTTGGGTTTTCTCCTTTGTTATGCTTTGCCAGGCCATAACTGCAGCTGAATTCAGTTGTTTGTCCGTGGGGCTTTCTGCCTTTAGTTTTGTCTTCACCTAATGAAATGCATGCTCGATCAGGTTGAGGTCATGTGATTGCATAATATTTCACTTCTTTGCTTTATAAAACTCCTGGGTTGCTTTCACAGTGTGTTTTGGGTCATTATCCATCTGTACTGTGAAGTGCTGTCCAATCAACTTTGCTGAATTTGGCTGAATCTGAGCAGACAGTATAACCCTATACACTTCAGAATTCATCCGTCTACTTCTGTCTTCTGTCACATCAATAAACACTACTGACCCAGTGCCATTGGAAGTCATGCATGTCCATGTCATGACAATGCCTCCACCATGATTTACAGATGATGTGGTATGCTTCTGATCATGTGCCATTCCCGGCCTTACTTTTTCTCCTCATCATTCAGTACAGGTTGTTCTTAGTATCATCTGTCTAAAGAATGCTGTTTCAGAACTGGGCTGGCTTTTTTAGATGTTTTTTCTGGCAAAGTCTAATCTGGCCTTCCTATTCCAGAGGCTTATGAGTGGTTTGCACCTTGTAGTGAACCCTCTGTATTTGCTCTCATGAAGTCTCTTCTTTATGGTAAACTTGGATAATGATATGCCTACCTCTTGGAGAGTGATCGTCACTTGGCTCAATGTTGTGACGGGGTGTCAGGTGCCGTCCTGCTTCTGCCTCTTGACGGTCGCCTGCCCCATTGTGATGACCGCATTCTGTTGCATAGTGACGGGACATTCTCCGTTTCTATTCGCATGCATACGCAGAGCTTGGTATTTCGTCGCATAGTGACAAGAGACGTTCTCCAGCTCCGATCCGCACGCTTGTGCAGGACATCGCATTCCGTCGCATAGCGACAAGAGACACTCTCTGTTTAGCAGTTGGTTGCGTTCCTCCAGCCAAAAACTGCAGAACCAATCAGAGAACACTTCCTTCTATTTAAAGATCACTCTGACTCCTTTAGAGTGCCAGAGTATTTGGTCTTCAGCCCTGATCCAGCATTTATTCCTGTGTATCTTGGTCATTTGGATTCTGATCCCAGCTTGTTCCTGGCTTCTACTTTGGCTCCTGATTCTGTCTTAGAGTGATTCCCAGTTCTGACTTGGCATCCTGACCATTCTCCTGCTTCTGATTTTGGCTGTGATTGTCTCTCTGGTTTTGACCCGGTTCTGCTGACTACCCTGTGCACTGCTGCATCCGGCCTTCCTTTCGGTATTCTGGTGCTCCATCACCGCTCCCTCGTTGGACACCTCTCCAGCTAACTGATACTGAGGGCCGCGACCTGCAAGTCTCTTGCAGCGGAGTCCATACCTCCTTGCGGGGATCCCAGAGGCGTGTTAGACTCAGGCCTCAGTACTCAGTAGCCCCACCTGCTGGTATGTGTCACCATTTTCATCCTCGTGGTTGTGACAGTATACTCTGGTCATGTCAAATACCGAATGCATCTGTGACCTCTCCGCTGCTGATCTCCTGCAGCACCTAGAATAACGTGTCAATCAACAGGAGGTTAATCAGACACAACTCCTGCAGTGTTTACAGGGATTAACTACACATCTGGATACTCTTCATAGTATTTTGACTCCTCCAGGAGCATCTGCTACGCCCACACCCCCTATTGTCAGCACGTCTTCTTCAGCTACTCCCAATTCTGCTAGTGGAATTCACATTCCACCTCCTGACAAATTTAGTGGTGATCCAAAGAGATGCAGAGGGTTTCTCAACCAGTGTGCCATCCAGTTTGAACTATCTCCTGAAAATTTTTCTTCTGAACGAGCCAAGTTTGCATAATTTATTTCACTACTCACGGATCAAGCTTTTGCTTGGGCCTCTCCTCTCTGGGAGCGCGACGACCCCCTGTTGCAGAATTCCTCTTCCTTTATCAAGACCTTCAGAATAGTGTTTGATGAGCCTGGTCGGGTTGCATCTGCAGCATCCAGTATTCTGAAGTTACGTCAGGGAAGCCTCACCGTGGGCCACTACGCTGTTCATTTCAGGACTCTTGCCTCAGAACTAAAATGGAATATTGAGGCACTTGTAGCAGCTTTCTGGCAGGAGCTGGCAGATCGAATCAAGGATGAATTGACATCTAGGGATTTACCTGCCCACCTTGATGACCATATCTCTTTATGCGTCAAGGCTGATATCCGATTTTTGGAACGGACTCAGGAACAAGAACAATCTCGCAGGGCTACTCCACTCTTGGCTACCACCTTTCAAAACCCAGCTATTCCTCCTAAGGAGCCCATGCAAATTGGGCTTTCTTGTCTGACATTTGAGGAGCGGGAACAAAGGTTTAAGAACCATCTGTGCCTCTACTGCGCTGACCCAACTCACATTATGTATAAGTGCCCCAGGAGACAGGGAAACACAAGGTCCTAGTCGGTGCCGGGAAGGCCGGTCTATGACTGAGAACGTCTTCTCCCTGTTCTCAAGATAAAACTGATTTTTTGGATGCCTATCATCATTCATTCTTCCAAGGGTCCGGTCTCACTCCAGGCCTTCGTGGACTCAGGTGCGACAGGGAACTTTATTTCCACATCATTAGCAGCTAACCTTCAATTACCCCATTGTTGCAATGCTCCACTCGTCCTATTCAATTGCAGGTTGGTCTTCCCGGTTTTGAGTGGATCTCCATTCTGGTTCTTCCACAGACTATTAATCCAGTAATTTTGGGGTTACCTTGGTTAAGGGATCACTCACCATAATTTGATTGACAACGAGCTCAGGTTATCTCTTGGGGTCCGCTCTGCAGAGATCGATGTTTATGTGCCCTTCCTGTCAGACGCCGTCCCCGCTGATTCCCTGTCAGACGGGGAACGGACGTCTGATCTCCCCGGTGGCTGCCACGGACTTCCGGATTGCGGGCGCATGCGCCCTGGCCTCAGTTCCGTTGCTAGGCAACGGGACGCTGCTTCAGATTCCGCCTCCGCTCTCCACCAATCACTTCTGTTTGGACTCTATTTAAACCTGCCTCTGGCGCCATTAGGGTGCCAGAGTAACAGGTTCATCACCAGTGTTCCTGGCTTCCCTATTCCTCCATACTCCTGAGTATCCTGATTCCTAATTACCTGTTGTGACCCCGGCTTGGCGACCATTCTACTCTTCTGTGTGACCCATTCTGTACTGTGACTTTGGCTTGGCGACTATTCCTTGGATTACCCTTTTGTACCTGATATTCCTGATTGCTGTGATCCGGAACCGTCTGACCTCTCTACGCTACACTGGTAACTGGCTAACAGGACCGTGACCTGCGTGCTCTCTGCTGCGAAGTCCAAACCTCCTTGCGGGGGTCCCTGGTAAACACCAGGGGTACGTTAGACTCCGCGCCTGTTTGACCAGCGGCACCAATACCGGTTAGTGTCATATCATCTTCAGCCTCATAGGCCTACAGCGTGACAGTTTACTCTGGCCATGACTGACGGTACCGGAGAACCCTCATCCCGAGACCTCCTCATCCATTTAGGAGTACGGGTAGAACGCCAGGAAGCCAACCAAGCACAACTCTTGCAGTGTTTACAAGGAGTGATTTCCCGTTTGGATGCCCTGAGCACCTCTCAGGCAACAGCCCCAGTTCCTGATCCTGCTCCGGCTGCTGCTCCACCGAGCGCAGTACTGGCTACCTCTAGAACACTACGGATTCCAACCCCAGAGAAATACGACGGTAATCCCAAAGGATGCCGTGGATTCCTAAATCAGTGTTCCATCCAATTTGAACTTTCACCAGAGAACTTCACATCTGAGAGAGCTAAGGTGGCCTATATTATTTCCCTCCTGATGGGACAGGCCCTAGCTTGGGCCTTGCCACTATGGTAACGAAGAGATGGATCTCTCCTTCATTCTGACACTTTCATTGAGAACTTCCGGAGGGTATTTGATGAACCTGGTCGCGTGTCTTCGGCTGCATCCAGCTTGTTAGCTCTTCGCCAAGGTTCTTTAACTGCAGGTCAATACGCGGTTCAGTTCCGTACCTTAGCCTCAGAATTAGGCTGGTATGATGAAGCCCTCTCTGCCACCTATTGGCAAGGCCTGTCAGTACCAGGGGTACGTTAGACTCCGCGCCTGTTTGACCAGCGGCACCAATACCGGTTAGTGTCATATCATCTTCAGCCTCATAGTCCTACAGCGTGACACTTCCTATTAGAAACCCAGTCATAAGCTTCCGTCAGAGTACGCCTCCTTCGAAGATGTGTTCAGCAAGACTGCCGCTGAGATTCTTCCACCCCACCACCCCTGGGATTGTCCCATTGAGCTTTTTCCAGGAAAGAATATTGCTCGGGCAGAACCTACTCTCTTTCCCTTCCCGAGACTCAAGCTCTGACTGAATATGTCTCTGAGAACTTTTAACGAAGTATTCCTCACCCGCTGGTGCAGAATTCTTCTTTTGTCAAGAAGAAGGATGGTTCACTGAGACCATGTATTGATTACAAATTAAAGATTACTCAATGCCATTACCGTGACAAATAGGTACCCTATACCTCTTGTCTCTGAATTATGCGATCGGATTAAAGGTGCCACAGTGTTCACCAAATTAGACCTCAGAGGGGCCTACAATTTGATTAGGATCTGTGAGGGCGATGAATAGAAGACTGCCTTTAACACCCGGGATGACCACTACGAATATCTGATGATGCCTTTTGGCTTGTGCAATACCCCGGCGGTCTTCCAGGAGTTCATTATTGAGATTTTCCGAGATCTATTATATCTCTCAGTGATTGTCTACCTAGATGACATTTTAATATTCTCCAAGGATCTAGAGTCTCACCGAGCTCACATCAAGGAGGTCCTCTCTCGACTACGTCTCAGCCATCTATATTGCAAACTGGAGAAGTGTGTCTTTGAGGTTTCTCAGGTACATTTCCTTGGGTTATATTGTGTCTGGTGCCGGTCTATCCATGGATCCAGGGAAAGTTGCCACCATCCTCAATTGGCCACAACCTTTGGGTCTCAAGGCAATTCAACGTTTTATTGAATTCGCCAATTATTATCTGCATTTTATCCAAGATTTCTCTTCTCTCATCTCCCCAATAACTCTCAGCCACAAGGGAGCATCCAAATCATGGTCTGCCAAGGCTCTCAGTGCCTTCCAGTCTTTAAAAAGGGCATTCTCCTCCGCCCCTATTTTGCAACAGCCTGATCTGTGTCAGCCTTTCTTCGTTGAGGTTTATGCTTCCTCCATTGTTATAGGAGCCATTCTTTCACAGAAAGATTGTAATGAGAAGTTTTATCCCTGTGTTTTTTGTTCCAGAAGATTCTCCACTAGTGAACAGAAATACAGCAACGGGTATAAAGAGTTATTAGCCATTAAGACTGCCTTAGAGGAGTGGAGACACTTGTTAGGGGGGGCTGAGCATGATGTTACTGTGTACGCGGACCATAAAAATTTTACTTATCTGCAAACAGCTCAATTTTTGAACCCGCGCCAGGCCCGATGGTCCTTGTTTTTGCCTGCTTTAACCTCATTTTAACCTTCCGACCTGGGGTTAAGAATACTAGGGCTGACGCTCTCTCCTGTTCGTTTGATGATAACGATGTCCAACCCTCTCCCACTCCTAGAACTATCTTGGATCTTGCCAGTATTGTGGCCCTCACTAGAACCTCATACATGGTTCCCCCTGCTGGTCATTCTTTTCTTGCTCCGAAGCTTTGCCTCATTGCTCTCAAGTGGGCACATGATTCCCCATTTGCCGGTCATGCTGGTGGCAAGAAAACCCTCTTGCTAATCTCTAGGGATTATCCAGGGAGACGTGCAAGTCTATGTTTCTGCTTGTGGAGTCTGTGCCAGACGTAAGATGCCTAGGCAATATCCTTCAGGACCTCTGGTTCAACTCCCTATTCCAGAGAGACCATGGACTAGTATTTCTATGGATTTTGTCACCGACCTACCAGCTAGTCATGGATTCAATACTATCTGTGTAGTAGTGGATAGATTTTCCAAAACGGGCTCATTTCATCCCTCTCAAGCGACTCCCTTCTGCCTCTGTTCTTGCCAATCTTTTTATCAAAGAGATTTACTGTCTTCATGGTTGTCCCCGGGATATTATCTCTGATACAAGAGTTCAGTTTGTTTCCAAGTTCTGGAGATCATTTTGCAGAGTTGGGTGTCAGTCTAAAATTTTTATCAAGCTTCCATCCCCAGACAAATGGTCAGACCAAGAGGGTTAACCAAGATTTGGAGCAGTTTCTCAGGACTTATTCCTTGAGCAATCAGTCTGAATGGAGTTGTATTCTGTGTTGGGCAGAGTTTGCTCATAATAACCATGTGCACAAATCCACTGGTTTGTCTCCATTTTTTCTTACCTACAGCCTTCACCCCCTCCTCCCTGAACTTTCTTAACCTGGTTCAGCTCTCCCAGCCGTGCAGAATCTCATTCAGGATTTCTCCCAAATATGGTCTCAAGCTAAATCCAAGTTATTGGAATCCTTCCAACACTACAAGTCCAGCGCTGCTCGTCGTTGTAGACCATTTACTTGCCTTCAATTTGGGGACAGAGTGTAGTTGTCCACACGGAATTTGAAACTTCGAGTTCCTACCATGAAGCTCGCTCCTCGTTATATTGGACCTTTTCAAATCACTCAAGTCATTAATTCACATTCAGACTTTATCTTCTTACGACACTCAAGATTCATAATGTCTTTCATATTTCTTTGCTAAAACGGCTGATCCTAAACAGATTTGTGAGGAGACCTGCTCCCCCGATTCCGGTGAACACGGAAGATGGGGAGGAGTTTGAGAGAGATCAATCAGATTTTCCCATCAACTGGAAGGGTTATGGTCCAGAGGAGAGGTCTTGGGTCGATGTACAAGAGATTCATGCCCCTCGCTTATTGGCTAAATTTAAGAAGGCGAGGGAAGCGAACCTTACAAGCCTTGACTAAGAAGAGAGGAGAGGCTACTGTGAGGCACCATCCTGCTTCTGCCTCTAGATGGTCGCCTGCCCCCTTGCGTTGCCCGTGTCCCATTGCTTAGCGACAGAACATTCTCCGTTTCTATTTGCATGCATACGCAGAGCTTGGTATTCCGTTTCATAGCGTTAAGAGAAGTTGTCCAGCTCCGATCCGCACGCATGAACAGGGAATCGCTTTCCGTCGCTGTCACTGTATCAACGAGGGAAAGCTAGATCCTGGTAGTTCAACCGGGATTGGCGTGACTTCAGCCAGAGGCGCGGAGTCTAACAAGTGAAAGGTCTTCGCCAGGGATTCCCGCAAGGGAATATGGACTTCGCAACTTCCACTTGCAGGTCGCGACCCCCTAGAGAATTTCCCAATGAACCACAAGAGATTGAGCGAAGGATTTGACAGGCAGTAAACCACGGAAGATGTAGAAGAGGTAGAGGAACTGGAGATCTGTAGCCATTACTACTGACAAATGGAGTATGGTGATGATCTGTAAAATTACCACTAGGGGGTGGATTGCATCGATGATCCGCAGAGTTACAAGTAAATAGCAATGATCTGCAGCATTGTCACTAGGGAGAGTGGTCTGTAGTGATGACCTACAGTGTGCCACTAGGGAATGGTTAGTAGGGAAGATTTGCAGCGTTGCCACTTAGGAAGTGGTTACTAGTGATAATCTGCACCTTTGCCACTTAGGAAGTGGTTAGTAGTGATTATCTGCAGCGTAAAACCCTGGAAGAGCAGGAACATTAGTTTACTGAATATGGGAACCCACAGGAACCATGAATTAAGTAGAACAGGAGCTGCTTCCAGAACAGAAGATTGGAACTGACTGAAAGAACCAGCCCAGACTCAAGGCTAGAGAGGCTAGATATAGGGCTGGTTCATTAGGGCAGCCAATAGTCAGGCAGAACAAGGGGAGAACAGTTGACAGCGGAAGGGCTGGCCAACAGAGACAATGCTGGAGAGGTGTCAGGACAGCCACAGCGGTTGAGCAGGTAAGACAGGCTGGCGGGGACGGAGCGGGAGAGGAACGGGTGCGCACGCAGGCTCCCGGGGAGATGCCGCAGGAGACCGGCGCGTTACAGTCACATAGCGACAAGAGACACTCTCTCTTCCTGTTTAGCGGTTGGTTGCTTTAATCCAGACGAAAACTGCAGCACCAATCAGAGAACACTCCCCTCTATTTCAAGATCACTCTGACTACGTTCGTTCCTGTGTATCTTGCTCATTTGGATTCTGACCCCGGCTTGTTCCTGACTTCTCCTTTATTTCCTGATTCTGGCTTAGAGTGATTCCTGGTTCTGACTAGGCTTCCTGACCATTCTCCTGCTTCTGATTATGGCTGTGATTGTCTCTCTGGTTTTGACTCATTTCTTCTGACTACCATGTGGACTGCTGCATCCAGATTTCCATTCAGTATTCTGGTGCTCCATCACCACTACCTCATTGGACACCTCACCAGCTAACTGATACTGAGGACCGCGACCTGCACGCCTCTTGCAGCGGAGTCCATATCTCTTTGCGGTGGTCCCTGGTGAAAACCAGAGGCGTGTTAAACTCCCCGCCTCAGTACTCGGTACCGCCAACTGCTGCTAGGTGTCACCATATTCATCCTCGTGGTTGTGACACAGGGTATTTCTTTACCATGGAAAGGACACAGCAATTATCCACCACTGTTGTCTTCTGTGGACGTCCAGACCTTTTTGTATTGCTGAGTTCACCAGTGCATTCTTTTTTTTTTTCTCAGAATGTACCAAACTGTTGATTTGCCCACTCCTATGCTTCCCACTATCTATCTTATGGATTTTATTTTTGGTTTTGAAGCCTGTTTCACTTGCATGGAGAGCTCCTTTGACCACATGTTTTAGGCTCACAGCAACAGCTTGCAAATGCCACACTTGGAATCGACTCCAGACCTTTTGCCTGCTTAATTGACAAAGTAATTACGGAATAGCCCACACTTGTCCATGAAACAGCTTTTGGTCCCTTAAAAAAGAGGGGCCTACACATTAAACAACTGTAAATCCCAAACCCTTCCTCTAATTTGGATGTGAATACCTTCAAATTAAAGCTGATATTTTGCACTTTAAGCACATATTCTCATTATATAATTGTAACTTGAATATGTTTTGGAAAATAGCTTATATCAATAAAATGTGTCAGTGTCCTGTCCAAATATATATTGTCCTAACTGTATATTAAAAAAATAAATCCCTTGCTAAAGTGGTGACCAGTACCATGCTTCAAAGGCTTGGCCACATCACTCTATAATAGAGAAATCTACAGCATGACACCCCTGTCATAATGTAAGCATGCTGCAGTCTGTTTAGCTGAGGGGTTGGAGCCTCTAGGGGGGCTGCAAAAACTGACAAAGCAGGCCCCACCCCATTATGAATTGTACTGTGACTCTTCTCAGCACCCCTGGGATGCTGGGTGGAGGTGTCATGGTAATTTTAGAAAAGTGGAACAATTGGAGCAGCAAATATACCACCCCAGTGGTCCCAGCTAGTGTGAAACTACAAGTCCCAGCTAGCTCTGACAGTCATGTGCTGTTTGTGCAGCCTTGAGCTTATCAAACAGCAAAAAAGTAAAGATACATGCAAAGTTAAAATGAATAATTATTTATTTATATAAATAGACACCAGAAAACCCCCTTTTCACCACGTCATTAAACAGCAACATTTTTCGAAATCCAGATGTATTCCAATGGAAATTGTCCACCATGACAAATGAAAATGAAATAACAGAACATTTAAAAGTGTTCTACTCCTTATGCAGCTCTGTCACAAAACTAAATTGTTTGCAAATGATCTGGAGTGTCAATAGCAACTCACAGGAGCTTGCATGGGAACACTTAATTTATATTTATAGCAGTCATCATTATGGCGATGCCTGGGGTACATTCAGTTGCATCTTTACACTCTGGCTACATCTATACTCTTAAGATGCATATAGCTCAAAATACAGGTGTACAAACGTTTTACTGATGAATTTTTTATACTCTAAATCAGGCCTTTGATTTAGAGTATAATACACACAGATGGTCTGCCCTGCACACATGAAGGTGTATCCAACCTTCTACCACTTCAGAACAACCCCTTTCATTAAATAAAATATTTGCATTGTTTTCCTTACTTATGGTCTTAAGGTCATCTTGAATCAATCATGAGAGTAAGGGGCATGTCTTTATTATATGTCATGTGGCATATTTGTGTGTTTTGAAGCTTTTATTTTTTTTACAACTGGCAAAGAGTGCCAAGAAATGTACTTCTCTTTCTAGGTTCAACTTGAAGTCACAAAATGTGTCCCAGTAAAAGAATGAACCCCATCCCTGGCAGCTTAAAGCTGGTGCAAAAATCATGACATTTTCCTGAGTGGAAAGGCCCTCGTGTTCTTCTACACATCAAATAGAGCACAAAAAACTGCACCCTCTCCCACCCATCATGTTTAGAAATATCTTACTTAACAAAATTAAATCTATCTCATAGTGCTCTGAAAAGTATGCTGTACCAGTGCCCATACTTCAAAAGGAGAGCCCAACCCCTCCAATTGGGTGGTACAAATTTCTGCTCCTCTGCAAAGGCTGCCATCTGGCTCTGTATACCTAGGCACCTGGTGAGCGGAGAATATCCCCCAACTTCCCACAAGTTTCGACAAATGTTATCTTGCTGGACATTTGTTTACCACAAGGAAGTACTACAAGAAGTGGAACTGATTTTTGACCCCTGATTAGGCTTTTATGTGGTCCTGTATAGTCCCCTTTAATTGTTGGTTTAGCAAGCATATTCTTTTGTAAATTACAAGTATTTTATATATATATTAGTGAATGGCTTAGAGCAGATAGAGCATTTCTCTAGGGTACTTTAGTCAGGAAAAATAATTTTCATAATGTGCCCAGAAACAGAATATATAAAAAGTATGAATACAAGCACATAATTGAAATCATCACAGACCAGACCAGGACTAAAAAAAACACTCCTAGTGGAGTGGGCAGACTGAGGCTCTGAGGACGTGATTTGTGGTGAATCGCATCATTTTGCTACTGTTGGTTTGCTTTCCTCCATCCACTATCAGGAGTAGCATTACAGCCTGGTGTTTCCGAGGTATCACTGGAAACAGTTGTGTAGTCATAAAAACCCACTGTGGCCAAGCTGCTCACTTCTCATATGCAGTTCCAGATTTCTGTCCTCCGCTTTGTGGGTTCTTAACAATCCCGAGAAACACACATACCGACAGTGAGGTTTATGTCACTTCTAAGGGGGACAGTTCTATTCATACTATTAAAGGGTCAATGCAAGAAGCCACCGGTTGTATAATGCTTTTCAGGAAAGCTTGAACATGGCATAGCCAGACAGTCCTCTCATTGCCCCCTAATAGCATGAATAGAACTGTCGCACTTAGAAGTGATGTAAAGCTCACTGTCGTTATGTGTGTTTGTTGGAATTGTTCTATGTCAGTATTTCAACACGTCTAATTTCCTCAAAGTCGGCATTTACAGCAGTCGCGATTAAGATATCGTTCAAGCTCCTGTCGGAATTTAGGTGTTTGTTATAGTGACTACTACTTAAGCGGCTGTTTGTTTGACCATCGCTTATCTGTCGTTTATTATTGTTACTTGCCTTGTACCATGTTTTGGAAATTGTTGATGATATTATTGAATAGCTTGTTGCCACTGACTCCTGATCCAGGCGAATGCTGGAGCAAGTTTTCTTTTTCACCACATTGTTTGCACTGCAGTGCTGTGGCTCTGGAGCTATACTTGACTGAAGATTTGGAATCTTGCTGCTCCAGATTCCATGAATTTGATGACATACACATTACTGTTGACTCATGTTTTCATTTGTATCCCACCAGCTTCTCACAACTTTCACTGCAGTTGCCCCGGCGCTGTACTCTGGTTAAATATCTAGTATTCAGTAATTGTGCTAGGAACAATTATTGCTGTTTCAGACTTTGATTGCTATACATACACTAATTCTCAGAACTTGATGTGTGTATGGACATTGCTATTACTATTTTATTGGAAAACTGTGATTACTACTTTAGTATGCATACCAGGCCTTAATTGAAGCTTTTCCCAGAATTCTCTGGGTACTGTGCCTTGCTTGAAAATTGCTGCACTGCTTTCTCTTTCTTTTGCGATGCTCCAGCTACTTTAGTAGATTGATATTGCATAGTACATGGATAAAAGGCTGGCACTTTTCCAGGTTAACTTGGCAGAGTCGAGACAGAATAATCTGTCCAAAACAATATAGACCCTGCTTAAACCTCTGTACTCCCTAAAGGACTAACTCTGGTGCAAACCATTCAACTTTGTAAGTCCAAATGTACAAATACAAACAGCTCTTACCTGATCCTCAAATCAAACTCCCTGAAAAGTTTGGGGCGATCATGTGCAGTACAGGTCTTTGTAGCCCAGTGCCAGATAGTTTTGTAGATGTGTCCAAGCACTTATCTTACTGAACCATTGAAGGAGAGCATGATTTTAACATTTTGAAAAGGTGAACTATTGGCCTGTGCTACTTGATTGCTAGAAAGATATGATCCAATATTGAATTATTTTACAGCCTTTATTTGAGTATTTGCAATGGGACAGGCAACTCCCAGGAAAGAACCACTTGGCTGGGGTAGCTATCAGAGACACACCAAGTCTGGCAAAGCCACTTATACCGATTTCATACCATCGCCCCAGTAATATCCCGAGTTTTTCAAGCCGGGTTTTTGCCGGGGCTCGGAGCGTCCCAGCTCAGAAACACCATTCATACTGCACCTCGGACCCGGGAATTTCCCGGGTTGACCCCATTCATACTGCACAAGTCTGTGCCCTGGCAATTTGTGGGAGACATCACCAGAGCAGTTTTCATTGGCTGAAAAATGGTGATGTCATTGAAAGGTGACTGGTTTTTTTGACGCATAAAAATGATGCAAAAGTGGGTGGTGATTGTTTACCACATCCACCATTTCTCCTAAACTCCTTTTCGAATCTTCCACGGGCTCCCACCGATGCCATCATCCTCCAGAGACAGGCAGACAGCCAATCAGCTTGTTTTCTGTGCAACCCGGGTTGAAAAACCCGGGTTGCACCATTTATAGTGCAGGCAACCCGGGTCCGACCCGAGAATTACCCCTCGATAAATCCCGGGTTGAAGACCCGGGTTTTTAGACCCGGGATTTTTGACTTGTACCATTCATACTGCACCAAGACCCGGGTCGTTTGAGCTCGCCCCGGCAAAAACCCGGGATTTTGGTGCAGTATGAATGGGGTATTAGTTCTGAGGGGTGTGGTAATGAGGTAAAAGCTGAACACAATGGATTGTAAAAGGTATGTTATGTACCAGGCTCTCAGGTACTGTTACTTACCCCTTTGCTGTCTTCTAAGCCAGTGTTGGCTAACCTTTCACACTCCAGGTGTTGTGAAACTACAAGTCCAAGCATGCTTTGCCAATATATAGCAGCTTATTGCTGGAAGGGTATGCTGGGACTTGTAGTTTCACAACACCTGGAGTGTCACAGGTTAGCCAACACTGTTCTAAGCTGTACCTGCAGTGTGCAGACACTGCTGCTCTCAGATCTATCTGTAGGATGCTGCCCAATCTGTCTCCACTCTAGAGATCCCTCCAAAATCAGTATATGGGTGCTGCCATCTTAGATTCAGTCACCTGCTCTCCCTCAGCAAGTCAGAGTATTGCCTCAGCTCAGCTGACTGCAGCTTCCAATAAGGGGATAGTAGTCTCCAGTCCAGGGTTCCCTCCAAAACCAATTTGTAAGCGCCACCATCTAGGATCCAGTCACCTGATCCCTCTCAGCCAGTCAGAGTGCTGCTTCAGCTCATCTGACTGTAGCCTCCAATCAGGTGATAACAGTATAAAATGACTTCCTGGAGCACTTACTTGTACAAACAATATTTCCAGCAGATTCATGAGCTCATGTGCTTTCAATCTATAGGAAATCCAGGTCAAGATTTTTTCTTAAAGGTAGATTGCGGTTCACTGGTAAGAGCCGTCTTGTCACAAAAACAAGGTTATAAACAGCTTTTTAATTTGTCACAAAAGATTGACTCCTGCAGAACAAATCTATTTGGTGGCTACTTTATTAGCATTAAAGGAATGGGCACATTTGCTTGAAGGATCTAGTTTCCCAATCATTTATTATGATCATAAAAATCTTGAATATTTAAAAAAGGCAGAAAGACTTAATTCTCTGCAAGCTTGTTGTGCTCTTTTCTTTTCTTGTTTTGATTTCATTTCAGTTATCGTCCAGAATTTCGCAATGACAAAGAGAATGCCTTGCCTAAACCATCTGTTCTATATCACTACATATTGTGGCTATTATTTTCACTGCAACATTGAGAATAAAAATTGCTAATGCTACTTAACCATCACATGATCATGTTACGTTGAAACACAAATATCCTGAACTCCAAACTCAGACAGATGGTTGCCTTACCAGATTTTCAAAAGTATTTATTTCTACAGATGCTTTGAAACAGACTGTTTTGTGAAAATTCCATAATTCTGTGACAACATACTCCTTTCTCAACCGCGGTGGTAGTCTTTATAGCGAACAACTAAATAATGGCCACAGTTGCAACGACATGTTAATGGTAACTGCTTTAATTCCCAACATGCAGGAAATACAGACTTCTTCAAAAAGTGACCACAAGAATTCTGAGAAAGGAACATAGCGGCACTGAGATTTCTCCACTTCAAAGGGCCATAGTTACATTCCTGCTATTAAGGGGGCAATGCGAGGAGCCACCAGCTGTATAATGTACAACCCTTACTTAATACCTTTATACATTAGCCGGGTCCTCATATTGCCCCCTTAATAGCAGAAATGTAACTGTCGCCCTTTGAAGTGACGTAAACCTTAATGGCGCTATGTTCCTTTTTTTTCAAAATTTTTGTATGCCACTATTTGAAGAAGTAGCCTTCCCATTTCTCCTCTGTGCATGTGACATTCTACCACATTTTCTCTCCTCTCCAGCTGTGACAGCCTCCCATTCCACTTTGCTTGTGGCAGCCTCATCCTTTGTCTCATCCCCTCCTCTAAGTGTGTGACAGCCTCAATTCTGCATGTGGCAGCCTCGCATTCGATCTCCTTTTGTGTATGACAGCCTCCCTCTATGCACCCTTCTCCTTTTCTTCTATGTGTAACAGCCTCCCCCTCTCTCCCCTCCAAGTATGACAGAAAACCCTTCGTTCCCCTTCTCATGTGACATGCCCTCTCTTCCTCCCCATGTGACAGCCCCTCTCTTCCTACTCATTATTATTATTATTATTATCCTTTATTTGTTAGGCGCCACAAGGTTTCCGTGGCGCCGTACACAGTACAAAACAGTCGACTATACAGGGTGAAACAGTACAAAACAATAAACAAAAATACCAATACTTCAGAAACTCCAGGCAGGCTGATGCAAAAAACGGAGCAGAAGAACAGGTAGGGAGACACGAGGGAAGAGGGCCCTGCTCAAGTGAGCTTACATCCTAAGGGAGGGAGAACAGAACAGGCACAGGGGGAGCCAGAAAGGTAAGGGGGAG
This sequence comes from Mixophyes fleayi, assembly GCF_038048845.1. Lineage (NCBI taxonomy): Eukaryota > Metazoa > Chordata > Amphibia > Anura > Limnodynastidae > Mixophyes > Mixophyes fleayi. The sequence goes on from NC_134409.1 coordinate 67,806,332, forward strand.
AGCGAGTTGAGAGCGAGTGGCGGGGTTATGTGGATGGTTGGTATGCTTTGAGGAAGAGGTGGGTTTTCAGCGCACGTTTGAAGGAGCACAGAGTAGGAGAGAGACGGATGGAACGAGGGAGTTCATTCCAGTGAAGGGGGGCAGCGCGGGAAAAGTCTTGGATTCTGGAGTGGGAAGAGGTGATAAGAGTTGAGGAGAGGCGTCGATCGTTGGCCGAGCGCAGGGAGCGGGCAGGACTGTGAATGGAGAGGAGGCTAGAGATATAAGGGGCAGTAGAGTTGGAGAAAGCCTTGTAAGGCTCATTTGACAGCCCTTTGCTTCTTCCCCTTTTACAGCCTCCCACGTTTTCTGCCACGTTTCTCCCTCCCTTCCCCTTGAGATAGCCTCCCCCTTCCTTCCCTTTGCATGTCACAAACTCCCTCTTTTTTTGCCCTTAGTCTCCCTCCTATGACTGTGACAGCTTCCTTATTCTCCCCTCTGATTGTGACAGTGTCACCCTCTGTCCCCCCTGCTTCTTTCAGTGTGTGACAGTCTCTCCTTCCTTTCCGTACACATGTGACAGCCTTCCCACTGTCTCCTCCTCCACGCTCTCAGCATGTGATAACCTCCCCCTCCCTTCCTTCAGCATGTGACATCCTCCCCTCCCCCATGTGATAATCTCACCCCTTCTCATGTAACAGTATCATCCCTCCACGTGTCACAGTCTTTCACCTCCATGTGTCACAGGCTTTCCCCTCCATGTGTGACAGGCTTTCCCCTCTATGTGTAACAGCTTCAAACTTCTGTCTACCCCCTCCCTTCCCTCCACATTTGAATTCCTTCCCTCCTGTCTTCCCACTTTCTCTTTTTCATCCCTCTACGAGTGACAGCCTGCTCCAGTCTCAGCATGTCACACATGGTGCCATGCATCTCCTCATATGGGTTCATCATCCCACATGTGCAAGCAGCAAGGGAGGCAGACAGAAGAGTCTGTCTTCTCTGCTCCCCCTTCTCTCAGTGTGTGACTACCTCCTCCTCCTTCCCCTCCATATGTGACAGCCTCCCCCTACTATCTCCTCCTCCACTCCTCAGTGTGTGACAGCCTCCCCCCCCCTCCTCTTAGCCCTCTGTCCCCCCCCCCCTCTTCTTGTGACAAGCTCACTCCTCTACATGTAAAAGGCTCACTCTTCCATATGTCACAGGCTTTCCCCTCTGGGTGAAGCAGCCTCAACCTTCTGTCTACCCCCCCCCCCTTCTCTTCCTTCCACATTTGACTTCCTTCCCTACTGTCTAAACCACTTTCTCTCACCTCCATGATTGACAGCCTCCTCCATTCTCAGCTGGATGGAAAAAGGTAAGTGTGGGTGGGATCTTAGTATAATGTTGATGTTTTTGGTTGGTGGGGCGCTTGGCCTATTAATTGAATAGAGGGAGGAAGGTGGGTGTGACTAATTTAATGGCAGATAAGAGCTTATTCATAAAATGATGCAGTGATTGTGGTGATGTAGACTATTTAATCTCTTTGCCACTGGCAGCACGGTGGCTTAGTGGTTAGCACTTCTGCCTCACAGCAATGGGGTCATGAGTTCCATTCTCAACCATGGCCTTATCTATGTGGAGTTTGTATGTTCTCACTGTGTTTGCGTGGGTTTCCTCTGGGTGCTCCGGTTTCCTCCAACAATCCAAAAACATACTAGTAGGGTAAATTGGCCGTTAATAAAAAAAATTGACCCTAGTCTCTCTCTCTGTCTGTCTGTGTGTGTATGTATGTATGTTAGGGAATTTAGACTGTAAGCTCCAATGGGGCAAGGACTGATGTGGGTGAGTTCTCTGTACAGCGCTGCGGAATTAGTGCCGCTATATAAATAAATGACGATGATGATGATGAGTCTATTTTGGTCACTTTCCAACATCAATATCAGTCATTTATACCTTGTCTTTTGCAGAAGACTTCGAATTAAAAGAAAATAGAAGTAGTGTGCCTATACCTACTGTCACTGCAAAAAATCTACTCAAAATGGCCAAAAAGTATTTTTAATAATTGAAAGTGAACTAAAATCAAATCTATGTATTTCTTTTTCTAAACACGACCCATAAATACTTTGTAGTTCTTGCTCTGGCATTAATCCAAAAAAACAAAAAAGCAAAGGCAGGATTTGACACATAGTTATTCATAATAAAATCTGCACTTGAAAACGATTACCACTATGGTGACATGGACAAGCAAAAAAAAAATCCAAAATGCTGCAAAACCGGATGGAAAATAAACAGAGTTACCTTCACGGCGATACTAGAGATCTCCAATTGGATTAGAATGAGGTCGGCCTGCAGTGTCGAACACTTCTTCAATCGGAATCACTTGCTGTCATCATGCTGATCCAATTTGAGATCTCCAGCGTCGTGATGAAGGTAAGTCTGTTTATTTTTTCCATTCGGTTTTGCAGCATTTCGAATTTTTTTTGCAGGCTTTGTCCATGTTGGCTTAGTGGTAATCGTTTTTACGATTTCCACCGGTCATTGGTGTTCGGAAATGAATTTCATTGCGTTCTTTGGCGAAAGGTCAGTTTCTGTGCACGTGCAGAGGTATTTCACGACAAATACGGCACACAAACGGACTTACTTCCGAGCATGAATCAGGCCCTATATGTCTTACTTTTATTACTGCGCACTATTACTGCACTACCACTTACAGCATCTGCCATCAGTACATGATTACTCCCAGAATGAATGCTCTCTGCACTACCACTCCCAGCATACACCATAACTACACTATTTCTACCAATATGTCCTATCAGTGTCCTATTACTACAGCCAAATGAATTCACACAAGTCAAATTGTCATTGTTCTACATCAGTATAAAGCAAACTTACCAACTGTTTAAATCTGTATTACGGGAGATCAGGGAAAAGATCATGTGACAGAGAGTAGGAGGGGGCCCCGTTGCTACCATAAAATACAGAAATTCAAGGTATTTAATAGGGTGTGGGTGTGTTCCTGGGTTCCTGGCCCACTAGTTTATCTTTATTGACAGTGCCCAGTGGCTCCACCTTGGTCTTCAGACAGTAAGCTCTTTGCGGGGTAATGCCCTTGTTCAGTGACACCAGAGGGAGACCAAGGAACCCTCCGCCCTTTTATTCTAAACCCCAGGCTTGAATACAGAAAATACACACCACTCTGTAGCTAGCTTTAGCAACCACACCGGCACGTTTATTTCTAGAGGTTTTCCCCAAGCTAGTTTCTTTTTTGTTGTTGTAAATTTGCATAACGAGCGCACATTTAAAACAGTATATCGGCTCACAGGTAAATTAAATAGCAGATTCAATTTTAGGTCATTATATAATAGCACACAGTTCTTAATATCCTACGTCCTGATTAATTAAGAAACTTAGGTAAGAAATTTCTTACTTAAGTCTCCTGGACAAAACAATTTAAAATGAAAGGGGTGAAAAATAGTTTTCTATTTTGCACATAAGTTAAATACTGGCTGTTTTTTCATTTGCTGGGAATTAAAACATGCCCGTGTGTAGCCAACTCTCCCATGTTTAGCTAACTCTACCGTGTTTAGGTGAAAATTGCCATATACAACACGCTGCTTCCTAGATGCGAGATTAGTAAACTCATCACTGTTACACTGCAGGGCTATACAGCCGCAAGTCCCGGTGGCTGTCAAAAGTTTAAAAACAGATGAATGTTTGAAAGATTTTTTGGGGAGGTCCCACGCTGTCATGGGAAACCCCTTAGAGTATAAATAGAGCTTGTGGCTCTATTATACGCATTAGCAATGCATGATTTGTACACTGTACGAGCATAGTTCCCGTCATGTGTTTACTTTATTTTTTTTCAAGCATGTTCCTGGTTTGGATATACAAAATGGAGGTTCCCCTGACCTGAAGAAAGAAGTCTTCAATCAAGATGGATTTACAAATGGGGAGTCCACCTGACCAGAAAATCCAAAATTTGTTTACAAGCATGAACATTTGGAATTAAAAATATGGGGGTCTATGTAACCTGAAGATCAGAAGATTTTATTCAAGCATGGACATTTGGGATTGCAAACGTTTTGGGGACATTTTCATGGACCTTATTTTGGAATAGAAATATTTGTGGACATGGTGTGCAAGCATATTAAGATTAAAAGCTGCTGGCAAAAGAAGAAGACATTATATTGCTGAGTATATTGGGTTTTATTTCTTTTAATAAACAGATGTCGTAAAAAAGAGGATATGTTATGTATTTATTGCTTTTTTTATTTTTTTTTAAATGTAGTTTAAAACAGTGTTGTGTTTTTTTTTTAACATTTTGTTTTGGAACTACAGGCTGTTAATAGCCATTTGTGTCAGGCCATGTTGGCACTTGTGGTTCTGCAAGTGCCAGCATGACCTAGCCTCCATGGGTATGCTGGTGCTTGTAGCTCTACAAGCATCAGCATGCACAGACTGTTTAGGGCAGCCTGGCCTGGCTGGGACTTGTAGTTCTGCAAACAAAAATGGTGTTTTTATTTTTAACAATTTCATCGCCATTATTACCCTACACCCAACGCCCAGGGGTGTAGGAAGAGCTCTAGTGCTTTCAACCCAGCTCTGAACGGCCTGGGGTTGGTTTGTCATTATGGCAGGGGGACCCCTGCCGCGTGTCCCCCTGTTATAGTGCCAACCACCCTGGTTGGTTTGCCTAGTGCTTGTTACATGAAAATCGGAGGAACCCCACGCAAATTTTTCCCCGATTTTCGCGCAACCAACAGGAGGCTGACAGCATTAGGGTTAAGAGTGCTCGAATGGGGACACCCCACGCATTTTTTTTTCAAAACATTCATCTATTTTTAAACTTTTCACAGCCTACGGGACTTGCAGCTGTATAGCCCTGCAGTGTAACAGTGATGTGTTTGCTAATCTCGCATCTAGGAAGCAGCGTGTTATATCTGGCAATTTTATTTGAAACTGCATTAGGTTAGCAAAATTGGAGCATCATACATTTGGAGACTTGTATAGCTAGAGTGGGGAAAAAATCGGGGCAGAGATTTGCTGCGAGTTTGAAACCAGCGGCTTTTTAATAAAACTCATCTCCAGCGATTTTACATCCAATCTCAGGTTAATACATCGGCGAGTTTCAACTCTCCCGAAAAAATTGCGGGATTTTCAAAATCGCAGCTTGATACATTTACCCCCTGGAGTTATTTGGCTCCACTGAAAAACCAGTGACATCTACAATCAGATAAGCCCACTGATGTTTTATATACTGTAAGCACTTGGAGTGCTTTTCTGACATACAGCATTACATTATTGTGACCTTTCCTTCTGTAGTGAAAATATTAGGTGACTGATACTCTTTCTTGACCTTTGTAATAGTTTAGAGCTAAAGCTGGGCAAAAGGAGCCTCAGCACATATCTGTTCAATGTAGGAACTGGAAATCTTTCTCTAGAATTATTACTTTTTTGCCATTGTGCGGGTGTTGTATATTACTTTCAGCTTGCACTTTATTATATTTTAGAATTTTTCAGGAGCATGTTCATTTTCGAGTTTCACATTGACAGATATGAGGTGTAAAAATTGTCATTTATGCTAAACTTATATTATTGAAATCTAGCAATGGGGTATTTATGAAAGTAACCTCCAAAATTAGAAAGTTTGCATACATGAAATTAAAATGCGCTCTAATGAATGAAAAACTTACCCTCTCCCCTTACCCCATCTCTGAGCTACCCACCCCACCTCCAGACCCCCCTCTTCCCACACACCCCTTCCCCCGAAAAACCATAAAACCACCGCACCACCCTAACTGTTACTTCTAATTGTCACTCGTGTCTACTCTCCTCCTTTTTTTCTGGTTTACTACATACCTGTAGCAAGTTATGCCTTTCTATATTGTTATACCGAAAATCCGTATCAATAGCAACATGATGCTGAACCGACTGTAAGCTTGTAGCTTATCTTATCTGTTTTTTTGAGGTTTTAAAATACAATTTGAAAAAAAAAAATGAGCTCTAAGACTTTGAGAAATTTTAAATATTTGAAAATGTTCCTAATTTTGTGAGGTAATTTCAATTTTTTTAGTTTCACATTTAGACCCAGAGGTAGTTTTATCCTCTTCCTATCTTCAAATTTTGGCACTCCCCAGCGCTTTTGGGGTGTCCCCCATAATTGTGCATAAATATTTCTGGCTGTCAAAAGTCATATTTGTCAGCAGTATCTACTAAATAATTTTTAGCACTCCTCAGTGCTTTTGGGGTGTCCTCCCTAATTGTGCATTAATATTTCTGGCTGTCAAAAGTCATATCTGTCAGCAGTATCTACTAAATAATTTGTAGCACTCCTCAGTGCTTTTGGGGTGTCCTCCCTAATTGTGCATTAATATTTCTGGCTGTCAAAAGTCATATCTGTCAGCAGTATCTACTAAATAATTTTTAGCACTCCTCAGTGCTTTTGGGGTGTCCTCCCTAATTGTGCATTAATATTTCTGGCTGTCAAAAGTCATATCTGTCAGCAGTATCTACTAAATAATTTGTAGCACTCCTCAGTGCTTTTGGGGTGTCCTCCCTAATTGTGCATTAATATTTCTGGCTGTCAAAAGTCATATCTGTCAGCAGTATCTACTAAATAATTTTTAGCACTCCTCAGTGCTTTTGGGGTGTCCTCCCTAATTGTGCATTAATATTTCTGGCTGTCAAAAGTCATTTCTGTCAGCAGTATCTACTAAATAATTTGTAGCACTCCTCAGTGCTTTTGGGGTGTCCTCCCTAATTGTGCATTAATATTTCTGGCTGTCAAAAGTCATTTCTGTCAGCAGTATCTACTAAATAATTTGTAGCACTCCTCAGTGCTTTTGGGGTGTCCTCCCTAATTGTGCATTAATATTTCTGGCTGTCAAAAGTCATTTCTGTCAGCAGTATCTACTAAATAATTTTTAGCACTCCTCAGTGCTTTTGGGGTGTCCTCCCTAATTGTGCATTAATATTTCTGGCTGTCAAAAGTCATATCTGTCAGCAGTATCTACTAAATAATTTTTAGCACTCCTCAGTGCTTTTGGGGTGTCCTCCCTAATTGTGCATTAATATTTCTGGCTGTCAAAAGTCATATCTGTCAGCAGTATCTACTAAATAATTTGTAGCACTCCTCAGTGCTTTTGGGGTGTCCTCCCTAATTGTGCATTAATATTTCTGGCTGTCAAAAGTCATATCTGTCAGCAGTATCTACTAAATAATTTGTAGCACTCCTCAGTGCTTTTGGGGTGTCCTCCCTAATTGTGCATTAATATTTCTGGCTGTCAAAAGTCATTTCTGTCAGCAGTATCTACTAAATAATTTTTAGCACTCCTCAGTGCTTTTGGGGTGTCCTCCCTAATTGTGCATTAATATTTCTGGCTGTCAAAAGTCATAACTGTCAGCAGAATCTACTAAATAATTTTTAGCACTCCTCAGTGCTTTTGGGGTGTCCTCCCTAATTGTGCATTAATATTTCTGGCTGTCAAAAGTCATTTCTGTCAGCAGTATCTACTAAATAATTTTTAGCACTCCTCAGTGCTTTTGGGGTGTCCTCCCTAATTGTGCATTAATATTTCTGGCTGTCAAACGTCATAACTGTCAGCAGAATCTACTAAATAATTTTTAGCACTCCCCAGTGGTTTGCGCTCAGAATGGATTCAAAGCAGTCCACATATGATCTGAATGAGCAACCAGGTTCTGTCACCAGTCCTGATGTTAGTGTTCCCAGTACGTCATCTGGCAAGGCGATGTCAAACAACAGAGTGTTTTCAAATTAGTGCTAAAAACAAAAACCAAAAAAAAATTTACTGTATTGAAGCGAAAAAGAAGTGTAACTGAGCAAAAGTTAAGTGACGATAAAAAAAAAATTGCAAGCATGCCATTCTACACACGCAGTGGCAAAGAGAGAATGAGGCCTTCACCTTTGGCTATTAGTGGCAGATCCCAAAAAGTTACCCAGCCTACAATTGGTGCACAACTACTGTTACGCGTCAAAGCCGAGCTGCAAGATAACAGTGAGGCATTACAGGAGAATATTTGCTCTGATTCACAAATGACAACAATCCCTGTGGAGAGTCCATCCAACAGTGGGATGTCTAATCGTGAGCATTCTGCTGATGTGTGCCTTAATAGCCCGAGTGTAGCCGGTGATACCCAAATTGAGGATGCCACTTTGGAATTAGAAGAGGATGAGGGGGAGATTTGTGTAGGCGACGAGGGCGCTAATGATGATGTTGATGATTATGATGCAGACAGATACCAAATTGCCTTTCTCAATTTCTATTTATATTCTAGATTATATAACGGCTGAATAGTTTTCTATTTTACTCCTAGTGGAGAGAGGATCTGATGCAGACAGATACCAAACTGCCTTTGTCCATTTCAATTTATATTGTACAGTATATAACGGCTGAATTTATTAGTATTTTATACAAGTGGAGGGGGGCCTAGAGAGACAGAAACCAAACTGGCTTTCTCCATGTCAATTAATATTGTACAGTCTATAATGGCTGAATTTTTTGAAAAAAGTGGAGGGGGGCCTATAGAGACAGAAAGCAAACGGTCTTTTTCCATTTCTTTACATATTTAACTATAAGTGTAGGGTGTAATATACATCCAAAGACGATGGCTGCATTGCCAATATGCATAGATGGAGAGGAAGACAATCTGTTTTGTGTGTAGAATAAATGAAGGCCTACCAACGAAGAATTAAACAGTTTTTTTGGATGATTTATTACCTCAACAATTAGATTACTTATCTCTAAAACAGTTGGAGCACTAAATTGGGTTATTTTAGGCACAAAAACATGTATTTTCCAACAAAATAGCAAAACAAAACCAAACAAAACCAAAACCAAAACCAAAACACGCAATGGCGGTTTTGCAAAACCAAAACCAAAACCAAAACACGACGGTAATCCAGATCCAAAACCGAATCCAAAACCAAAACACGGGGGTCAGTGACCATCTCTAATAAAAATACTCAGATGTCAATCGAAACACAGTGTGGCATAGAGTTGAAAAACATAAGTCAAGGAGTCCAATGTCTCACTTGTATTGTGATAATGCATAAATGCGGGATAATCCTAAAATAGCATCTGAAGGTGATGTCTAGAATAAGTATATTACAGGTCCCAAAGAATTGCCTGTACAGTTCCAACAGTGTAATAACCAATCTCATAAGAGAACTTACAGTTGATGGTAATAGGGTATCGTCATATCTCACAATCTCCATATTTCTCTGTGCAGTCCTCTGAACAGAAAGGGAGAGAAGTCTGTGGACGGACTGTCCCAATATCGGCCGTAAGTGAGTGGGCGCATGCGCAATAGATCCTAAGGACTCCCAGTGATAGATGTCTCTGCCCCCTGCCTAATTAGGTCCCGCCCGGCGGGCATTCTTTATACGGCTACAGTCTGACAGATGTATTCGTTCAAGGGGTCACAGTAGGATGCTTGTATAAAGCACTTAGAACAAAGTGAATAAATAAAACATAACCAACGCGTTTCACCTCGGTGAATAGAGGCTTCATCAGGGATAATAGTTTTGAAAAATTCCCCAGAGTATACAGAAACAGGTCGATATAATATTCATTACACAATATAGCGTTCACGCCAATAAAATCAGTAATGTATTGGCCAATCCTTTTAAAAGATGAAAAATTGATAGGTCTTATTCGAACTAGACCAAAAATCACTTTTAGAAGGTCACGCAACCTCCAGAATGATTTGGTGAAGAGTGTCATACACATTGAAACACATACTATCCAGAACATCTGGATGAACAATAACAAAGGAGGTTTCTATTTCTGCAACAAATGTTTCACGTGTAGAAATACACATGTACATAGTACTTAACCCGTTGTGGAATTTGTATCCCCCACAATGGCAAAAAGTTTAATATTAAGGACAAGATCACGTGTGAAACTACTGGTGTCATTTATCTTTTACAATGCCCTTGTAACAAGCAATACATAGGGAGAACTACCAGCAGCTTAAAAATCAGACTTGCTGAACACTGTAGGAACATTAAGAACAAAGTAGAGAACCACAGTGTGTCAGCACATTACATGCAACATCACAATAAATATTTATTTATATATATATATATATATATACACACATATTTATGTCATCTAATTAAAGCTTTAATATAAGTGGCAGACTTCGATAATAACTTTAATAATGATTAATAAAATAGAGGGTCCTGCATGATTATTACACATATGTATACATAAACTTATTTATATATTTATATATATATATATATATATATATATATTGTGGCAAGAGCCCACTACTGCAGAAGCACACGCGAACAACTTCTTCCTTTTTATGTGGCTTTATTGTCAGGATGATAAATGTTTTGACACCGTATACTTTCACAGCAATTATGGAGACCCTAAACGCTTGCTATACATAGACCAGCTCTCTCTCAAGACTACCCCAGCGTTGGTCTCAGTGAACAAATGGCACAAACAAGCTTTTATACATGTTACTCCTCCCCCAGCCTTACCTTGATGGACAGGTGACACACCCACCTTCTCTTTAAGAGAAAATGCCCATCACTGGCTCTGCTTCAACTAACAGACACACCCTGTCTGTTTGCTGAGAGGAAGCAGCTTTTAAATCATGTAAGTTAACCAACTTTAAACTACACATAAGTCTTTACTTGGTTTAACCTGAATCTAGGTGCATAACTGCGCCAATGTCTTACTCTGCTTGTATGTTTACTTTGCATATTGTCAGATAAATGCCGCCCTTTGTCACAATATATATAGACATATAGGGGCATATTCAATTAGCTTTCAGGTTCGCGGGATCGCGCCGGAATGGTCCGCGAAGTCAATCCACTGTACCGCAATAACGTGGATTTTCATTCGCAGCCCATAGGGTTGCGTCCGAAAATCCACGTTAATGTGGTACCGTATTAATGGCAATACAGCGCAGGAATCGCGGTAACGCGCGTTACCGCAAACCGGAAAGCTAATTGAATATGCCCCATATAGTCAAAATTGGTGTTACATTAACATTTTTATGTTAGTTTAAATGTGCGGTATCATTGCTATTTTTAACATGCATTATAAATTGTATTTTTAAAGTGCGTTATCAGTGCTAGTTTTAGCGTGCGGTATCATTGGTAGTTTTAGCTTGCGGTATAATTGTTAGTTTTAGTGTACATATGTATTTGTGTTATAGTATATGTGTATATATATATATATATATATATATATACACATATATATATATATATATATATATATATATATATACACAGATATATATAATATATATTCTACAGTGGTGGTAGTGCGGGTATATATGTTGAGGGTGATAGGAAACAGCAACGGAGGGGCAAAAGAATGAAGGAGGGAGCAGTGAGAGGATGCTGAGGGGCACAGAGGGTGTGGATGCAGAGGGGCACAGAGGGTCTGGATGCAGAGGGGCACAGAGGATGTGGATGCAATTCAGAGGGGCACAGAGTGTATGGAGATGATGCAGAGGGGCACAGAGTGTATGGAGATGATGCAGAGGGGCACAGAGAGTATGGATACAGAGGGGCACAGAGGGTGTGGATGCAGAGGGGCACAGAGTGTGTGGATGCAGAGGGGCACAGAGTGTGTGGATGCAGAGGAGCACAGAGTGTGTGGATGCAGAGGGGCACAGAGTGTGTGAATGCAGAGCGGCACAGAGTGTGTGGAGATGATGCAGAGGGGCACAGAGTGTGTGGATGCAGAGAGTGTGGATGCAGAGGGGCACAGAGTGTGTGGATGCAGAGGGGCACAGAGTGTGTGTATGCAGAGGGGTACAGAGTGTGTGTATGCAGAGGGGCACAGAGTGTGTGTGTGTGCAGAGGGGCACAGAGAGTGTGGATGTAGAAGGGCACAGAGGGTGTGGATGCAGAGGGGCACAGAGTGTGTGGAGATGATGCACGGGTACAGAGTGAGTTAGCTGTAAATTATTCTTTGACAGAAATATAATAGAAAAAAAAATATAAAAATATTATTTTCCCTTGGATTTATGTGTATAATTTTTGCAAACAACTTACTAAGTATGTTCGTCCTGACCTAAATACTTATTACATTATTTTGACCCAACTACTTATAAAACGGGACTGCTAGGCAATTATTTTGGATGGGTGCCTTGAAAAAATTATGGAGACTCTAAGGGTGCCGCAAACTTGAAAAGTTTGGGAACCACTGCCTTAATTTTAGATCTTAGGGGCCCCCCTGTCTGAAGTGCCCCAGGCCCCCAAAAGCCTTAATCCAGCTCTGGTGCTGGAGCTGCAGTATGTCTGTCTATGCCTGGAGTCAAAGGTAAGAGGAAGGGGTACTGTGATGGGGGAGATAGTGTGTGTGAAGGGGGGGAGAGGTGGGCATGTGTGACTAAAGGTGCTGGGGGCAGAGGGGGGGCATATGTGGCTATAGGTGCTGGGGCAGAGGGGGGGTACATGTGTGGCTATAGGTGCTGGGACAGAGGGGGGGCATGTGTGGCTATAGGTGCTGGGACAGAGGGGGGGCATGTGTGGCTAATGGTGCTGGGGGCAGACTGGGGCATGTGTGACTAAAGGTACTGTGGGCAGAGGGGGGCATGTGTGACTAAAGCATGTGGGCAGAGGGGGGCATGTGTGACTAAAGGTGCTGGGGGAAGAGGGGGACATGTGTGACTAAAGGTGCTGGGGGAAGATGGGGGCATGTGTGACTAAAGGTGCTGGGAAGAGGGGGAGCATGTGTGCCTAAAGGTACTGGGGGCAGAGGGGGGGCATGTGTGACTAAAGCATGTGGGCAGAGGGGGGCATGTGTGACTAAAGGTGCTGGGGGAAGAGGGTGGCATGTGTGGGAATAGGTGCTGGGGTAGAGGGGGGGCATGTGTGACTAAAGGTGCTAGGAAGAGGGGGGCATGTGTGACTAAAGGTACTGGGGGCATAGGGGGGGCATGTGTGGCTAAAGGTGCTGGGCAGAGGTGGGGTGTGACTAAAGCATGTGGGCATAAGGGAGAGGCATGTGTGACTAAAGCATGTGGGCATAAAGGAGAGACCTAATTATAAAACGTGAATTATATATTGATTTAATGCTGGGGATTGTTGTTTTCTAAGTTTTGTAAATTTTATGTACCCATTTTTTTTTTACCATATAGGGCCTCCCAATATTCCAAGGATCCAGACAACCAGCAACGGAACTAAAGAAACCAGCAGCCACAAGTGGTGACAGTGACAAGACAGTTAGGAGAGAGCAGGACAGTCTGCCAACTGTCCTGAATCTGGTGAGACAGTCCCAAATTTGAGTGACTGTTTCACTTAGGACAGTTTGGATGTATGTCCCGCTTCAACGTGTACTGCTCGTGAAGGCAGAACTGTGTACACCTAACAGTAGTACACACAGTATTGTCTGTGTATTTGTCATGGGCTACTTTCAGGAACTCTCCCTTATAGGATTGAGGTACAACTAGTTGCCTTTCAGCAATTACATCTGGATGCATACTCGTGACATTTTTCTCTCTGTACAAAAGTCCATTTTTCCAAAATATTCTGTCTTCCTTACTTTCCAGACAAGCCTGACTGACCCTCCCCAACACTGCTGATAGACAAGGATCAGTGTTTTGTTCTGTTTTAAACGTGTCACTTCTGAGTTTGTCAGTGTTGCCCACAGCAGGAGAACGCTCTGAAATCTGCTCTTGCCCAGTTGCCTGTGCTACAGGCCCAAGATTTTAAACGGAGGTTTATAGTACAGCCTGACATATCTAACTATGGACTAGGAGCTGTCCTCAGCCAGGTGACAGCGCAGGGGGAGGAGCACCCTATTATTTTCCTAAGTAGAAAATGACTCCCCTGAGATGTGACTCATGCTACCATTGTACGAGAGTGCCTAGCCATTGTGTGGGCACTGCAAAAGCTACAGCCCTACCTGTATGAATGGGATTTCACCATTATTACAGACCATAATCCTCTAAGCTGGCTAAATAGAGTTTCTGGGGATAATGGAAAGCTTTTAAGATGGAGTTTAATTTTGCAGCAGTATAACTTCACCATTCAGTACTGGAAGGGTTGCAGAACGTGGAAACGCTGATGGCCTTTCACGCCAAGAGGCTGAAGTGGTGAATGAGCAGGAGAGGCCGTGACAGGTCACAGTTCTTCGTGCCCTAGGTTTAGGGGGAGGTGTGATGATTATGTAGTATATCTAATGACTGATTGTTATTTTCTGTTCAACTCATGTATGACAATGTATATTGTGTGTAATTTTGTAATGTAATCTCAATGTGTGCTTTGCTAGATGACATGAGTTTGAACTTATGCAAGTATCATTAATCTGTTAAAAATAGCCAGAGCAGGGAGAGATGGGATCTTGGAGGAGTTTGAAGCTCCAAAGTTGTAAACCCTCTAGCCAAGCAGAATAAGCAAAGGTGGGAAATCAGGTCCTGTGAACATTCTGATCTCAGGACATCCGTAGCTCACTAAAGTCCTGAGACATTTGGGAGATCAATATGTCCTTGGTGACAGCTAGATTCCAAAGGTGGGGGGTGGAAGCTACATGGAAAAAAAAGGTTTAAAATCTTCCGCCTTAGACAATAACGTGTGCATTTTCATGAGGGAGTCTCTCAAGAATGAAATGTCCCATATTCCTCAATTGTGTTCCCTCCCTTTTATGTATCAAGCTAAGAGATTTCCGTCAGGTTTGAAAAACCAATCAGATTCCAGCTATCATTTATTTATTACATTCTACAAAATGATAGCTAGAATCTGATAGGTTGCTATGGGCAACATCTTCAGTTTTCCAACCCACCGGTAAACTCTCAGCTTGATACATTTACCCCAGATCTTAACTAGTAAGCAGTAATTCTGATTTTATTTCCTATTTAATTTCTGTAACTTATTTGTGCAAATTTATTGTATGTCGTGTTATTAATTTTTGTAACTAAGCCTTGGAAACATTTTTCAGATTAAATAAAGTTAATTTAGCGTGTTCCCAGTGATTCTTTGCGAATTTACGAAGCCCAGGGAGGCTCATGCTACATGTGTATGGGATTTAAGTGTGAAACATTAATAAGTGGTTTTGGTGAATGTAAGGACACCATAATAAATCCTTTGTGGTGGCAGAAAAGGTGTATTCATTGCTAAGTGACTAAGGTGACGCCAGTCACGGCCAGCTGTTCAGATTGCTGTATGTCTGGGACAGGCTGGGAATTTGTGAAACATAGTGAGATTGAAAAAAAGACATAGGGCTAGATTTACTAAGCTGCGGGTTTGAAAAAGTGGGGATGTTGCCTATAGCAACCAATCAGATTCTAGCTGTCATTTTGTAGACAGTACTAAATAAATGACAGCTAGAATCTTATTGGTTGCTATAGGCAACATCCCCATTTTTTCAAACTCGCAGCTTAGTAAATCTAGCCCATAGGCTCAACCTTATCTAGAGTAAGTCAGAACAAAATCCCTAGTGTGGGAGTTGCCAATTTAGAATTACATGGGAAAAAAATCCTTACTAACCTCAAAAATGGCAATCTGATATACTCCCTGGATCAATCACTCCCATAATATCCTCTACTATTTACAGCTACAGATACCATTTCTTGTAAGACAGGCATCCAATCCATTTCTACATTATAGAATTCTATAGCTTAACCATACTTATAGTATAGAACCATTTCCTTTGCTTTATAATGTAACTTTTTTATTCCCTTTATTAATGTTGTTGTCTGCCTCTGCACCCTCTCTAATTGTCAATGCCCTTCTTACAATGTGGTCTCCAAAACCGTAGCCTATGTCTAAGATGTGGTCTAACAAGTGACGTATACACTGGTGATGCACTGTTTGCATCACATGCATTTATCCTCCTTTTCATACATCCCAGGATTATTCACCTGCAGCTTCTGCCTGGCATTGTGTGCTGCTACTATTATTCTTAAGTCATTTTCCATCTCAGTTTTCTTCAAGTGTATTTCATTTAAAGTATAAGTAGCATTGACATTACCTCAGTCTAGATGCAGAACCCTACTTTTATCTACACTAAATTTCAGGTACAGTTTTCTATGTTGTCTAAATCTTTTGTAGCAGGCTACTATTCTGCTCTGTGTTAATAACCTTACTTAGCTTAGTGACTTCAGCAACTATAGACACCTTCTAGATCTTCTACAAGGTCATCAATACCAAAAGAAAGAGAACAGGGCCCAATAATGATTTGAACCATGATTTTATTATTAATGATACACCATTAATAAATTTAGGTCTGTCTGAAAGTGTTATGCCTTTTGTCCTTCAAACCAGAACCAGGAAGAGGTTGGCACAGGTGAGAATTTTGCTTCGGGCCCAGGGTGATTGGGGGTGCTTCCATATGCAGATTAACTATGCCCCCACTTGGTATTGTGGCAGAGCAATAAAAATGTCTCTAATAGACTTTGTGCAAAATGTTTGTAAGGGCAATATATATTTTATTGTGTTGCACAGAGTGCAGATATCTTTTTTTATAAGAGGCCAGTAGTCACAATACAATCATTCAGTACAAGCCCTGTTTTTCTTCATGACTATTGCTGAGTGGCCATGGCCATGGGAATGGAAGGATAATACGATGCAATTCTTCAGATCCTACATGTATTCCCAAAAAACCACGTGCCACTCAGATCTCCTCACATGCCCCCAAACCTTTCCATATGGCCCACACATGCTCATCAGACCTCCCCAAAATCAGGTTCCATTCCATGTCATATAACTCCAAGGGGGTATGTTACAGAATTTCAAAAACAGTGGTAGGAAAAATGGTTTTGTGAAATTGCTACAAGAATTGTATGTAACTGCTGTATATGTCAGAAACATAATATGGCCATTGCTGTTAAAACCACCTCCATAACAGCATCACCACAATTTACTTTATTCCCTACCCATTAGATTTCCCCTCCTATCTCTTGTTTCCTTCTGCCATGTACGGCAGTGTGGAACCTTTTGTCGCCCTACAAATAAATGGTAATAGTAATTCACGTGCCACTAGCCAATGGACAGGAATATTGTTTGGTCACAGATGACCACTTTAGAAACTGGGTTGAGGATTCCCACATGAGGAAAACATGAGATAATCACAAGCTGACCATGTACAAAGAGTCTCCAGTCTTGACCTAATGGATTACACTAGATATCACATGCCAGGACAATTGATTATTTACTGATTGCAATTTACACCGGCTCTTAATCTCTTACTTTAACTACTGAAAGCTGCCCAGGCTCCATCCACTGATTTACCTACACAAGGCATCCATTGCGGCGATTGGTTCATAGTTAAGAAGTTTCGCTGTACTTCTTCCCTATGACCACGGTGGGAAGAGCCATTCCAAATGTTATTGGCTACAATAGCTGTAAAAGATTTCTTATTTATTACACTTTTGACACTGATAACCTCAATATCTATGTACAAATCCTTTAAGAACATTCTATAAAGGATACCCAAGACTGCTAGGACAGCAGAGCAAATAATTATAAAACATATTTTCCCTTTAAAGTTATAATTCCACCTTATAGTTTGTGTCACACCAAAACATCCTAAAGTACAAAATTAGCCTCCTGCTTCTATGCATAGATTTCTATCACACCCATATGGAATTGTAGAATAACTTGGTACCTTCAAAATGTCATTAAAATGCATCATCTTTGCTCTAAAACCTGTATCCAGCTGTCTTCATGCCAGCTTCATATTATGTTACTTGATTGGTGTTTGTTTACAGAAAATGATAATGTGCTAATGTTACATAGTCTTAGAAAGGTACACAAAAGTACAGTAAGTGACTTTATGAAATGAAGGCGCTCAGTTATATGGACAGTCATCATCATCATCATCACCATTTATTTATATAGCGCCACTGATTCCGCAGCGCTGTACAGAGAGCTCATTGGCATCAGTCCCTGTCCCATTGGAGCTTACAGTCTAAATTCCCTAATATATACACACACAGAGATTAGGGTCAAATTTGATAGCAGCCAATTAACCTACCAGTATGTTTTTGGAGTGTGGGGGGAAACCGGAGCACCCGGAGTAAACCCACACAAACATGGGGAAAGCGTACAAACTCCACACAGATAAGGCCCTGGTCATCAATTGAACTCATGGCCCCAGCGCTATGAGGCAGAAGTGCTATCCACTTAGCCACCGTGCTACCCAAGTCTTGTCTTTCATTTCTTAAAAGAATTTGGGTAATACATCCAATTTAGGGTCTCATTTTATGCAATGTGTAATGCATGTTTATCTTTTTTACGCTTGTTAATCTCTTTATGTGATGATAAAAAATAAAGATTGTCATATTCATAGCTGATTAGGCCTAAATTTGTGGAAACCCCACATAGGCATGTGCTAAGGACTGTAGTCTTTTTCTTAATTTCACAAGGGTAGTTTGTAATATTTTGGATAATGATGTAATGTACAAGGTTAGAAGATTAGCATTTGTTTTGTGTGTCCTTTAAAGTTCATGTCCACCATTGTGGACATTTCTTTGGTAAAATGCAAAGACCCATATTTTCTTTTTTTCAAATGAAACTGCATATCTATCTACAGTCAGTGTAGGAGTGAGTGTATCTAGCATTACATGAATATATAAAAAATCCTCTTGCTGCTTCATAGGGTGTTGGCTGCCTAGATCAGTCAGCTGCCTCAGATTTGATTTGTACATCATGGATAGATGTTGTGCTGTACAGTTCAAAATATGTCACGTCAATGATCATTGTTTTTTTGTAAGGCGTCATAAATCTCTGTAGCACCACACCATCATGATTACAAATCATACAAATCATACAAATCACACATAAAAACTCCCATAAAAACAAAACAAGTACATACGAGGTTGACAAAAGAGATGTGGACATGAGACAGAGGGTGGAGAGGTCAATGCTTGTTAGAGCTTACCATTTAGATGGCACTAACAAGATAAGACCTATGAGATTTTTACATAAAAAATTATATAGGATTTGTTTTTACACCAAGGTGCAAAACATTCATACCAAAGTAGAATTGCGAATGCTAAAATGCAGTCTTTGAAAAATAAGGATATTTGAGACTCCCATTTCTCCTTTTACCCCATCTTCCTGATATAGTAATGGTACTATAGTAGTAATAGTACAAATGACTTGTGTATTATGATATGACTAACCAAAGCAACACATTTTAGCCAGATTTCTTAGTATAGTTAAAATGCTAGATAGTACCCAATGCATGTTGTCATACAATACATACAATAAGATTGTAAAAGTATGACAACATTTCATATATCCTAGTTATATTCATTAACTATCTTCAGTTGTCAATTTTCATATTTCTTTCCCTATGTGGCTCTCTGCTGTGTGACCTTCCATGGTCCCAAATTAATAAGCAGAAAGTCTGCCGCATATAAAAAAAATGCTTCCTCCCATTAAACACACAAATTTTGAATATCTTTCAGATATCACAGGTAAACATTGAAACTTTTACAAATAACTGTTAGTAAAAGCTATGCTATTTTTATTGATTTGATTTGTAATTATAGTCTATAATTAATTAATTATAGTCTATATTTAATTTCTATTTCATTTCAATACTCTGTTACGCACAGTATTTGTATAAATTTGTGAGTTAAATCACATTGTAATCAAAATTGTACATGTCTTTCTATAATAATTTTAACAACAAAACATCTAAAAATAATTAAGCACAATGACACAAAAAAATAAAGCAGCTTTTAACTATATTTAAGAACATAAATGCAACATATTCATATTTACAGATAAATATAAAAGAACATGATTAGTATTCAACAAACTCAGTGAAATTAACATTAGCTATAATCAAATGTTCTTGAAAATACAGTAATTCCAATTTCATTATGCTCAATAATTATTTCTGTTGGAATGTATAATGAAATGGGGATGCATATTGTTCAAAATTATAGATAATTACATTACATAACGATAATTGTTAAAAGATATTTACCTTCACTGATGCTCAGCGTCAGTTTTGTGTGGTGACCAGTGTCCTTGAGCAGGGAGGGATTAGCCAGCTAGAGAACTGTACTTGAGAACAGGTGGACAGATTGGGAAGGAGGTTTAGCTCTCTGGATAATAATGATGACACTTGCAGAAATAGCTCTGTGTAAGTAATAGGATTATCAAAGGGACTTAGAAAATGTTGTTCATTAGTGCAGACCAATAAGGAAGCTGCTGATATATATTTTCTAAAAGAGAAGAAAGCTAAAATAGCATTAGAAACAAATTATATAGCTTGCAAGAAAGTAACATTCAACCTTTATAACAATATTAGGTCCTAGGTCCGGCACATGCATATTAAGTTTTCATGGTTCAAATATGTAATGTATATGAAAATGTATAACAATTAAAAAAGAATATTTTGACAGCTTTGCATGTATACTACGTTGTTATATGGAAATTTTATGGTGTATTCTGTCAATCAGTGTTAGGAAGTAATACAGAGTATAAGAAAGCCACATGTATATTAATGCTATGTTATAAAATTAACTAATTCTGTTGGATAGTGGGATTAGGCACTTAATATAAGTGTGTCTCTACTGATTATGTGGTTCAGAAACATCAAAAAAAATCCCTATCTAATACTCTATCACTTTAATATCTTGTTAACGTTACTTTATGTTTTTGACTTTATTCATCTTGCAGTTTTGCTAAAATATCACTTAAAATGAGAATATTGGATTATTTTGTTTACCCTAGTTAATTTCACATTGGTTCCCCTTCCCCTTTTTTTGAGGCAGCTGTAAGGTCTAGCTGAGTGAAAAGTTTGGCTGTTTGGAAAAGTTCAAATAACTGTAGAGTAAGAAGACGTGGGTAATGGTTTTGCCTGAGTTAAGGCACAATAATTGATACAAGGCCTTGAAGAACTTTTTTCCTAACAAAGCAGATGGGGGTCCCTGTAGGAGACGTTGAATCCTAGGTTCAGTCTATCATCAAAATATTTTCTCATACTTTAAGTTCTGGTTTACATAAGGCATACAGTCAGCCAAATTAAAGTTGAAACTCAGGTAAGAGCTCGACAAGACACTCATATGGTCTATGAGGAGACAATTTATCAGTCTATTAAAGATGCTTTTGAAATCATGATAAGCTTCTGGAAGCAGTGATGGCAGCAGAAAGGGAGGAAGGCAGGCATTCTGCAATCATACATTTCTGCACTCAGTGCTGTGAAGAGAAGTTTGTTGTTTCCCAGTTGATGCTGGGGTCGTGCAGAGGCAGCCAAGACATTCCCAGATCAGAAGGCAATTGTGGAGAAATTACTAAGTTAAAGCAAAGAAGCTCCTGATGGTTGTTAGCAGCGGTGACTTCTAATGGCTAGTTCTCAATTCTTACTGGTCCTAATGTAATGGAGGACACATCAACAGTCTGTAATGGAAAAGGCGAGGCTACAGTGTCGGTCTCACTATTTTTCAGTTAATGGAATGTGCTCCACACCTTTTTGCCTAGGCTCCTCCTCAATGAGGACTCATCCTAGAGTGGCACAAGGATTTGGACAATAGGAGGTGCTTATATCTTGGTGACAGTTTCTTCTTTTTCCTCCTGTTGTTCCTTAAGACTGGTGGCACTGGTGATACATTGAGCAATAAACTCTTCTTTGGGGTCCATATATGCCAACTCATCTTTAACTTCCTCACTGAGCGCTAGATGAAACTGATGATTTCTGGTCCTAGTGTTCCAATGTTTATCATCTCCCCACCTCTGTAATTGTGTGGTATATTTCCATATGAATCTAGATCCTTGCCGTAACCAAGTTAGAGTGGCTTCGGCTGTAGCACAGCGGTAAGGATCATCAAAGGCTCGAAGAAAGCAGCAAAATGAATTTAGAATAGCATTTCCTCATTTCAGGTAGGCAGTCGCCCAAGCTAGGGCTTCACCTATGAGTAGTGTAAGTATCTTCAACACTTTAACTGACTCGATTGAATAAGTGTGTGGTTTCATGAACAATAATTTTCACTGGGCTATGAATTGGCATTATTGTGCTTGTTCACCACAAAATGTTTCCGACATGGTTAATTGGGGCTCAGGTCTGGGGACACATGGACCAGTGGTCCTGGTGGAGAATAAAGTGTAGTATCCCAGCATTTGATATATGTGTATGGTCCCTTTAAAAAGATTTGTGCAAGCAAGGAGATTCCCTGTTTCTGCTGCTCATTGTTTCGTGCAGTTGTCAGTCAAGGAGGGACAGACTCAGAGAAAGATCACAGATAAAATCCTGCAACACTTTGTGTGTGTTTTCCAAGAAACTTTTGATAAGAGGAAAGGAGGGGAAGTGTGCTGTAAGGTGCTGTGTGAAGAAAACTGAAATGGAAAAACAGACAAGCAAGATTTTAACATCCAATATACTGCAAGACAAGACAGCAACAGGGATATCAGCAACCCAGTATGCTGGTGGTAGACTATAAACTATACCCTATAATAGTGGGACTTTGTACCGTTTGAGACATAACAGTAGTGAGAAGTTTGAGTTTAGCTCTAAGTATAATTATAAATCCTCAGACTTTATTTGGAACACTTGTATTATTAATCAGAGGAACTGAGTGTGTGAGTCACAGTATGATAGAGTCGGTGCAACAGCATGGCACTACAAGTCACAGCCAGCTTCAGGATATAAAAGCACCTAATAATTAATTTTTTTGCAGTATATCACAAGGGAAACAACCCCACTAGCATCTGTGTTAAGTGGGAAAAAAGGTATTTGCACGTTGTTTTTTCTGGGCATTTACAAAATTCGGTGACTGCATGTAAAATATTGCAGCGGTTGCTAAAAAAGTCATCTGCCATGCCACCAACTGAAGCAAGCCCATTAGATAAATTAAACAACAAATAAATTAGTGTAAGGTGCAATGGAACAAAATGTTGCAACACTACGCACACACTAAACATTAGACAGCATGCATCATGGAAAGTAAAGAGGCAGTAACAATCAGATGTCATTAGATGGACAGAGGCATCAGTGGATATTTAGACAAGTGGATACCTAATTGTATAGCGCTATGTAACTATGCCGCTATTTAAATAAATGTTGATGATGATAGATGAAGGTGGCCTGTACTCATACTAAAAATTTCAAAGACTAGTACTATGCACTTCCCAATGGACAGAGCATTTATCGTTAGCCAAAACTGGAACTTTCCAATACCTTGCTTTACTTACATGCTAAGTAAGGTAAATCTGTGCCATAATGCTGCCCTTGTGAATCAAACAAGGCAAAGTGATATATTTGCCAGTTACCATGTATATCTACATGTCCAGCTTGAAATTAAAATGTCATTCTCGATTCGTCTTTTTGGCTAAGGTCAAGTGTAGTATGTGACCTTGTAGGGTTGGTTCGGGATGCACTGAATGAGCAGGTATTCTTGTTCTGATGCCGGAAGGCTGGTGGTGTTTAGAGTCTGAAGTGCCTGTGCCTCTGGGGATAGGCCCTGTAGGTGACCTGAAAATGCAGTGGTGGTGAGACTGGAACTCTAACCTTGCACAGCCCAGAGATAAAGGGAACTGTCTGAGACTTGTCGCTGGAGGCAGTCCCAAAGAATCATGTATATAATTATGAAATTTATATAAATGTAAATAATATACAGTATATTTGTTTTATATTAATGACGTGTAAGAAATATGTAAAACAGGCAGTTCATATAGGCCAATAATTAGCCTTCCTACACAATTAAGTATGTATAACTGACATTGATGCAGATTTGGTTGCCAAAAACATCTGTCTCAGCAAGACATACAACTGAAAGTCCACATCTCAGAAATTGACAGGACAGAATTTGGCACTGGCAAAGAATACATGTATAGCTGGTCAATTATTTTTTTAATTGAATTGGAGAAAGCAAATGCAATGAGTTACAAAATCCTTCATTAACATGAGAGTGGACACAAGACCTCAACTACGGACAGTGGCATTAGTAGACATTTAAAAGATGATGAGAGGACACAATGTTAAATGGTGCAAGTCAAGATGGCATATGTTGAAAAGGACACGTACATAGTTTAACATACCAAGTACTTTAGCGATATGGACTGCCACTTTTGTGGCTAAAGTTCTTGATTTGTTTGGGTCCACAGAAAAGCCAACATTTTGGTTGTTGAACTGGAGAATAGATAGGGATGTTAACAAAAGAATCATGGGCATTTGAATAACAGTGGTCACCGGTCATTTTCCTCAATGGTGACAAATGACAATGTTATTATCACCCTCATCAAAGATGTCGTATTGGACCCTTTTTTGTTAACGGTTTAATTCCTGCAAACTTTCTTTGGTCCTCCTTTGCTGGATGCAAAATTCCTGCTCAATGGTAAATTTGACCATTCATTTGGAAACAATAGGGACTGTAGCCAGATGGCGGAGCAATATTAGCACCCATAGACGCAAATGTTAAAGCAGTATTAATCGCTCTTATGTTGCCAAAGAAATTTTTTGAATGTTCATGCCGTCCTTTATTTAAGTGCTCAATAACAGGGGCAGACCTTATTGCACCCAATTTGACTTTACCCTTGTGGAAGCATTGATAGAATAGTTTGTCAGATGGTTGCTCAGCCACAAAATGCTTAGGGTGGAAAAATTTAAAAATACTGTTCATAGGACCACAGTTTATGAGCATTAATATTTGTTTCATCAAAGTTACCAACATCAAGAATGGCATGGTATCTTGTTTACTGACTTTGTAGGCGTTGATGTGATATTACCTCTCTCCTGTATACTCTTTGATTGTTTTCTCTGTGATGGACAATTTGCCGAGGAGTTATATTTGCATAGTGATGACGATCACGTTTGCGTTCTCTTTGGCCATCAGTCATAGGTTGTCATCAGGCTTTTTCCTGCTCCTCCCTTCGTCTTTTTGCTGTTTCTTGCTGTGCAGTTACTCCCACAGGCGACATTTGCCTTTTTAGGTGGCATCGCAGTTACACTGTCACACATTGCACCAGCTAAACCTGCATTATGGTCACTGCTCACCTGTTTTTTCCTCTTTCTGCATTCGCTTGCTGGGCTGAACTGAGCAGGCACACACCTGGTCTAATCAATACTTCCTCCATTCTCTTGGTTGGCTAAGGCCTGTCAGCTCTGTCTATTTAAAGCACCTGCTTCTCTACCAGGTTTTCAGATCTTCAGGTCTACTCCTCTGTTCAGATGTCCTGTTCCCTGGCTTCTGTTTGCTACCTGAAGTCTCCAGCACATCTATCCGCAGATCATCACAGTCTTTGTGACTGCACCACTACCCTGTGGTAACACTCTGCAGATTATTGCTACCTGTTCTCGGAAATCTCCAGCACATCTATCTGCAGATCATCACATCCTCCGTGTCTACTCCACTAACCTGTGGTAACGCTCTTCAGATTATCACTACCTGTTCTCCGAGTCTCCAGCATATCTATCATATTCAGTCAATTTGAGTCAATTTGGAATAGCAAAGGTCATTATAAATGATAACTGCCACACAAAAAACCTAAATAGGCCAAAAAAAAAAATGATGAAAATCTAGTCGGTAGGAATAGTCAAGTACACAAAAGAGTCATTTGCAAACATTTCTTAAAATGTGTTTGTGTGTTTTGTATGTATATTTATAAAGGTGAGGAGCAGCGTTAGCCTTATATATAAATATATATATATATATATATATATATAGATTTAAAAAAAGAAGACACACCAAGTAGGTAACTGTTAGGCAGCATGTGTGACACATTGGAGAGGGTCAGCAGCAATACTTGGTGACAATTTGGACAGCTGTGAAAAGATCATTAGAAAATAGACTGTAAATGACTGTTAATGCTATAAATAATTAGAAAGGGGCAATAGTAGCTCAAAATCACATAATTTTACCTATAATCATGGTAAATATCTTAAAAATGGTTTATATCATTATATACATTAACTTGATTATTTTTGTGTTAACATTCTTAGTTTTATTTCCATTATTACTCATTATTTGTGTATCAATATTATTTATCTATAATTATGTTCTTGAATTGTTTGTATACATGTGCAAACAAATCAATCATTTGTGTGTTGAAGTAAAATTAATTTATTCAGTGGTGTGTATATATATAAAGCTGCTTTAATCTCAGTGTTCTTGCTGTGATCATAATTTATTATCTATAAACAAATAAATAAATATAGGACTGGCTCTAATAACGGATATGGATGACAAAACCTTGTGAGGAAAAAATAAATAAATAGAAAGTTAATTTGTATGGTACTCTCCTTCAACTGAAAACGTCTCTCACGTGTCCTTTAACTCTCACAGAAAATGGATTAGTTCAGATCAACGATCTTGGATGTCACAAAGTTTCTTGTATATCCTCAGGATAGTATTTGAAAGACCAAAAAAAGAAAGAGAGAGCGAACATAGTGCAATCTTATTTGGACAAATACCTCTATTATACATCATATATTTAGGATGCAACACTACAGTGTCCTGTGTGAAAATATCAAAATGTACTCCATAGGGTGTGCACTTACAATCACTTTAACGATATTCGGCATATAATATGGTCTTTTTTCTTCCTTCACTCGCATCGATCATCTCTCTTCCAGCCCACACAAATAGTCTGCATATATTTATGCATATATATGAGAAGAAAGAATATACTAATAGTGCATTGCCTTTTATGCAAAGGTTTTTATAACAACGAGAATAAAATGTATAAAATTGAAAGACTATAAAAACGTACACACATAAAAAAATGTGCTGAGATTTTTTTATGTGTGTACGGTTTTATAGTCAGTGAGATCAGCTCCTCTCATGCCTAAAATAACTTTCTCCAAACCAAATGTCACCAGTCTGCTGGGGTTTTCTCCATGTTTATCTAAAAAGTGCTTAGCCCCTGACGTTAAGGTTCTGAATTTTTTATGGTCATTATTAACATTTCTGGTATTCCCCAGATGTTCTAGAATGCATTTCTTCAGATGCCTCGTAGTTATACCTAAACACATATTATTGCACGTACATTGCTTACCATACCCTTTCGTGTCACAACTGAAGTACTCATTAGTTTTATGTTCTACTCTATATTGATCTGCCATTGTTGTTTTACAAATCACATGTCAACATAGGGATAGGTACCCACTGTTTTTGGTTTCGTTCTTGTATTGGTGGTTTACTGTCTATGTACAAATAGATCTTTAATGTTTCTGGAATTTTTTTGAATGTTATTTATCTCTATTGATTGTATCTCTGTTCCTCCTTCCTGTCCCATTGACCGTTGCTTCGAAGGCTGCAACCTGTTCCGTTGTTTATTTTTTTGCTTCTGTTTTTGGTATAGGCCGAGGTATTCTATAAAAATTTTTTTTCGCTATAATCTTGTTCTCTCGCATAATGGTTGTAGGAACTGCGAGTATTCTCATGATTTGATGATTCTGTTTCAGAGGATTCATGGCATGTGTTGCTATGAGAAGTCTATTTTTGTGCAGTCTTTACATCACAGACTGCAGCATTGCAAGTGTGCAACCTATGTATATTTAACTAACTAAACTCTATCTGCTGTCATAGCCATTATATAGCATAAATATAAAAATAAAATATGAAACCTCTTTAAGTGCAATTAATATCTCCTAAAAAGGGAATACTTATATTTTGGCGTGATACTTTTCTTAAATGTCTGATGTCAATACGTCTCTGATGAAAAAAACACTGATAGGGTCAAAATGTACCTGGACTGCGTAGAGGAGTGGTCACCACAATATAATTTAAAAACCCTGAACTGGTCTGAATCGCACCAAAAAATGTACCCGGACTGCGTAGAGGAGTGCTCACCACAATATAATTTAAAAACCCTGAACTGGTCTGAATCGCACCAAAAAATGTACCTGGACTGCGTAGAAGAGTGGTCACCACAATATAATTTAAAAACCCTGAACTGGTCTTAATCACACCAAAAAATGTATCTGGACTGCGTAGAGGAGTGGTCACCACAATATAATTTAAAAACCCTGAACTGGTCTGAATCGCACCAAAAAATGTACCTGGACTGCGTAGAAGAGTGGTCACCACAATATAATTTAAAAACCCTGAACTGGTCTTAATCGCACCAAAAAATGTATCTGGACTGCGTAGAGGAGTGGTCACCACAATATAATTTAAAAACCCTGAACTGGTCTTAATCGCACCAAAAAATGTATCTGGACTGCGTAGAGGAGTGGTCACCACAATATAATAAGAAAACCATCAACTGGTCTGAATCGCACCAAAAAATGTACCTGGACTGCGTAGAGGAGTGGTCACCACAATATAATTTAAAAACCCTGAACTGGTCTTAATCGCACAAAAAATGTATCTGGACTGCGTAGAGGAGTGGTCACCACAATATAATTTAAAAACCCTGAACTGGTCTTAATCGCACCAAAAAATGTATCTGGACTGCGTAGAGGAGTGGTCACCACAATATAATAAGAAAACCATCAACTGGTCTGAATCGCACCAAAAAAAGTACCTGGACTGCGTAGAGGAGTGGTCACCACAATATAATTTAAAAACCCTGAACTGGTCTTAATCGCACCAAAAAATGTATCTGGACTGCGTAGAGGAGTGGTCACCACAATATAATTTAAAAACCCTGAACTGGTCTTAATCGCACCAAAAAATGTATCTGGACTGCGTAGAGGAGTGGTCACCACAATATAATTTAAAAACCCTGAACTGGTCTTAATCGCACCAAAAAAATTATCTGGACTGCGTAGAGGAGTGGTCCCTACAATATAATTAAAAAACCCTCCACGGGTCTGAATTCCACCAAAAAAGTTTATGGACTGCATAGTGTAGTGTTCTCCACAATATTATTTAAAAATTTTGCAGCAACAGTCAACGTTGTTTAATATCTGATACACCTCTACCTGGACTGCATAGTGGAGTGGCCCCGGTACTAAATTTGGTACCGGGGCCACAATACCTCCTCCAACTTCCAAGTGTAGTGTTTATAACATATAAACACTACAGTAATTCTAGCACGTCAATACCTCTTGTTTTAAATAATGACAGGGCATTTTACTTTTGGTTTAATTTTTTGCATTTGTTGACATTTTGTTTTACTTTTTGAACATGGCAAACGACTGTTAAATGGTCACATAATGCCAAAAAAAGAGTTAACTCTCTTCAATTTTTTGTAGGGGGGGAGGAGGAAGAGGGCTAAGATCCTTGGGTGAAGCTGAACCACTAGTCATGAACACGGGCCAGGGCCTAAGCCGTTCCTTGCCACTCTGTGTCGTAAATGGCATATTGGCAACTTTACGTTTCTCCGCAGATGATTTTAAGTTTCTCTTTTTGCTACTTTTACTTAACTTGGGCTTTTTGGATTTTACATGCCCTGTACTAGGAGATTGGGCATCGGGCTTGGAAGACGACGTTGATGGCATTTCATCGTCTATGTCATGACTAGTGGCAGCAGCTTCAGCATTAGGAGGAAGTGGGTCTTGATCTTTCCCTACTTTATCCTCCAAATTTTTGGTCTCCATTATATTTAGCACAAGATACTGCAGAATGTGTGAACTTGGTAATATTGCAGTACCAATGGACTTATACTGCTGGATTGGTTTTGCAAATTTTGTTATAACTACTTTTTTTTTTCTTTTTTTTTTTTCCTTTTTTTTAAACACTTGGGAATAATGGGGAAATAACTATGCCCTTAGAAGCACAGAGCACAGGACACAGCACCACTGGACTGAACAGGACACAGCACAGGACCCAGCAGCACCACTGAACTCAAAATTGACAGAGCACAGCACACAGCACCAATGGACTGATACTGCAGAATGTGTGAACTTTGTAATATTGCAGTACCACTGGACTTTTACTGCTGAATGTGTGAACTTGGTAATATTGCAGTACCAATGGGCTTATACTGCAGGATTGTTTTTTTCAAATTTTGTTGCAATTAATTTTTTTTTAAATTATTTTTTTTTATTTTTTTTATAACTTTTTTTTAATTTTTTAAACACTTGGGAATAATGGGGAAATAACTATGCCCTTAGAAGCACAGAGCACAGGACACAGCACCACTGGACTGAACAGGACACTGCACAGGACCCAGCAGCACCACTGAACTCAAAATTGACAGAGCACAGCACACAGCACCACTGGACTGATACTGCAGAACACAGCACAGCACAGCACAGAACTAAACAGCACAGCATGAGATCTACCAGAACAGAGGACCACCTAACACACCCTCCCTCCACACTGATCAATGCCCGAGTGAAGATGGCGGCGACTAGCGGGGAATTTATAGGATCCGAGTATCGCGAGATCCGACAGCGGGATTATGACTCCGAGCCTCGGTTTCAGGTTTTCATTTGGCGCCAATACCCGGATCTGTCTCGGATCCGACTCGGATCGGCAACGTTCGGGTGGGCTCGGATTCAGGAAATCCGAGTGCGCTCATCTCTAATATTTATATATATGTATATATATATATATATATATATATATATATATATATCTATCGAGTCTGTCTGGGATTACATGAAGAGACGATGGAAGGATTTGAGCAAGCCTACATCCACAGAAGACCTGTGGTTAGTTCTCCAAGATGTTTGGGACAAGCTCTCTGCCGAGTTACTTCAAAAACGGCGTGCAAGTGTACCTAGAAGACTTGATGCTGCTTTGAAGGCAAAGGGTGTCCACACTAAATATTGATTTGATTTAGATTTCTCTTCTGTTCATTCGCTTTGCATTTGGTTAATTGATAAAAATAAACTATTGACACTTCTATTTTTGAAAGCATTCTTACTTTGCAGCATTTTTTCCCCACCTGAATAAAACTTTTGCACAGTATTGTATGTATATTGTGGCAAAAAGGGCAGTTTGCCACATATGGTTAAAGGAGAGGCTAAAAGTTTCCATGGGAATCTGCAGGTTTAGGCTGAAGACAGAATTAAGTGTTTACACTCTTTCACACACACAGCACAGGAACATAGGGTAACATGGGTATGAACAATTAAGAGTTCAGCTAGCTAGTGCTTGGGAGGGAGCATAAATAGCTGCTTTGTGTTGTGGATGTGGGTGACTGATGCTGGGCAAGCCAGCCAGTGGCTAGAGAGCTAGACTGTGTTAGTTAGCATTAGGGTCACAAGGAGGTGTATGCAACTTGATGTTGCTTACTGGTGTTATCCTGACAAAAGTGTGCTGTTTATTGTAAAGTAACAATAAAAGTCTTATTTTCAGAAAGAAGTTTTCTGTGACTGCTGACTCTGTGTGCATCACCTAAGAGTGCCCGTGCCACAATATATTTTCCGTTAGATATCATATCTCATGGAAGGTGAAAATACAGTATAAATAAGAGGTCATTAGACGGACAGTGTCATTAGTAGAGATGTTCACTGACCCCCGTTTTTTTATTTTGGTTTTGGATCTGGATTAACTTTGTGTTTTGGTTTTAGTTTTGGCACAACCGCCCTTGCGTGTTTTGGGTTTGGTTTTGGATCTGTATTTTTTATAAAGAAAATAGCTAAAATATGCTAAAATTAAAAAATGTAACTCTTCTTTTGTTCCTATATTATTATTAACCTCAATAACACTCATTTCCAGTCATTTCCATTCAATTTTGAACACCTCACAGGTCACAATATTATTTTTATACACTTTCGGACAAAGACTGCAGCGAGCTAGCTGGATGCTAAGCGAAAGAGCTACGACACAAACACATGGCAGTTCATAGCACATCTAGGAAACATTGACACGCAGCAGTGGCAGAAAAGAAAAGTGGTACAAGATGGAATTGTCCTTGGGCCCTTCCACCCACCCTTATGTATGATATTGAAAAGGACATGTACAGTTTAACAAAGCAAGTGCTTCAGCGACAAGGAGTGCAACTTTTATGGCTGAAGTGCACTAAACAAACTAACAATGGGCTTAAGGCACCTAAGCAAACAGTGCTGTTAATGAACTCTACTCTGGCAAGTCATGCACCAATGGAAGCAGTTCTTGCCAGTGCTAAGAAGAAGGCCTTGTTATGCCTGGGCATAAGACCAAAAATTCCACCTCTTATGTGTGGAATTATTTTTACACAAATCCTGACAACAGTTGGCTAGCCATTTGTAGCATTGTAAAGCCACAGTCAGTAGAGATAGGGACCTTAACCATCTAGGAACCTCATTCATATTACGCCATTTAAAGCAATTTCATGGAAAGCTTTTGTGAAAATCAGAAACTTATGCTAAAAAATAACAACAAGCAGTCCAGCATCAGGTACCTTCCTTCTCTCAGCTAGATCCCAGCACCTGCAATCTATACCATCAACACCTTCATCATCAATATCTTCACAAGTGATCGAGTTAGTTCTGCATCCAAGTTGCTATGGCGAGATGACGCCTCTCCTATCCAGGACTCCTCAGAAGAATCCTTAAGCATTAGGCCCACTGCTGCTGCTCCTGTTGCTGGGGGTGGATCTTCAACCCAGAAGCAGACCAAGAGGAAGACTACTAGTAGTTTGCAACAATTGACTGTTAAATAATCCTTTGCAAGAGGAAGCAAGTATGGCAACTGTCAACCAGTCGCACAGCGGATCACAGTAGCCATGACAACTATACTAGTATTAGATCTGCGTCGAATATCCACAATTAATGCAGTAGGAATAAGACAGTTAATTGAGGTCCTGTGTCCCCGTTACCAAATTACATCTCAACACCATTTTACTAGACAAGCAATTCCTCACCTATACCAGGAGGTTACAAAAGAGAAATTTATTGGGCTACAAAATGCTATTCTACCCACTGTACATTTAACCACAGGTATGGGGACAAGCTGAACTGGGAAAACTAAAGCTTATATAACTGTGACAGCCCACTGGGTTGGTAAATCAGCTTCAGCAGCAGGAACAGCAGCAGCATCTAACAAACAACGCCAGATCTTTCAGAGGCAGGCTACTCTGTGTATCATCTGCTTCACTAAGAGGCATATTATTATTTTTATCATTATTATCGTAGATTTGTAAAGCACCACAGTGCACCACAGCGCCGTACAGTAGGGAAGACAAGGCATACATAAAACAGGAAATATGTAAAACAAGAACAGACAAGGCAGACAAAATGTATGGAGACATGAAAGCAAAGGGTATGGAGGACCCTGCTCATTAGAGAGCTTGCATTCTAAAGGGAAGAGGGCACAGCTGAAACAAGAGGAGTGAGTGTGGCTCAGAGTGGAGATTGGGATAGTTGTGAGGGTGCATTAGTGTGAATAGTGTTATCGAGGATAAGGTCACCTCTGTAAAAGAGATTGGTTTTCAAAGAGCATCTAAAGATTTGAAAGCTGTGGGAAAGTCTGATTGAGCGTGGTAGGGAATTCCATAAGTGGGGAGCAGCACGGGAGAAGTCTTGTAGGCAGAAAAGAGAGGTGGTTATCAGAGACGAGACAAGGCGCAGGTCAGAGGTAATACCGCTGACAACCTGTCATTGCAACACAGCTTATTCTGCTTGGACTCTCCTGAGGATATGTAATTTCTGATAGTGCCACCAATATTGTTAGAGCATTACAGTGGGGGGAATTCCATCACATTCCCTGTTTTGCTCACACAATCAACTGGGTGGTACAGAATTTAAAAAAAAAATGACAATGACATGCAGGAGATGCTGTCTGTGTCTCAAAATATTTAGAGTCATTTTCAGAATTCTGCAACAGCATGTAGGAGAATGCAGTAGCTGCAAGAAGAATAGAATTAAGGGGAAATGTACTTTAGTCCAGCGCAGTGGAGAATACTTTCTGTGTTGTGGAAGGTGCTGAAACCACTTGTCACCTGTGAAGAGAGTGCAGACACGGCTAGCTTGAGTCAAGTCATTCCCCTAATTAGACTTTTGAAAAGCAGCTAGAGAAATTGAAGGAGGAAATGAAACAAAGCAATTCCACTAATTATGTTTGACTTGGAAATTAAGTACTTTATAAGTTTCACCAGGATCATAAAGTTATCAACATCTTGAAATCGGATCATTACATTTTGGCAACTGTGCTTGATCCTAGGTTTAAGAGCTATATCTTCTCTTTCTTTCCAACTGACCCAGATCTCAAGAGATGCAATGAGCTCCTGGTCAGCAAGCTGACAGCTCAAGTGGTACATGACACAATGACGTCTGCTCCTTAAGTTTCTCTGGAAATTGCTGCTAGGAAAAAGCTTAGCTTCCCAAGACACCCAGTGGTGATGCAGATGAGTCTGCACAACATTTTGACATTTGGTCTGGTGTAAAAGAATTGCCCAAAAATCGTGACTGCTCTGCGGTAAAATTAACTACAAATTCCATGAGGAAGGCCATTACCGGCAATTACATCAGTACACAGAGTTCTGTGATGGTGGATTTCAGTGTCGATGAATTAGTATTGTTTGAGGATGATATACTGTAACAATCCTGACCAGGTTTTGTTACTTTCTCTGTCTGCTCTGTTTTTCTGTGGATCACATGACTCACCCTCAGGGCGGGTCACTCTAACCTGCTCTATTTAAACTCAGCCCTGACATCTGCTCACTGTCAGTGCAATTTGTTGCTAGCCTGATTCCTTGGACTCTTGTGTATCCTGACCCTGTGTCTTTCCTGTGTATGAGTTCCATTTCTCTACCAAGTGCTAGAGAACTTCTCCTGGGACTCCCCTGCTGCAAGTATCATCTTGTGCATATTACAAGACTGTTATTGTATTTATCCTTGTCACGCTCCGTGGCTATTTGACACCTGTATATTATCATCTGTGCTGTGAATAGACTACTATTGTGTTTATCACCCTGTCACACTCCGCCATGGCTAATTCACATCTGCATATCATCATCTGCATATTTTTATATATATGTTTTTATCACTCATTGAAGTATTGAAGAACTACATTGTGTCTTGCCTCCTTATTCTGAACCTAGTTAGACTCAGCATCAGGTCGTGTACAGGCCTGCTCTGACTATCAGACCTGTAACTGCCAGCACCGTAACATGTACACACCGATGAGGGTGATTATGATAACAGTGTAGATTGCAGGTACTGAAATCTAGCTGAGAGAAGGGAGCTAGCTGATGCTGGTATGCTTGGTAATATTTTGGGTAGAATGGCATGTTGACAATTTTATGTTTTTCTACAGTAAACTTTCACCTTTATAAGAGAGGTGTTTTTTTCTTTAAAAAGGTACAAGCTTTTTGTTTATATTTTTGTTTCCCTGATTTAAAACCACTATGCACTTGAACATAGGTTTTAGCACATAAGGTAGAGGGATTAGTATTATCATGATTGAGATTGGAAAGTGAAATGAACAATTTGACTGAAGACTGGAGAGTGACAAGGACACTGCCACACCTCTTGTTTCTGTATGAGCTATGGCACAGTAGAATGCCACTGGAGACTTTTAAGAACACTGACAGCCCTTTTATTACAATTTCTGTTTCAGCACTAAACCCTGCCACATCTCCTGCTTCTGGGTAAGCTATGGCTCAGTACAATGTAACTGCAGATTTTGAAGAACGCTGCCAGCCCTATTATTTCTATTTTAACAATGACAATTAGCAATGGAGAAATGGATCTCTCCTGTTTCTGTGTGAGCTATAACTCAGTAGAATGTTTCTGGAGAATTAGAGAACACTGCTACCCCTCCTCTTTCTTTTATAGCTATGATGCAGCCCAACTGCACTAGAGACTGCCAAGAACCGTGCTACTCCTTCTGTGTCTCTCTGTGAAGCGGTGCTAGATCGCCATGGAAGGCGGTACTTATAGAATCCAAAAATCGGGAGATCTGAGAATGTAACAACAACGTTTTGCCTAGGTTTCAATTCCGAGGGTGCGCGAAAGTACCGAGACTCGGATCTGCTAAGTTCAGGTGGGCTCAGTTCTCGGAGAACCGAGCCTGAGCATCTCTAGTCTTTAGTAGACATACAGGTTTCCGAGTAGATAGACAAAGGTGGGTGCACCCAGCAGAATAATGGTGAAAGACCACAAACATTATTTTTTTTATCTTTAAACGGCATGCATAATGGAAAGTAAAAAGGTAGTATGAATAAGAGGTAATTTACTAAATTAATTTGCGACTAATACTCCTGCACAGCTACTTGCACAGCTACGGGTGAAGTGGGAGGTGGATTTCCTCTCTCTTCAAGTTGAGATTTGGTGGGTATTTATTTGTAATTTCCGAAGCTCAACGCCTCCCTGAAGTTTCAACACATTCAGATTTATATCTTACATAGATCATAACTTATACCATGTAGATTGAATAATTGAGCCTGGATCAGACTACTTGCTGCCCCAAGTGTGGGGACTCCTGTGGCTTGTTTTGACACCTCATATTGCTGTGCCCTAAAATTGAGCATTTTTGGACCAATGTCATTAAAACTGAGATTACAGTCCCATTGTACTCTCTGGGCAGATGCCTCTGTGGCTTTAAATTTGAGGATATGGTAAATATTGTTATGAGATAATATCTTATTAATGTATTTATGCTGGCCAAGGTCTGAGTAGCCAGATTGAAGATGGCTCCTGCCTGTTCCCATATCTGGGATTAGTGTAACCTAGTTCATATTTCAGTGTTTTGCCTATAACACCACAAAATGTACCTTAAAGTATTAAAATAATTGGGAATGTTGACTGGACTACATTTTTGCCTTGCCCTCTATGGCAAGACCCTCCCTACTAGATTAGACGCGTGGGCACCCTTCAACATTGTGTTATGAATATGGTGATCCACTGTTTGCATTGTTCTGCCTGCTTTTTTGACCATACAGGTTTCCAAGCTACAGGTGATCTGGGAGAGTTTCTGAATTTTGCATACAAATTTATTGTTGTTATATGTCATTTGGACCTCAAAGCATCTTTACTACAGTCGGCTTGTTGTCTATATCCTTGCCATCCCGGCTTCGAATGCACCATCTTTGTTATGCTGTACGGCTATACTGTTATGTCTTTCATATATAGTATGATGCTGTCACTCACCGGACTGTGAGTGCTTCTTCCCGGACATTTAGGAACCGTGGCCGTCCTCCATCCTGAGGGACTGCGCATGCGCAGCCCTTTCTAAACCTTCAGTGTATGTTCCTTTAACTTAATTGGCAGATCAGGCAACCTCCCTATATTAAGCACCTGTGGTCAACACCACGTTGCCTGATCTTGGAGTCTCATTCCTCATGAGTCTCTGAAGGTGTTCCTGTGTTTCCTCGTTTATTCAGCCCAGCTGATTCCTGTGGTTTCCAAACCACTTCTACCTCTGTGGTTTCCAAACCACTTCTACTACTGTGGTTCCCATACCACTTCTACCATCTACTGTATCATCGTGACTGTGAGCTGATTCCTATCCGCTGCCTCCGTGCACTACAGTCTTCTACCACTTCAACTCTACCATGTATCATTGGGACTGTTAGCTGATGCCTATCCGCTGCCTCCGTGCACTACAGTCTTTCATTCACATCCACTCACCTGTTCATGATTGTGACTGCCAGCTGATTCCTATCCGCTGCCTCCGTGCACTACAGTCTTCAACCTGCAACTCGTCTGTGTTTCATCATCGTGACTGCCAGCTGATTCCTATCCGCTGCCTCCGTGCACTACAGTCTTCAACCTGCAACCCGTCCGTGTTTCATCGTGACTGTTTGGCTGATTCCTATCCGCTGCCTCTGTGCGCTTCAGTCTTCAGTCCTTGTCAACTCTCCCGTGTTTCCGTGAGTCTGCTGCCACTATTGCTACCCGCTACTCTCCGTGATCAACAGTTCCAGTTCAACTCTGCTCTCCCGTGTCCCATCGTTACTGCACCTGCTGGTTGCTATTGGCTACCTCCGTGTTCCCGCAGAGACCCGCTGCTGTTACTCCTCAGCGCTATTTATCCATCTACTGCTGATCCGCTCTCCACGCCTTCCTGTGTTCCCTGCTGGTCTACCTACCTGTGCGCTGCATCTGCTAGACCACCGCTTCACCCATCCAGGGACTTTGCATCCTGCCGGCCTCCTGCCGTTCAGGTATCTCTGCACTCCTGTCTGACTGCCTTCTCCTGAACCACGGTATGCATACTTCCCATTGACTGTGCTGTGTATTGCATACCTTGCTGGACTGTGTTGGTTCTCCTCTGGAGTTTGCTATCCGCTGAGTCTATTGCCATCATTGACTGTGTTATCTCGTGTTGGATTACTTCAAGAGACTTTCTATATTGGCAGTGCTGTTCAGTCATATATACATATATATTGTGCATATTACTGTGGATCAGAGTTAAGGTGCCCGTGTATATCTTGTGTTGCAGTCTCTCCCCGTGCACCTCCTCACTTATATATTCAGTGGTACAACTTGCTAGTGGCAGACCACTGACCCCTGTTTCCAGTTTCACCTGTTCCAGTATCCTCTCACATAGCAGTGGTACAACTTGCTAACGCAGACCACTGACTCCCCGGATACCTCCACTTGGATTCTATTCCTTCACTCAGACAGCGGTACAACTTGCTATCCGCAGACCGCTGACTCTCATCACCCCCTCGTTTCTGTTGGATATTCCTCCTCACTATAGCAGTGGTACAACTTGCTACCGCAGACCACTGACTACCTTCACGTGTCCTTTGTCCATACAGTTCCTCGTGTATTACTACCTCCATATTGCCAGTGCTGCTAGTCATAGACTTTCCTGAGCATCTCATCATCTGCTGTTTCCTGTTCCGTGATCACCCTGCTACCAGAGTACCATATTACCACCTATACTGCTCTGGTAAGCCTATCACCTGGTGATCCCTGGGTAAAGACTCCTAGTGCCCGTGACAGTAAGATCAGGCCATGACAGACCCAGATACGGAACCTACCGCTAAAGAGATGCTGCAGCATCTGGTCAGCCGTGTGGAGCAACAGGATGCTCGCCAACAGCTGTTACTTCAATGTTACCAATCGTTAACCTCCCAAGGAACATCTGGACAGACTGTTACAGCTAATATTGAAGCTCCTGTGCTTTCCTCCGTTTCCCCAGTGCCATCCCAGGTGTCTACAGTTCCTACGCTTCACCTGCCTACTCCGTCAAAATACGACGGGGACCCCAAAACTTGTAGAGGTTTCCTTAACCAATGTTCAGTCCATTTTGAACTCCAACCTCAAAATTTTTCTACCCATCGTTCCAGAGTGGCCTATCTTATCTCATTGTTTTCTGGACAAGCCCTGGCTTGGGCTTCCCCTCTGTGGGAAAGAAACAATCTAATTCTACAAGATAGTGCCAAATTCATTTCCACGTTCCGAAGTGTGTTCGATGAACCAGGTCGTGTGACCTCCGCTGCTTCCAGCATCCTTCGTTTGCGACAAGGCTCCCATACAGTAGGACAGTATGTCATTCAATTTAGGATCTTAGCCTCTGAACTTCAGTGGAACACTGAAGCATTAGTTGCCGCCTTCTGGCAGGGGCTCTCCGATAAAATTAAAGATGCACTGACTACCCAAGAGCTTCCTTCGTCACTAGAAGATTTGATCTCTCTTTGCCATCGTGTAGATAGGAGATTTCGTGAAAGAGAGTCTGAGAAAACAACGGCTGTCAAAGCACCTCTTCGTTTAAACCCTCAATTTCGTCCAGCTCCATCCTCTGTGATTCCCATGGAGATAGGACGTTCCAAATTATCTTCAGAGGAGAGGAAACGAAGAGTAAAGAATAGACTCTGTATCTATTGTGCTGATTCCACGCATATGCTCAGCTCTTGCCCTAAGAGATCGGGAAATGCCAGGCCCTAACTAGTTCTGGAGAGGTGAAGTTAGGGTCCCTGGAGTCCTCTCCATTGTCTATGAAATCTAAAGTCTGCGCTTTTGATGTTACGATTTCCTTTGCTACCAAATCCTTTGAGTCACAGGCATTGATTGATTCCGGAGCAGCAGGAAATTTCATTTCTAAATCACTAGTGAATCAATGGTCCCTACCAGTGATCACTTTAAAAACACCCATTACTGTGACGGCTATCGATGGATCACGCCTCATCAATGGTCTCATCACCCAGAGTACGTCTCCAGTAACCCTTCAGATTGGTGTACTACACCATGAAGAAATTTCGTTTTTAATTCTTCCAGTTACGACAAGTCCAATTGTCTTAGGCCTTCCATGGCTTCAGTGTCACTCTCCCCAGATTGACTGGCGCACCCCTCAAGTTACGTCTTGGGGGTCTGAATGTCACCATCGTTGTCTTTCTCAAGTTATTCCTCTTAAAGTACAGCAATCTTCCATCTCATCTTCCTCCCCGGGACTCCCTCCTCAGTATGCTTCATTTGCCGATGTGTTTGATAAAGCTCAGTCTGAACGTCTTCCTCCTCATCGTTCTTGGGATTGTCCGATCGACCTTCTACCTGGCAAGACTCCTCCCAGGGGTCGGGTCTATCCTCTCTCGTTACCTGAAACTCAAGCCACATCTGAGTACATACAGGAGAATCTCCAGCGTGGGTTCATTCGTCCTTCCACCTCTCCCGCTGGAGCTGGGTTCTTCTTCGTCAAAAAGAAGGATGGATCATTGCGCCCTTGTATAGATTTTCGTGGACTCAACGCCATTACTATCAAGAATCGGTATCCCATTCCGCTGATCACTGAGCTATTTGATCGCATCAAGGGAGCTCGGATATTTACTAAGTTGGATCTTCGTGGTGCCTACAATTTAATTAGAATCCGTTCCGGTGACGAATGGAAGACCGCGTTCAACACCAGAGATGGGCATTACGAATATTTAGTAATGCCCTTCGGGCTGTGTAATGCCCCCGCTGTTTTCCAGGGTTTCATCAATGAGATCTTTCGGGACTTATTATATGTATGTGTCGTTGTCTACCTGGACGACATATTGATCTTCTCACAGGACCTGCCTACTCATCACCAACATGTGGCAGAGGTCCTCTCCAGACTACGGAAAAACTCATTGTTCTGTAAATTGGAAAAATGTTCATTCGAGTTACCCCAGATTCCATTCTTGGGGTATATAGTTTCCGGAGTTGGCCTGAAGATGGATCCAGATAAAGTAAATGCTGTACTACATTGGCCTCAGCCAACTACTCTTCGTGCCATCCAGCGTTTTTTAGGTTTTGCCAATTACTATAGACGCTTCATTCAAGACTTTTCATCCATTGCATCTCCTATTGTGGCCCTAACTCGGAAAGGGGCTAATACTAAGCAATGGTCATCTGAGGCTCTCCAAGCCTTTCAAATTCTCAAAGAGTCCTTCTCGTCTGCTCCCATTCTTCGACAGCCTGATGTGACACTCCCCTTCTTCCTAGAAGTAGATGCCTCTAATGTGGGCTTAGGAGCTATTCTCTCCCAACGCTCGGAGCAACAAAAATTACATCCTTGTGCCTTCTACTCTCGGGGTCTCCTGCCCGCAGAGAAAAATTATACTATCGGGGACAAGGAGTTGCTGGCCATCAAAGCTGCATTAGAGGAATGGAGATACTTGTTGGAAGGAGCTCGCCATCCGGTGACGATCTTCACGGATCATAAGAACTTGTCATATTTGCAATCTGCCCAATGCTTGAACCCTCGTCAAGCAAGATGGTCTCTTTTCTTTTCCCGTTTTGAATTAATTATAACCTTCAAACCAGCCGCTAAGAACAAGAAAGCTGACGCTCTATCTCGAGCTTTTGTGACGTCCTCTGATGTAGAAGAGGTTCCCAACCATGCTATTCTAGACCCCAAATGTATTTCTCTGGCTGCTTCATCCACCAAAATGCTACCATTTGGGAAGACCCTTGTGCCTCCTACTCTGAGGAGGAAAATCCTTTCGTGGTTCCATGCCTCTCGTTTTTCTGGACACGCCGGTGAACACAAGACCTTTGAGATTCTCTCTCGAAGTTACTGGTGGCCTTCAATGAGGAGAGACGTCAAAGAGTTTATTGCTTCCTGTGATTTATGTTCTCAGTTCAAATCCTCCCGCAGAACTCCAGCAGGGTTGCTGCGACCACTACCCATTCCGTCCAAGCCTTGGACCCATATTAGTATGGATTTCGTTACTGATTTGCCACCAAGTAAGAATCATAATACTATTTGGGTAGTGGTAGACAGATTTTCGAAGATGGCTCATTTCGTCCCTCTGTCCGGTTTACCTTCCTCGTCTACTCTGGCTGAACATTTCATTAAAGAAATCTTCCGCATCCATGGATGTCCGTCTGAGATTGTGTCAGATAGAGGAGTACAATTCGTTTCCAGATTCTGGCGGGCCCTTTGTAAAACCTTGGGCATACGATTAGCACTCTCATCGTCTTACCATCCGCAATCTAACGGACAAACGGAACGAGTCAATCAAGATCTTGAGACTTTTATTAGGATGTTCTCTTCAGCCAACCAAGACAACTGGGTAGAATTGCTCCCTTGGGCTGAATTCGCCCATAACAACATGTACCATGAGTCATCATCCAAAACTCCATTCTTTGTGGTTTACGGTCACCATCCGTCTTTTCCGGAATTTCCTGCCCTCCCGCCCACCCAAGTTCCTGCTGTGGAGACTGCTTGTCAGACCTTCAAAAATATCTGGTCTCAGGTCAAAACCTGTTTAAAGAAGACATCTAACAAATATAAGTCTTTCGCAGATAAGAAGAGGCGGGCTATTCCACCACTAAAAATTGGAGATCGTGTCTGGTTATCTACCAAAAATATTCGTTTGAAGGTTCCATCTATGAAATTCGCCCCTCGTTTTATTGGTCCATATAGGATCATTCAAGTTATCAATCCAGTATGTGTTAAACTTCTTCTTCCTAAGAATCTTCGGATTTCCAATGCCTTCCATGTGTCCTTGCTCAAACCTCTCATTATCAACCGTTTCTCGGCTCCTCCCTCAGCACCGCAGCCAGTTCAAGTTCATCAGGAGGAGGATTTCGAGATTACTGAGGTATTGGATGCAAAAATTTCGCGAGGAGTCCTCCGTTTCCTCGTTCATTGGAAGGGCTTTGGTCCTGAGGAGCGTTCATGGATCAAAGCTGAAGATCTTAATGCTCCTGCCCTTCTGAAGAAGTTTTATTCCAAAAATCCGGACAAGCCCGGTTCCAGGCGTTCTGTGCCCACCTTTAAAAGGGGGGGTACTGTCACTCACCGGACTGTGAGTGCTTCTTCCCGGACATTTAGGAACCGTGGCCGTCCTCCATCCTGAGGGACTGCGCATGCGCAGCCCTTTCTAAACCTTCAGTGTATGTTCCTTTAACTTAATTGGCAGATCAGGCAACCTCCCTATATTAAGCACCTGTGGTCAACACCACGTTGCCTGATCTTGGAGTCTCATTCCTCATGAGTCTCTGAAGGTGTTCCTGTGTTTCCTCGTTTATTCAGCCGAGCTGATTCCTGTGGTTTCCAAACCACTTCTACCTCTGTGGTTTCCAAACCACTTCTACTACTGTGGTTCCCATACCACTTCTACCATCTACTGTATCATCGTGACTGTGAGCTGATTCCTATCCGCTGCCTCCGTGCACTACAGTCTTCTACCACTTCAACTCTACCATGTATCATTGGGACTGTTAGCTGATGCCTATCCGCTGCCTCCGTGCACTACAGTCTTTCATTCACATCCACTCACCTGTTCATGATTGTGACTGCCAGCTGATTCCTATCCGCTGCCTCCGTGCACTACAGTCTTCAACCTGCAACTCGTCTGTGTTTCATCATCGTGACTGCCAGCTGATTCCTATCCGCTGCCTCCGTGCACTACAGTCTTCAACCTGCAACCCGTCCGTGTTTCATCGTGACTGTTTGGCTGATTCCTATCCGCTGCCTCTGTGCGCTTCAGTCTTCAGTCCTTGTCAACTCTCCCGTGTTTCCGTGAGTCTGCTGCCACTATTGCTACCCGCTACTCTCCGTGATCAACAGTTCCAGTTCAACTCTGCTCTCCCGTGTCCCATCGTTACTGCACCTGCTGGTTGCTATTGGCTACCTCCGTGTTCCCGCAGAGACCCGCTGCTGTTACTCCTCAGCGCTATTTATCCATCTACTGCTGATCCGCTCTCCACGCCTTCCTGTGTTCCCTGCTGGTCTACCTACCTGTGCGCTGCATCTGCTAGACCACCGCTTCACCCATCCAGGGACTTTGCATCCTGCCGGCCTCCTGCCGTTCAGGTATCTCTGCACTCCTGTCTGACTGCCTTCTCCTGAACCACGGTATGCATACTTCCCATTGACTGTGCTGTGTATTGCATACCTTGCTGGACTGTGTTGGTTCTCCTCTGGAGTTTGCTATCCGCTGAGTCTATTGCCATCATTGACTGTGTTATCTCGTGTTGGATTACTTCAAGAGACTTTCTATATTGGCAGTGCTGTTCAGTCATATATACATATATATTGTGCATATTACTGTGGATCAGAGTTAAGGTGCCCGTGTATATCTTGTGTTGCAGTCTCTCCCCGTGCACCTCCTCACTTATATATTCAGTGGTACAACTTGCTAGTGGCAGACCACTGACCCCTGTTTCCAGTTTCACCTGTTCCAGTATCCTCTCACATAGCAGTGGTACAACTTGCTAACGCAGACCACTGACTCCCCGGATACCTCCACTTGGATTCTATTCCTTCACTCAGACAGCGGTACAACTTGCTATCCGCAGACCGCTGACTCTCATCACCCCCTCGTTTCTGTTGGATATTCCTCCTCACTATAGCAGTGGTACAACTTGCT
The DNA here is from genome assembly GCF_038048845.1 of Mixophyes fleayi. NCBI lineage: Eukaryota > Metazoa > Chordata > Amphibia > Anura > Limnodynastidae > Mixophyes > Mixophyes fleayi. The sequence continues at coordinate 67,850,787 of NC_134409.1, forward strand.
ACCGCAGACCACTGACTACCTTCACGTGTCCTTTGTCCATACAGTTCCTCGTGTATTACTACCTCCATATTGCCAGTGCTGCTAGTCATAGACTTTCCTGAGCATCTCATCATCTGCTGTTTCCTGTTCCGTGATCACCCTGCTACCAGAGTACCATATTACCACCTATACTGCTCTGGTAAGCCTATCACCTGGTGATCCCTGGGTAAAGACTCCTAGTGCCCGTGACAGATGCTTATTTGTTTGTTGCCAGTTGCTGTTATGACTGCTTGCTTACTTTAATTTTTGTGTGTATGTTTATTTTGAAAACCAATAAAAACATAAATTAATTAGAAATCATTAGACAAACGATGGCATCAGTAAACATTTAGTCAAGTAGATAGATGAAGGTGGGCTGCACCCAAAAGAATAATGAAAGACCACGCACACTATATTTGAGCGTTAGCATACACCATGGAAAGTGAAGAGGCAGTAAGGTTCAAAGTTCATTAGATGGACAACGGCATCAGTAGAAATTTAACAGATGATGATAGACCAAAGCCATAAAGTTCAAAAGTACAAGGTGAAAATGTCCGTGGGCTCACCCACCAACATATATGTTAAAAAGTAAATGCACAAACTAGAAGGAAAACTGGGAATCAGGTCTACTCAAATTGTGCTGTGGCAACATAAACCTTCCAACTGGAACAAATAGCTAATACCACCAATGAGCAGCCCATATCTCCAGAGCCCAGAATCTTCTAATACTTGGCACTATTCATTATACGTATTGTATCATAAATAGCAGTAATTCAATTGTAATAATAAAGGGATATTAGGAAATGTCTTACAGTACACAGCAGACCAATCCTTGCAACCAGTCATCTGTACTTTCTGGGCTCCAGATTTCTTATGCTACAAACCAGCCATATGCCAATTTTACTAATCAGATTCAGACACATGTATTTGCCATCTGTTCCTTTTGGATCCACTATGTCATACAATTACAGTGAACATCCCTCTGCTTCTAAACAGAATCCTTTGCCAAGGTCATACAATTACAGTTTCACAGTGAGTTTACTGGCACTACCGTTGCTGATGGTAGTACACCTACCCAGTGGGCTGCCACGGCAGGGCCGTCTTTCCGACTGGGCACCATGGGCAGTTACCCAGGGGCCCAGCGGACAAGGGGGCCCGAGGCAGGACTCCTATTAAAAAAAAATATATATATTTTTTTTTTTACCCTTTGCGGTCACCTGGTTCAGGTCAGGTGACAATCTGGCTCACTCCCTGGTCCCCTCTTCCATGATGCGCTCGCAGTGAATGTGGGGTGTGATGACGACATCATCACGCCCGACATTCACTGCGAGCACAGCAAGGAAGAGCACAGCGACAAAGAACAGAAGAGGATTCGACGCAAAGCGATTGAAAGGTAAGTTAAGAGGGGAAAGTGAATATATATATATATATATATATATATATATATATATATATATATATATATAAATTGTCGAAGTTAGCAAATTGGATAAAGTCATTCCAATTAATATCGAGCAGATTTGGTTGTCTTTGTCTGCAAAGATGCGTATTGTACGCTACAGCGTGGAAGGGCGTACGCAGCCACAACACTTGGCAATAGCGGTTTTTACACATTTACACACATTTGCACCAATACGCATCTTTGTAAATAGTACACATTAATTATAGTCGCAACACATAGTTATTTATGTCGAAATATAGTAGTGTTTATGTGTAATATTATAAGTTATATGCACATTAGTAATACATATGGTACAGGTTAAAGGAAAGGTGTCATGTCTGGTATCATATTAATCCCCTTTACATCAGCAGCTGTCCGGTGCATTCGGCGAAGAGATTGCACATTGCATACTCTAGTTATTGATGTTAGGGAATAAACCTTTAATATGATGCTGACTATAAAATGCTAATGGACTAGTTGTAACTGGAGTCTTGGCGGGAAAAAAGGAGCACATCCCCTGGAGGGATGACCCCCGCCATTGGATTCTTTAGTTTGAACTAGCCTATGATCTGCAACCCCCTGGACATTCCTGAAGCCTGGAACAATAGAAGCAAGCCATACCATCTGCATTGTTTTACTGTATTTCTGTTTGTATATAAGCAGTAGCTTTCATCTAGTGCTCAGTCATCTTGACCACAGACTTCAGACCTGAATGACTGTTCACTGGTTCCAGAGCGCCTGCGATAAGTAACGGCTGTACTTATTATTATTTTGCTTTAATTATTCTGCTACTTTTTGAGAATAAATATTGGTGCGATGGAAACACAAATCGAGATTCGACAATCGTTATTGGATAGCGACAAAACATGCATAACAATTTGGGGGCTCGCGGCGGAGGTTACATTGCCGGACGATACGCAAGACCAACGGATTTCGGTTTTGCAACAAAGGGTGGAGACGCGTCATATACGGGTAAGAATGCAATTTGTTCAAAACCTGATTTTTAATCTGTGTTGTAAAACCGAATGTCCGTTTTTGCATTATCTAAGGTGCGCTAACTTGAATCTAGGGACAAAAGTGAAAACTGTTTCTTTTTATTGTCATATTGCGTTTTATGTATTACAGTGCTTTGCGTATGAGTACTTCCTGCTTTGCGTATGTGAACTTCCGGTAGATTTTCAACGTGGTTAAACAATCTTTTTGATAGTTGTTATATACGCATAATATAATCACTTGTGAAAGCCTCTGAAACGTTATTACTATTGTTGGGAACTTTGATTTACTGCGCAGAAAAGGTGTATGTTGTGTGATTTTGTGATTTCAATACACTAAAGTTGTGATCTATTGTTGAATAGAGTGTCAGTTGCTGTCTGACGAGGCCAGTGCCCAACTGGTGAACGGTATATTAGGCAGAGGAGCTGATAGCCCTGGGGCCCAAAGTGATATTTCTGTGTTAGGCGTCCTCGCCATTTGCGAGAAGAAACGAGGGGACGCGGCTAACGGAAATACGTCCACGGCCATTAGAGATCTCTAGCGGTAGATTAATTGTAGCAACAGGGTTGAAAGTGTTTGTGGAAGAGATAAAGTATTGCGGTATATTTGTGGTCCACATAGATATTAGTACTGTTCAACATGGGTGCTAAGCATACGCTAGAGATGGTCAGTGTACTGCCTAAGGAAGTGCCTATTGGTTCAGTGAGGTTTCTTATGTGTAAGAAATATGGTGAATATGCAATGGTTTATTGCGACACGTGGGTCAAGATGACCAAGGATTGTGTTAGGCCTTTCCCAACAATAGGAAGTTTTAATTCAGAGGTACTGAATAAAGTGTGGTTGATTAAGTCAACAAAAGTGAGAAATAAACATAATGATTGTTTAAAATTGTGGCAAATGGAAGGCAACACGTGGCAGAGCAGCGAGTGCACAGCGGAAGTAGGCGTGGCAAAAAGCGCGCGCACATCGGAAGTAGCCGTTGAGAAGCGTGGAGAACTTAGTGCAAGTGCGCCCCCGCCACCCTATGTGGCGGGAGGAGTAAGTACAGCCGTTATTAAAAATGAAAAAAAGGAATTTGCTAAGTTATATCCTGTTTTAAGTCAGTTTAAAACAAGTGTTTCTGAAAAAGAAGATGAACCCACTGTAATTTCAGCCATTGCCCATGCTGTTAATATGCTAGAGGTTCAGCGTAAGTATGGAAAGGGGGCAATGGTTGAGATAGGTGAGAGTAGTGTGACCACTAGGAGGGATAACATCCAAAGTACTGAAGTAGTTACTCCTGTAGATAATCCTGAAGATAGTGAACCGGTGGGTACGTATCCAGTCCGCACAATATCAGTTCCCAATGGGAAGGCGCATAAAGATGATACAGTTCCTGTAAGAAATGTTACAATGCATTGTCCTTTGACTAGATCAGAATTACGTTCCATTATGACTGAATTCCCAGATCCTAGAAAAGAGTTGGCTAAGTGTCAGAAGTTTGTTAAAGACTTAGGAAATGCACACGAACCAACCAATAAGGATTGGCATGTAGTGTTGAGGGCATGTCTTCCTCCCAATACTAACATACAAAAATGTATTATAGATTGTTCGTTGGAGGAAGACGACACCTTGACAGATGAGGTTGATCAAGAAAATATAGAACAAATTGTCACACATTTAGCCATCTATTTTCCAGTAGTAGTAAATTGGAGTAAAATTTTCACCATTAAACAGAAAGATAGTGAAACAGCATCAGATTACTTCGCTAGAGCTCTAACAGCGATAGCGCGTCTCACTGGAATATCAAACATAGGTGAGGACCCACATCACAGAGAGGTAGCTGTAGGGGTATTAATGGATGGCCTTAGGGAAAATTTAAAGACAGGGGTACAAACCACATTACCTAATTGGAGAGGCATCACAGTAGATTCTCTTAGGGAGTCTGCTGTGGAGCATGACAAAAACCTTTTTAGGAAAAAGAAAGAGAAAAGTGATAGGTTAATTACGGTAAGTATACAGGCTCTAGAGGGAATGCATACACGACCACCAGCATACAACCCACATAAGAAGAAACATAAAATAATCAGGTGTTTCAACTGTAACGAGGAAAGACATTTCATGAGAGATTGTAAAAAGGAAAGACTCAATACACATAGGGGTGGGTCAAATAAATATTCTCCAAAGAGGAATTCACATAGACAAGAAGACTCATACCTGCCCGCGCACGTTATAGCAGCAAATGCTGCACTGGAAAGCGATAGTCAGCGCTAGGGGTCAGGTCATACCTGTAGTCTACAGCCAGTGAGGTTAACTGAGAGTCTGAGAGAAGAACCAACAATGATAGTTGACATAGCTGGTAGGAAACAAACCTTTCTTGTAGATACAGGGGCGGCCCGATCTGTGATAACCTCTCCTTTCAATCTACAGGTGACCAGTAAAACCATTCCAGCTATGGGGGTAACGGGAAGAGTGTTACATTATCCTCTAACTAAACCGGCTGAGGTTACTATCGGGCCCCTGCATACCAAGCATTCATTTCTCTTGGCTGCGGCGGCTCCTACTAACTTGCTGGGAAGAGACTTGTTATGTAAAATGGGATGTGTCATATACTGTACTTCAGATGGTGTGTTCCTAGATAAACCCGAGAAGGTCGCTCATGAGGTACAGGACATATTGGACACCCTTCAAAGGTTAATGTTACACTCTACTGTTATAGAACACAGTCCATCTCAAGTAAAAGGGATGTTGCTGGAAATACCAGGTTCACTATGGACCAGAGGTCAATGGTCAATCTAAAAAGTGGTAGGATAGCTCCAAAAATCCCACAGTATCCATTAAAACCGGAGGTGGAACTAGGGGTATATCCTTTTATTGAGAGGCTGTTACAACAAGGGATTTTAATTCGTACAGCCAGTACAGCAAATAGTCCCATTTTCCCTGTGAAGAAGAGTGGGGGGAGGGGCTATAGATTATTCCAGGACTTAAGGGGAATTAATAAAGTTGTTGAGAGCCAATTCCCCGTAGTGCCCAATCCAGGTGTCATCCTCATGCAGATTCCACCATCTGCTAGTCATTTTACTGTCATTGATCTATGTTCTGCTTTCTTCTCAGTCCCTCTTCACCCTGACTGCCAATACCTTTTTGCATTCTCCTACCGGGGGCTGCAATATACATGGACCAGACTTCCCCAGGGGTTCATTGACAGCCCAGGTTTTTCTATTCTGGCATTACCATTGCAGGAGCTAGTCTCTTCCTCAAAACTAGAATGTGTCGTACACACAGAGGAGTCAGAGCAAGCGTTCTTTAATCTCAAAGATAGTCTGACTAGAGCACCTGCATTGGGAATACCTGATTATGAAAAGCCTTTTGAACTATACTGTACGGAAGCTGATGGTTGTGCAGCAGGTGTCCTCACACAGGAACATGGTGATGCTAGCAGACCGGTAGCATACTACAGTGCACAATTGGACACTGTGTCAAGATTACTCCCAACATGTCTCAGAAGTGTAGCAGCAACTGCTCTTCTGGTAAGTAAGAGCGAGGACGTAGTATTAGGACATGATTCAACTGTCTATACACCCCATGCTGATCAGCTCTGTTAAATTCAGCTCAAACCAGACATGTCTCTTCAGCTAGATTCACAAAATGGGAACTAGCTCTGATGGCACCCTCGAACATCACCATCAAACGATGTAGCACCTTAAATCCAGCTACATACCTTCCATATGTGTCTCAAGAGACACAAAGGGTGGGAGGTGAGGAGACACTGTGTGGTGAAGAGTTTGGCAAGAGTATTGGTACGCATGATTGTATGGAATACCTGAACCAGACCTTTACTGCCAGGCCCGACATACGTGACACCCCCTTAGAAAACGTAGATTTTACATTTTATACAGATGGGAGTTGTCATAGACAGACAGAGACGGGAGAACTATGTACTGGTTATGCTGTTGTAGACGATCAGGATGTTGTAGAAGCTAGACACCTTGGCTCACCTCACTCAGCCCAGGTGGCGGAACTAGTAGCATTAAGGAGAGCTTGTGAGTTGGCAAATCAGCTAATATATATACTGACTCTAGGTACGCCTTTGGTGTAGTGCACGATTTTGGGGCCCTTTGGCGTCTTAGAAACTTTACGACAGCAGCAGGCAGGCCAGTGGCACACTCACAACACATAAAAGGACTTTTAAAAGCGATACAGTTACCCAGGACAGTTGCCGTAATAAAATGTAAGGCCCACACTTCTGAAGAAGACCCGGTGTCATTGGGCAACAAAAGGGCGGACGAAGCTGCTAAATGGGCAGCAGGGCAACCTATGACTGTATCGACCGAGACTATGATGGTTTTTCAGACATTAGACATGCAGAAATTAATTGAAATGCAAGATTTGTGTTCCCTGCAGGAAAAGGCGGTCTGGAAGGCGAAGGGATGTGGTCAAGAGTCCTCAGGACTCTGGAGAGATGGACAAGGTAAGCCTGTAGCTCCCAGAACATACTATCCAAGCCTGGCTGAAGTAGCACACGGTCTGATTCACCTGGGTAAAGAAGGTATGTGCAAACTGGTGAGAGCATACTGGTGTGCTCCCGGATTTTCCTCTTAGGCTGGTAAGAAGGCAATGTCATGTCTTATTTGCTTGAGGAAAAATGTCGGGAAAACTATTCCAACTGAGCCATCCCGCATCCCTCCTACAGACGGACCTTTTCAGGTAATACAAATTGACTATATCCAATTACCACCTTGCAGGAATCTAAAGTATGTGTTAGTATGTATTGATGTGTTTTCCAGTTGGGTAGAAGCATATCCGGCAGCCACTAATACTGCTGTGTTCACTGCAAAGAAAATTGTACAAAGAGTTTGTGTGTAGGTTCGGTATCCCTAGAATCATAGAAAGTGATAGAGGTACCCACTTTACTGGTGATATCTTCCAGAACATGTGTAGGCTCATGGGAATCAGTAGCAGGCTTCACACCACAGGCCGGTGGTAAGGTGGAAAGAGTAAACGGTACTATTAAGAACAAGTTTGGTAAGATAATGGCTGAAACTGGGTGTGCGTGGCCAGAAGCTTTGCCACTAGTCCTCCATAGCATCCGAACCACTCCCAGACCTCCTCTTTATCTGTCCCCCTTTGAGATACTTTTTTGCACTTCCTGTTATGCAGCCTTTGCTCGAGTATTGTGTTTGTGTCTGAACCAGATGCTTCCACAGAACCTTGCTCCCTTGTGATTTGGAATACAATTACTTGGTACCTCTACAGGATATTTATCCTGTTGATACTTTGGACTTGCTTGTTGGACATTTAAGATTTATTTCTGTATCAAAATAAATCCTGTTTACTACAGTACTACCTGGCTATTGGGTTCCGTTTGTAATACCAGAAGTGTGACAGCCACACGTTATGACACATAGCCCCCCAATGTGTTCCACTGATGAGGACTCCCCCTCTTCATCGGGGGAGGGTCCCCGGAAGTTGATTAAGATCCTTAATATTCACTTTAGTAGGTCAGCATCTAAAGGGGATAGACGAGGGACAGTAGCGAAAGCGTCATTGAGTAAAACCCCCATGGTTCAATGTGAGAACACCGGCCTCTTAGCGGGCATTCGCCCCTGCATTAGGGATAGGATTAAGAAAGGTTGGTTTGTAGACATGTTCGAGATCACTAAGTCTAGTAAGAAAGATTTAGAAGCGGCCCGTGGAAAAGGGGGTATAGGGGAGGATGCATACAAAACCTTCCCTAACTGGCTGTCAGGTTATTGCTCCTTGACGACGTGCTATATTGAGACGAGACCTCAGGCCGCCAAAGAGGTCTGGAAATATTTACATATGATAAATAAAATGTTTATTAACGACCGCCCGGGACTTGGCGCAAATACGACGAATTGTTTCGAGAGAGAGTAGAAGGTCGGGTGAACATGCCCTTAGGTGTTAAGGATGTTGAGATCTGGATGCAACTAAACCGGGCTAGCTTAGCCTTCAGTTCAGGGGCACAGTGGAAACGGTTTCCGCAAGGGGGGAGATGTGGAGCTCCCCAGTTTGCAAAAAACAGGTGCTTCGCTTTCAACAACGGGGCGTGCGGCAGAGGTGGGTCTTGCAGATACAAGCACATCTGCTCCTATTGCCGTGGCGCGCACACAGCCAGAGAGTGTCCGAGGAGTGCCCCCGGCCTCTCCAGAAACCGCGGCAACGATAACAGCGCTCTGTAAAGCCCAGTCCCCTATATGTAATGACGCACTGGAAAGATGGCTTAGACTGTACCCAAATGCGGATCAGGCTTCCTTTCTAAGCGAAGGTTTTCGTCACGGGTTTAGGCTCCCTATCAGCACATCAGTTAGTGCCAGGGCCTCTAGGAACTTAAAATCATCATACGTATTCCCCGATATCCTGGAGGAGAAAATTCGTGATGAGATAAGCCTGGGCCGCATGATTGGCCCATTTGATTCCCCCCCCTTTTCAGATTTAGTCATATCCCCAGTAGGTATAGTCCCTAAAAAAGTACCAGGTAAATTTAGACTAATTCAGCACATGTCACATCCCGCAGGCAATTCCGTCGATGTTGCCATAGACCAGGACATAAGTTCAGTGGTATACCAGTCATTCGAAGAGGCTTTGATGCTCATTCGGGGGTTTGGGCCAGGGGCATTTATGGCCAAATTAGATATCGAGTCGGCTTTCAGGTTACTTCCCCTGCACCCGGAATCATTCCGTTACATGGGTTTTAAGATCAAAGGCAAATATTATATTGACAGATGCCTTCCCATGGGGTGTTCCTTGTCATGTGCCTACTTTGAAGCCTTTAGTTCCTTTCTTCACTGGGCGATTCAGGCGGGCAAAGGGCACGAGGGCATCGCTCATTACCTGGATGATTTTCTGTTCGTAGGCCCGGCTAGCTCTTCAGTATGCTCGGATATGCTGTATTCAGCTCAGGCTCTGTTCTTGGTTATGGGGGTACCGGTAGCCAAGGATAAGACAGAAGGCCCAACATCTTGCTTGTCGTTCCTGGGGATAGAAATAGACTCCGTGGCAGGCTGCTGTCGCTTGCCAGCTGAAAAATAGAAAAGATGGAGGGTTTGATATCCAGCACTCTGGCCTCTCCTTCTCGTACACTTAAGCAGGTTCAAGCTTTGCTAGGATCTTTCAATTTTGCATGTAGGGTTATAACGATGGGTAGAATCCTCTGCAGGAAATTACAGTTGGCCACAGCAGGTAGAAACAGACCCCACGCATTAATAAGACTGAGTGACGAGATAAGGGAGGATTTAGCAATATGGGTAACATTCATTCAGAAATTTAACGGTTCCAGGATCTGGCCTTCACCTCCCATTTCCACGTTAGAGTTAGATCTATTCACCGATGCCGCAGGCGGTAAAGGATTCGGTGCTTTCTTCCAAGGTCGGTGGTGCGCTGCATCGTGGCCGCAATCGTGGATAGACGGTGGGCTTACAAAGAATGTATTGGTTTTGGAGCTGTTTTCCATAATTGTAGCGCTGGAGTTGTGGGCCTCTCAGCTGGCAGGGCGTAATGTTTCCTTTTGGTGTGACAATTTGGGCGTGGTGCAGGCAATTAACCGTCAGAGCGCTTCCTCTAAGCCGGCAGTAAATTTGCGCGTTCTGGTGCTTCGTTGCTTGGACTTCGACATAAATTTTCGCGCCAAACATGTTCCTGGTATAGACAACTGTATTGCTGACTCCCTGTCCCGTTTTGAATGGGAACGCTTTAGATCCTTGGCCCCCCGTGCTGACCCCGTGGGTACATCTTGTCCATCTTGTGTTTGGCAGATGGTCGGTCCGGTTTAAGATTCTTGGCAGAGGCCTCTCTAGCACCATCTACGTGGAAGGCTTATCGGGCAGCCTGGAAACGATGGGAGAGCTTTCTGTTGTCCGGTCCCTATCGTGCCCCGGGGGATCCTAACGGTATGGTAGACTTCATGTGGGGGTGTTACCAGGAGGGGGTTAGTAAAACATCTATGTCAGCTATGCTAGCAGGCATATCGTTCATGGCTAGGTTACAGGATGTGATAGATCCCACTAAATCGTTCCTCATTAATAAAGCCTTAAAAGGCTGGTCTAGGCTTCACCCCGCCCCTAAGGATAGGAGAAAACCCATAGATCCATTATTATTGTCCCGTATGATTTTGATTTTGCCTGAAGTGACATCAGACCATTTCGAAGCTTCCCTGTTTGCGGCAGCATTCTCCTTGGCTTTTCACGGCGCTATGCGAGTCAGTGAGATAGTGGCACAATCCAAAAACAGGATGGAAGCTGCTTTACTATTTAAACACGTGGGTTGTCGGACGACAACATTCAAGTAAAAATTAGGCGCTCTAAAACGGATCAGGTAGGTGTTGGACATTGGTTTACCCTTAGTAAACTTCAGGATCAAGTTATATGTCCGGTTAAACTTTGTCAATATTTCGCCAGCCTTAGGCCGCATGGAGCAGGTATTTGGCTAGTTCATGAGGATTGCTCCCCCCTCACTAAATTCCAATTTCATTCAGTTATGTGCAGCGCGTTAAATGCCCTTGGTTTATCGTCATCAGAATTCGGAACTCATTCGTTTCGGATTGGAGCAGCCACGGCGGCTGCAGCAAGTGGGGCTTCTGTAGCTTCTATACAAAGGCTAGGAAGATGGAAGTCTGACTGTTATAAATCGTATATTCGTCCTGATGTTTAACATGTGTTTTTCCCTTTACGCAGCTCTTCTCTACCTCTTTTCTCCCTCTAAGCAAGTTAACCCAGGGCACTAGGCTGCTCGCAGCTATTTGCGGGGGCGTTGAAGGGCTTTTTCCTTACAGGTTTTCACCTTCACTTGGGTTGCTGCTTTTCCTTTCGTTCTGTTAGGTTTAAGGTTGGAATTCATGTTTTATCCCAGTATTTACCTCATCCCCCCCATCCTACTAGTTATAAATAGGTGTTTTTTGTTATTGTGGATAATATCTTTATTTCATGGGTCCTTGAGTCATTTCAAGATAGGTTATAATGTGTTTCTTCCGTTTCTTGTTGCTTATCCCCCCCCTTTTTTATTTATCTTGTTTTAGGATTGAATTCTTCTAAGATCTCCGTTTGGGTGTTGGGTCACTCCTACATTTTCTGGGCTAACAGACACGCTTTATCCCGTATTTGTCCCTGGTTATCGGATAACGTGGCCATTAGATGGATTGGAAAGTGAGGTTTAAAATGGGTAGATTTTCTCCCTGTCCTGTCAGAAGAAATTGTCTTACATGGTGTTCCTGATGTGTTGGTCGTTCACGCTGGTGGGAATGATGTGGGTCAAATTAAAACCATGGAACTCATCATTAGAATTCAGGAGGACATGTCTGTTTTTACCAGTAGATGGCCTAATCTTAAATTATGCTGGTCTTGTATTGTTCCTAGACGTCATTGGAGATCAGATATGTCCGCTGTTACCATCGCGGCGGCTGTCCGCAAAATAAATCAGGTGGTTAGTAAAATCTTTAGTTCTGTGGGTGGTTCTGTTATAAAGCATCCTTTGTTGAAAGCAGAGTTCCCTTTCTTATATAGATTGGACGGTGTTCACTTGTCAGATGAAGGGGTTCGTTATTTCATTGACCAGTTGTGTTGGAGATTAAGAGGAGTTGTTAGGTCTGTAGTTGGCGGGCCGCATGTTTAAGTTCATGCGGCGTGGTAGGAGAGCAGTGCAGTCTGTAACTGTGCATATGGTGCCTGGGTGATCCTGTCATAGGTCACTACCCCTCTGTGGTTATGGTGTCATACCATGGTTGGTCCGTATGTTAGGAGGACCATTGGGCCAGTTTTGTATGGTTTATACTGGCGGAGTTAATAGGGGGCGTAGTCTTGCCGTTGGACTTGAACTTAGCACCGGCCAATAGATAAAGTATGATCCTGGGTTGGTGGTACTATGGTCTGACCTTTCCACCTTTATTGGTTTTGCGTTGCTGACTGCCCTGCTCTCGTCCACCTTACAGTCCTATTAGTTTAAATATAAATAAATAAATACCGTCATTCATTCCAACTTTAATTTCGTGTCCGTGTCGTTATTTGGTTTGGTAAAAGGTTATGTCACAGGTGTGTTATTTGGGGAAAACTTCCCCGCTATGCATTTTATATATACACTGTCCACACAGACATAATATATATACACTGCCCACACAGACACACATAATATATACACTGCCCACACAGACACACATAATATATACACTGTCCACACAGGCACACATAATATATACACTGTCCACACAGACATAATATATATACACTGTCCACACAGACACACATAATATATACACTGTCCACACAGACATAATATATATACACTGCCCACACAGACATAATATATATATATATATATACACTGCCCACACAGACACACATAATATATACACTGCCCACACAGACACACATAATATATACACTGTCCACACAGACATAATATATATACACTGCCCAGACAGACATAATATATATACACTGTCCACACAGGCACACATAATATATACACTGTCCACACAGACATAATATATATACACTGTCCACACAGACACACATAATATATACACTGTCCACACAGACATAATATATATACACTGCCCACACAGACACACATAATATATACACTGTCCACACAGACATAATATATATACACTGCCCACACAGACATAATATATATATATATATATATATATATATATATATATATATATATATATATACACTGCCCACACAAACACACATAATATATACACTGCCCACACAGACACACATAATATATACACTGTCCACACAGACATAATATATATACACTGTCCACACAGACACACATAATATATACACTGTCCACACAGACACACATAATATATACACTGTCCACACAGACACACATAATATATACACTGTCCACACAGACATAATATATATACACTGCCCACACAGACACACATAATATATACACTGTCCACACAGACACACATAATATATACACTGTCCACACAGACGTAATATATATACACTGCCCACACAGACACACATAATATATACACTGTCCACACAGACACACATAATATATACACTGTCCACACAGACGTAATATATATACACTGCCCACACAGACACACATAATGTATACACTGTCCACACAGACACACATAATATACACACTGCCCACACACACACACACACACACACACACACACACACACACACACACACTATATTTATATACTGTACTCATTCTCACAAACACATCCCTCCCTCCCAGATCTTAACTTACCTTATGCCTGACAGGCAGGGCAGCTCTTCTCTGCTCCTCCTCACACTCATCTATCTACACGGCAGCTACAGAAGCCCTGAAGACTCAAAAAAAAAAAGCAAAAGCTTTACTTGTGCTGATAGTGCCGACGGAGCACTTACACTGGGAACCCTGTGCTGCCCCCTGTATTCCGACATTTGGGGGCAACAAAAAGAGCCACAGCTGGTCCGGGGGGGGGGGGGGGGGCCCGGGGCACTTGCCCCCTGGGCACCCCCCTTAATCCGGCCCTGATTACAACCACTGCGGGTCCCGGTCCGCTAGCATGCTAGCCTTGTACTCGGCATATAAGTAATTTTTCAAAATACCGGAAGAGTCGCACTCAGCATCTGAGTGATCGGAGCGTGGATGCGCCACCCTTCTATTACACCTCACAACGGGACCGACGAAAACATTTACCCGGATCAGGGTGAGTAATTGGATTCCCGATTTGCATGAGAAGGACACAAATGGCTAACGGAACTACGACTCTACACAATTTTGAGTTTTTTAATGTACTTCAATGGTTCTCCAAACACATAAACTGGGCACGTTTGGAATCCAGATAGACCTGCCATTGCATTTCTACCATCATTCACAATATTTGAGCTATTAGAACCATAATTGCTCTTGGACATATCTGCAACTAATACAAGATATACTTGGTTGCAGCTGAATGTACATTTGCTCCTTGTTATATCTATATATATTTTTCCTCATCATTGTTTTTATTGTTCTGGCCAGAACCTATTAATGACATATTATGTAATAAAACATAAAATTTTGGTATTTAACCTTTCAAAGCTTTATGTACATATTGCTCTGCGCCCAGGTACCTAACCCAATTTTGCATTTATTATTTCTTTCGGAGGGTGGGGACTCCCCTCGAATATCATATAGGTACATTTGTGGAAGCACCCCTACATATCAGGAAGCGTGGCCTCACCCATACATCCCTTTAAAAATGGCCTTAAATAAGCAATTGTTTGAAACACCAAAGTACCTTATAGCCATGCATCAGAATGTGGCCTCCTTACCTTTGTCTTACTTTTCCCCAAATGCCTGATTGCCTGAAGGTAAAAAACCATGGTTGGTTCCAGGCCATTTAGCATCCAGGCATCGTATCTGGTGTGATGCATCACATATAACCTGAACATTTATCAAGTGCAAATGCTGGAATGCTGGAATAACCCAGACCAACAGAAATGTAACATGCCAAAATTTTGGTCAGCAGTGGTATTGCTGTGTGGATGTTCTGTAGAGGCTCTAGGTCACTCTGCACAATGCGCAGAGTTTCCATGATGACATGAGGTGGAAGTTGATAGTGACGGGCGACCTCAGCATCTGGCCATGTGTCAACAAGGAGTTTGACCTGAAGACATGCTCCCTGGTCTGACAATGATATTCCAGCTGTTGGTTATTGAGGGGACAGCGTCTAACAATTGCACTCATTAGCGTACTGTCCGTTTCTGGGCAAAGAGCAGAATCACGTAGCGCTTACACTACGCATGTTGATGTGTTTCCAAACATAAATCAGGCCCATAATGAGCAGAACTACCAAGAGGGGAGACAGAAGGGACACATCATCATCATCATCACCATTTATTTATATAGCGCCACAAATTCCGCAGCTGTACATGCTGGCATGTGGCTATTATTGCAAGAATTTTTATTATAAAGGAACTTTACATGAGAAGGGGTCAAATTTTAACAAACCACTATTTGCTTCACCCATTCAGAATCATATTAACATTCTTTTTCTATATTTAATTTGATTAATTAGACATTGAGATATCACATTTTTCATATTCATCTCTCAAGGTTAGATAGGCCTAGAATCAAAGATGGTCAGGGGGCATATACTTGCTAGGGAGTCCCAGATAATGAGAACTGAATACACAATAAAATATATGAAACTGCATTTTAGGAAGGACATAGGAAATACATAGGGTTATTTTGTCATTGTCAACAATTTCTTTGGATAAATGTTTAAACTGTCCCTGGAAATGGGGAATATTTAGTAAATATTTATAAAACCTATTATTTATTTGTACTTTGAGTACACATGGTAACCATATTTTGTTTGTCTTTGCTAAAGTCTTCAAATGTCTAATTCCATAAGATTTACATTACTACACTCTTTTCCACTAGATGGTGCAATATGACCTATTTAAAAATCAGAAGCTACCATTTATTATTATTATTGTCATTGACTTCTTTCATGAAAACATTCTCATAATTGTCATCAATGTGTTTTACATCTTGTTTATTTTACTATTTGTTAATTCATGTTCACATACTATTGGTAGTTCAAGTAATAGGTCATAATAATTAGGGATGTGCACCGGCGACTTTTGGTGTCTCGTGTTTTGTGTTTTGTGTTTTGGATTCGGATTTTCGCGATGTTTTGGGTTCGGATTTGTTTCGCAAAACACCTGCCGAAAGGTTTTGGTTCGGATTTAAGGTTTTGGATTCAGATTTATTTTGAAAAAAGCATAAAAAGTTCAAAAATCAAGTTTTTGGGCTTATTTTCACTCCTACGCTTATATTAACCTCAATAACATTCAATAACAATCATTTCCACTAATTTACAGTGTATTCTGAACACCTCACAATATAGTTATTAGTCCAAAACGTTGCAACGAGGTATCTTTCTGGACTGCGTAGTGGAGTGGTCCCCACAATATAATAAGAAAACCATCAACTGGTCTTAATCGCACCAAAAAATGTACCTGGACTGCGTAGAGGAGTGGTCACCACAATATAATTTAAAAACCCTGAACTTGTATGATTCGCACCAATAAATGTATCTGGACTGCGTAGAGGAGTGGGTCACCACAATTTAATTTAAAAACCCTGAACTTGTATGATTCGCACCAATAAATGTATCTGGACTGCGTAGAGGAGTGGGTCACCACAATATAATTTAAAAACCCTGAACTTGTATGATTCGCACCAATAAATGTATCTGGACTGCGTAGAGGAGTGGGTCACCACAATATAAATTAAAAACCCTGAACTTGTATGAATCGCACCAATAAATGTATCTGGACTGCATAGAGGAGTGGTCAACCCAATATATATAATAAGAAAACCATCAACTGGTCTGAATTGCACCAAAAAATGTACCTGGACTGCGTAGAGGAGTGGTCACTCACCACAATATAAATTAAAAACCCTGAACTTGTATGAATCGCACCAATAAATGTATCTGGACTGCGTAGAGGAGTGGGTCACCACAATATAATTTAAAAACCCTGAACTTGTATGATTCGCACCAATAAATGTATCTGGACTGCGTAGAGGAGTGGTCAACCCAATATATATAATAAGAAAACCATCAACTGGTCTGAATTGCACCAAAAAATGTATCTGGACTGCGTAGAGGAGTGGTCACCACAATATAATTGATAAAAAAACCTCCACGGCTCTGAATTTCCCCCAAAAAAATTCTGGACTGTGTAGTGGGGTGGCCCCGGTACTAAATTTGATACCTGGGCCACAATACCTCCTCCAAGTTCCAAGTGTAGTGTTTATAACATATTAACACTACACTAATTCTAGCACATCAAACCCTCTTGTTTTAAATAATGACAGGGCATTTAACTTTTGATTAAATTTTTTGAATTTGTTGACATTTTCTTTTATATTTTTCGAACATGGCAAACGACTGTTGAATGGTCACATAATGCCAAAAAAATAGTTGCAAGATGGAATTGTCCTTGGGCCCTCCCACCCACCCTTATGTTGTTGAAATAGGACATGCACACTTTAACAAACCAATCATTTCAGCGACAGGGACTACCAAACAACTGTGGCTGAAATGATTGGTTTGTTTGGGCCCCCACACCAAAATAACAATTCATCTCTCCCTGTACAAACTAAACAGGCTTTACTGAGGAAAGATGTCGTCCTCATCCTCAACCTCTGATTCCTCTCCCCCTACAGTGTGTACTTCCTCCTCCTCACACATTATAAATTCGTCCCCGCTGGACTCCACAACCACAGGTCCCTCTGTACTATCTGGAGGGCAGTGCTGTACTTCATTGAGGAATTGATTATTCATTTTTATAAACATCATTTTTTCAACGTTGTGAGGAAGCAACCTCCTTCGCCGCTCACTGACCAGGTTCCCCGCTGCACTAAAAACTCTTTCCGAGTACACACTGGAGGGGGGACAACTCAGGTAAAATAGAGCCAGTTTGTACAGGGGCTTCCAAACTGCCTTTTTTTTCCTGCCAGTAACAATATGGACTGTCTGACATGTCTATTTGGATTGTGTCAGCAAAATAATCCTCCACCATTTTTTCAATTGTGACAGCATCCAATGCAGCGACAGTAGACCTGTCTGCAATGGTTGGCAGGTCCTTCAGTCCGGACCAGATGTTATCAGCATCCCCGCCAGCGGCTCTTTTAGGAAAACTGAGCTTTTTCCTCGCAGCCATAGATGTGGAAGAAAATGAGGGTGGAGCTGTTGGCATGTCACGGTCCTCTTCAGAGGACAATCTCCTGACCAGAAGGTCTTTGCACCACTGTAGACTTGTGTCCGCCGGAAACAGAGATACAACATACGCTTTAAACCGAGGATCGAGCACTGTGGCCAGAATGTATTCCTCTGACTTTAAAAGAGTGACCACCCTCGGATCCTGGCAAAGCGTACGAAGGGCTTCATCCACAAGAGCTACATGCTTTGTTGGATCGCAATGCTTTACCAGCTCCTCCATCACTTTCTCCAGCTGCTTTTGCAACAGCCTGATCAGGGGAATGACCTGACGCAAGCTGGCAGTGTCGGAACTGACTTCTCGTGTGGCTGGAGAACCTTGCACAACACGGAAATCAGTCTCCACTGCGCTTGACTCAGGCGCATCCCCACTCCTTTGCCTATGTCGTAGGTGGCTGTGTAGGCCTGAATGGCCTTTTGCTGCTCCTCCATCCTCTGCAGCATATAGAGGGTGGAGTTCCAGCGCGTCACAACCTCTTGTTTGAGGTGATGGCAGGGCAGGTTCATGCTTTTTTGATGTGCCTCTAGTCTGCGGTAGGCACTGGCTGAATGCCGAAAGTGTCCAGCAATTTTGCGCGCCACCGCAAGCATCTCCTGCACACCCCTGTCACTCTTGAGGTAATGCTGCACCACCAAATTAATGGTGTGGGCAAAACATGGGACGTGCTGGAAATTGCCCATATTTAATGCCCGCACAATGTTACTGGCATTGTCTGACACCACAAATCCCCATGAGAGTCTAAGTGGGGTAAGCCACTGGGAGATAATTTCCCTCAGTTTCTCGAATATGTTGTCAGCGGTGTGCCTCTTATTAAAGCCTGTAATACACAATGTTGCCTGCCTTTGCACGAGCAGCCATTTTGTAGATGCTGCTACTGATGCAGCTGTTGCTGTTGCTGCGGAAGGGGATGCATCTACCCAGTGGGCTGTCACAGTCATATAGTCCTTCGTTTGCCCAGAACCACTTGTCCACATGTCCGTGGTTAAGTGGACAGTGGGTACAACCGCATTTTTTAGAGCACTGAGGACACTTGATCGTACTTCTCTGTACATTTTTGGTATCGCCTGCCTAGTGAAGTGGAATCTCGACGGGATTTGGTACCGGGGACACAATACCTCCATCAACCCTCTAAATCCCACTCCACTGATGGCGGACACCGGGCGCACGTCTAACACCAACATTGCAGTTACAGTCGCAGTTATACGCTTTGCAATAGGGTGACTACTATCGTATTTTGTGGTCATGGCAAACAACTGTTGGACGGTCAATTGTTTTGTGAAAGACTTAGCGGTCTTACGACTTCCCCTCTGGGAAGATGACCGACTAACAGCAGCAACAGCAGCAGTGGCAGTAGTAGGCGTACCGCTGCAGGATTCCTTGGATGAATCCCGTATTGGAGAGGACTCAGTCTGGCTGCTGACTTGGGCTGCAGGACTCAATCTGATGGAGATCGTGGAGGAAGTTGACGAGGAGGGTGTTGCTGGTGTGTATCCAACTGGACCACGGGATTTAGGTGTCCCTGTACCGATGACGGTCCTAGCCCCAGTTCCTGAACTAACCACTGAACTATGAAGGTTATTCAGGGGACGTATAAGGGAGGATGTCCCTAGGTGGGCAAGATCCTTACCCCTGCTTATTTGAGCTTTACATAAGCTACATATGGCCATACATGTCTGGATTTGGATAAAAATAACTCCAGACCGAAGAGGTGCATTTTTTTGGTCTTCTGACCAGGCATGACGATGGGCTTTTTCATCCCATGGACATCAGCTGTTTCCCCCCCTGGTGCCTCATTTACAATAACCACATCACCATCCTCATCATCAAGTTCCTCCACAGCGCCAGCTACATCATCAATAGCCTCCTCCCGAGCCACCTCTTCCCGTACAGTGATGGGAAGGTCAGGCTTGACAACCACCAACACCCTTGGACTCGCCTTGGGGATTTGTGATAATTTCTCTTTAGAAGGCAGAGTTGTTTGCTGTTTTGTTGCTGACAGCATAACTCTCTTCAATTTTTTGTAGGGGGGGAGGAGGTGGAGGGCTAAGATCCTTGGGTGAAGATGAACCACTAGTCATGAACACGGGCCAGGGCCTAAGCCGTTCCTTGCCACTACGTGTCGTAAATGGCATATTGCCAACTTTACGTTTCTCCTCAGATGATTTTAAGTTTCTCTTTTTGCTTTTTTTTGAGAACTTGGACTTTTTGGATTTTACATGCCCTGTACTAGGAGATTGGGCATCGGGCTTGGAAGACGACGTTGATGGCATTTTATCGTCTATGTCATGACTAGTGGCAGCAGCTTCAGCATTAGGAGGAAGTGGGTCTTGATCTTTCCCTACTTTATCCTCCAAATTTTTGCTCTCCATTCTATGTAGCACAAGATACTGCAGAATGTGTGAACTTTGTAATATTGCAGTACCACTGGACTTTTACTGCTGAATGTGTGAACTTGGTAATATTGCAGTACCAATGGGCTTATACTGCAGAATTGGTTTTGCAAATTTCGTTGTAATTAATTTTTTTTTTGTATTTTTTTGTATAACTTTTTTTTAATTTTTTAAACACTTGGGAATATTGGGGAAATAACTATGCCCTTAGAAGCACAGGACACAGCACCACTGGACTGAACAGGACACAGCACACAGGACCCAGCAGCACCACTGAACTCAAAATTGACAGAGCACAGCACACAGCACCACTGGACTGATACTGCAGAACACAGCACAGCACAGCACAGCACAGCACAGCACAGAACTAAACAGCACAGCACGAGATCTACCAGAACAGAGGACCACCTAACACACCCTCCCTCTACCCTGATCAATGCCCGAGTGAAGATGGCGGCGACTAGCGGGGAATTTATAGGTTCCGAGTATCGCGAGATCCGACAGCGGGATTATGACTCCGAGCCTCGGTTTCAATTTTTCATTTGGCGCCAATACCCGGATCTGTCTCGGATCCGACTCGGATCGGCAACGTTCGGGTGGGCTCGGATTCAGGAAATCCGAGTGCGCTCATCTCTAATAATAATAGGCCATAATTGGTCAATTGCTTTGCATTATAGACGCTGTTGCATTTTTGGCATAGCAATCAGAAAATATCAAATAAAGGTTAGTTGTAGCTATGTTGCTTTTAGTGAATAACATTTTTTTGTTCATTTACCAGTGCTTTGCAAGTTGATGCAAGGATTGGAAAAAATCACCCAGATTTTTGCCATACACTTTTAAAGGAACCAGCAAATCCTATTTGCGCAACACTTAAATGTCAAAATTGCAACTTGTTCTGACTCTTAGGGGGGTATTCAATTGTCCGTGGGTTCGAGCGCGGAAAAACTATTACCGTTAATACGATAATCTCTCGCTGGATTTCAGCTCGCAGCTCCCTGAGCTGCAAGTTGAAATCCAGCGAGTAAATTACCATATTAACGGTTTTTCCGTGCAGGATTACCGTAATAACGGTAATCCTGTGCAGACCGCGGGATTTTCGGCAATCCCGCGGACAATTGAATATGCCCCTTTAAGTAATACATAGAGATTCTGGTTTGCGATGGGTGAAATTACACTTTATTTAGAGAGTAATTTTTTAGCTAGAGATGTGCGCAGACCCCCGTTTTGGTGTTGTTTTGAATCCTCATGTGTTTTTTTTTTTTTTTCCATTAAATATTGTGAACAAAAGGCAAAATCATGTAATTCTGAGCTTTTTTGTTCCTAAATTAGCATTTATGTCATTAATGTTCATTTACAGTCTATTTCTAATGGCCAAAAGCTGTAATGAGCCAACTGGCTAAAATTAGTGACAGAGCAGTGACACAAACATGTCAGTTTAAAAAAAACATGCAATACCTATGAAACCTAGTGAAACAGCAGTGGCAGATAGGAAAGGTAGTTTAATAAACTAAAGGATACCGTTACAACATACAGGCAGAGCACTGGCTTATATGATGTTTGTTTTAGAAAAGAAAAGAAAAGAGGCTAAGTGAAATGGTGGGAGAAAGACCATGGATTTATTTGTTATTCTCAATGTTGGACAGCATATGTTACACATTTTAGAGAAGCAGTAATAAAAGCTCAATAGATGGATATCAGTGGTATCAATAGACATTTTAGACAAGAATATAGACCTAGCTGGCCTGCACACAGAAGTGAAATGGTGGTAGAAAAGCCATCAACTTATTTGCTATTCTTAATGTTAGACAGTATGTGCGAGAGGCAGTAATAAAAGGTCATTAGATGAATAGCAGTATTCTCAACAGACATTTTAGACAAGAAGTTAGACAATTCCATCTTGCACTAATGTAAAATAGTGCTAGTGCAAGGTGAAATTGTACTTGGGCTCTCCCACCTGCCCTTATCTTGTATATTAAAAAGGTCAAGCATAGTTTAGCAAACCAAGCACTTCAGTGAAAGGGACTGCCACTTTTGTGGCTGAAGTGCTTAATTTGTTTAGGCTCTTACCAAAGAAAATATTTGGCTGTTTTTTGTTGAACTGGAGAATAGATAGGGATTTTAACAATTTAATAATGGACCTTAGGCTGAAAGTGATCATCTTCCTCATTATGATCACACTCATATTCATTCTCATCACTGATGTCAATATTATCATCATACAGTATTAGTTCATTCCTACTGGAATCCAGCGTTAGAGATTCTGTTTGTAATTGACGGCAACAAAGGTATTTCTTGCACAATTTGTAGTTTATTTTGATGAACACCAGTTGTTTTACTGTTCAGAGTTCCCTACTGTGCTAAATTTTTTCCTCCCAGAATTGAAAGGGACTGTCTGAGATACTAATTTGTACATTATAATTAAAGTAATCATCCACCATTGTAATACAAGGTGTATCAGATTGAGACGTGGTATCAATATATTTGTGTATTACTTTTAAGTCGGACCAGATGTCATAATAATGTTTGAAAATGGTGCACTCTCTCATAATAAGCATTACTCTATGAAGAGGAAAGGTTTCTTCTACTGGTACTTGCATTTTTAGGAGTAGCTGAAGCAGGGGGCATGTTTTATGCAACTTCAGTCCACAGCTTCCTCACAAGGTGCTATTTGAATGAAGTGAAGACTTGTGTCAATTAGAAAGAAAGACAAGAGAAGCTTACCATCTTAAGATAGCAAACATCACTGATGGAACTGGAGAGATGGCATGTGCAATTTCTCTCACGCTCTTTAGACAGCAGTGATGTAAATGGTTCTGAAATGTGGAAATAAATTAATGTGCAATTCTCAAAAATCCGGATTTTTTTTCCTTTTGTCACATGACCTTTCTATTCACTACTTATATCTGAAATGTAAACATTGTGTCATTAGATCATATAGATATTCAGATAACTACATTTTGCATCATGTCTATTGCTTTTGTTGCCAAATATTTTGTGGTCTATTCCTATGTATTGCAAAATTCTAGAACTGACATTCTGAAACTGTATTAAGCAATATGTAATCCTGTCATCAAGTAGCTGATAGTATGTTGCACAAAAAACAAGTGTAACATCTGTGCAACTCTGTGGAATTAATTAACATGTTTCATGAGAATTGTTTGAAAGTAACTTTAATTAAACTAGGAAATGTGTTTGACTGTAAAGAAATACATTATACTATTTTATTTTTTCCAGCCATTAGTAGCAACAGATCAATCTAAGGTGTTTCTCAGCGTATTAAAAAAAGGAATAAAATGCTAATTGATTTATTTAATATCCATTAATATTAATTTTGTTATATTCAATATCTTTTTATACAGTATATTGAAAGATATAGGCAATGATTGTTTACAAGTACATTCCTTATTAGATCCTTCCAGTCTCCTAGTACTTCCAATATAATATGTATTATAGGTGTTTTGATGTTTGCTAGGTGTTTTGATGGTAATAAAAAAGGAAGTTTTAAATTGTTACTACTAAAACACTAATATTTTAGCAATTCACTTACAAAATATTATTCTAAGAATTAATTTAGCGCACTTTGATTTGTAACGTCTGAAACAGCCAAATTCTGAAACACTGCAAAATAATCACTATTCTTGTCAGCGGTATATTAGTTTACAGATTAAGAGATTTTTTTTTTAGATAAACGACACGATCTGGGGACCCCAGGACATGCAATGGGTTCCCCAGATTGTGCCAAAAAGCCCTAACCCATCCCCGTGTATTTTTAAGACTGTGGGTGGGGTTAAGCTTGAATAGTGTGATAGTGGTATTGTCTGCATAATGGGTCTCAGGCAGGGTAAATGCCAGAAGGGCTGATAGCTATATGGGCCAGCCCAACTCCTCCTGTCTTCCTGGTGGCTGGTTCCTCCCCTGGAACCAGCCACCTCTGTTGCGCGCTCCTCAGCTCCCTCCCCCATTATGCTGTGCACTGTCTCTCACCCCCTTTCCCAGCAGCCCCTACCCCACTGGCTCTCTCACAGTCATGATCCCTGCAACTCGCGGCACCCACGCGCCCCCCCTCCCCCCCGATTTTCGCGCGGGGGGGATTGTCACGGGGGTGCCGCGATTTTTGTGGGGGGGGCGCAGGGGTCCCGCGAGTTGCAGGGATCATGAGTGTGAGAGAGCCAGTTGGGTAGGGGCTGCTGGGAGAGGGGGTGAGAGACCCAGGGGTGAAGGGGGTGCTGGCAGAGGGGGTGAGGAAGCCAAAGGGGAAGGGGGTACTGGGAGAGGGGGTGATAGAGCCAAAGGGGAAGGGGGTACTGGGAGAGGGGGTGATAGAGCCAAAGGGGAAGGGGTGCTGGGAGAGGGGGTGAGAGCCAAAGGGGAAGAGAGTGCTGGGAGAGGGGTTGATAGAGCCAAAGGGGAAGGGGGTGCTGGGAGAGGGG
This sequence comes from Mixophyes fleayi, assembly GCF_038048845.1. Lineage (NCBI taxonomy): Eukaryota > Metazoa > Chordata > Amphibia > Anura > Limnodynastidae > Mixophyes > Mixophyes fleayi. The sequence goes on from NC_134409.1 coordinate 67,875,802, forward strand.
TGAGAGCCGAAGGGGGTGCTGGGAGAGGGGTGAGAGAGCCAGGGGGAGGGAGGTGCTGGGAGAGGGAGTGAGAGAGCCAGGGGGTAGGGGCTGCTGGGAGAGGGGGTGAGAGAACCAGGGGTGAAGGGGGGTGCTTAGAGAGGGGGTGAGAGAGCCAAAGGGGAAGGGGTTGCTGGGAGAGGGGGTGAGAGAGCCAAAGGGGAAGGGAGTGCTTGGAGAGGGGGTGAGAGAGCCAAAGGGGAAGGGGGTGCTGGGAGAGGGTGAGAGAGCCGGGGGTGCTGGGAGAGGGGTGAGAGAGCCAAGAAGGTAGGGGGTGCAGGAAGAGTAATAAGAGCCAGTGAGGTAGGGGGTGCAGGAAGAGGAGTGAGAGAGCCAGGGGGATAGAGGGTGCAGGAAGAGGGGTGAGAGAGCCAGGAGGGTAGAGGGTACAGGAAGAGGGCTGAGAGAGCCAGGGGTAGAGGGTGCAGGAAGACGTGTGAGTGCCAGGGGGGTAGAAAGTGCAGGAAGACGTGTGAGAGCGCCAGGGGAGAAGGTGGTGCAGGAAGACGTGTGAGAGAGCCAGGGGAGAAGGTGGTGCAGGGGGTTAAGTGAGAGGGACAAAGGAGAAGATGGTGCAGGGGCATAGGTAAAATAAAATGTAAAGGAAGAGACATCTTAAGAATGCAGCCATCATAAAACACAAGTAGTAATGAAGAATGGGAATGCACAGAGGGGACAAGTGTTAAAAAAAAATAAAAAAATAAAGTGTTCATACTCCATTTACTTATATTTACCATAACCCCACTTCTAAATTTCCGCTTCGACCACTGCCCTCTGTTCCTGCTCCCGACTGCCTGTGTGAGCTGACAGCTGCTGATCCCTCCTCACCCAGCGTGCCCAGTAGGAAAACAGAACACAGAATGCCATAATCAGGTAAGTTCATATATTTTCTCATGTGCAATGTGTTTTTAACCATCCTTTCATGAACTGGGGGCACTACTGTGTATCCAATGACGTTTAAAACACTATATATTGCTCATTATTGCGCTGTAAGGTTTCTTGCATATCTATCTGTACAGAGATTTTTAATTAAGAGGAAAAAACATTGCTTTACCCCTCTTCCTGCACCCTGTATCCCCCTGGCTCTCTCCCCCCTCTTCCTGCACCCCCTACCTCCCTGGCTCTCACCCCTCTTCCTGCACCCCCTACCTCCCTGGCTCTCTCACCCCTCTTCCTGCAATTGTATCTGTGATTGTGTCAAAATATCTATTTTTATTTGCGTTGTAAATGGTGTATTAAGCTGCTCCTGGGAATAAGCTGCTCCTGGGACTCACACTCTCAGTATCTGATATGCTGTACCAATTTTTATTTGTGAATGAGTTTTTGTCTTGGCACTACTAATGATTTGGGGGCAATACTATGGCATAATGTTATTTGGGGACACTATTGTGGCATAATATGACCTTGGGGCACTACAATGTGGCATAATATGAACTGGGCGCACTACGGTGTGGCATATTATGAACTTCTGCCAAAGGCAAGTCTTTCATTTTTGAATATGATGGGAGCCCAAAGAAGTTGCTGTATTGTGGCCCAAAATTCCTCTTGTCGGCCCTGTCTGTGAGTCAAGGGGGTAGATGTCTCAAGGTAAATAATCTAAATGTTTCCTATCTGTTTTCCATAAAACTGATGGATCACAACCAATTATGTCTCACCCACCTCCAATATCCCCCTTAATTTTTATACTGTGCTATTTAAAATGAATAGAAAAGATGCAAATCCAGTTGCTAAAAAAAGTTAGTAAAAAAAATATTTTTCTCTGACATTTTGCTGTAGATGGAAATTGTCACCCGCCGGGGTATCGGCAGCTCATCCGACCCCCGGCAAACTTACCTGGCTATGGCGGTCCGCTCTGTCCTGGGTGCCGCTATCTTGGATTCGGGTCTGCGCATAGACCCGCAACTTATGAAATCTATGACAGCCTTCCTATTGGCCAGGCAATCCTGGCGCCTAATACAAAAGGCACTTCCTCCAAGCCCTCAGTGCCCGCACCGTTGGTGCCTAGACGTGGCTACTCTGATTCTATTGTACTTGTCTGCAAAGCTGACACTCTATTCAAGTACCTGCTACTCTACTTGTCTGCAAAGCTGACACTCCACTCAGGTACCGACTATTCTACTTTATTCGTCTGCAAGGCTGACACTTCTATCAAGTTCCTTCTATTCCCCTGCCTTTCCAAGAGGGTCTCGCTCAGTACTCTGGCAGGGGCCGCGACCTGCGAGCAGATGCAGCTAAGACCAGGTTATCTCTTTCGCCCATGCCAACTAGTGTGAGTGTGCCCAGGCTTAACCAGGAGCAACTCCAGCACTGAATCAACATTACTAGGTTAATTCCCCAACCTTATTATTAAACAGCAACTTTTATTACTATACACGCACAAGTGGCTATAACATTTTTACAAATTTGGCTATAACATTTTTACAAATTTAGAAGTCGTTCACTGCATTTACACCGCTATACAACCCCCTAAAAGAGAGTAGTAGTAATAGTCACCCTTTGTCCAGATGGCATATCCAGCCTAGCAGCTCTGTTTGCTCCTGTGCCAACAATGCAGTGATCAAGCCTATATAAGATAAGAGGAAAACCATGGGATCCAAGTGAAGATGAGTCAGTTTTGCGTAGAGATGGGCGGGTCCAGTTCCCCGAGAACCGAACCCACCCGAACTTTGGGTATCCGAGTACCGAGCTGAGCAGCTCGGTACTCTCCCACCCGTTCCGAATCCAAATCGAGGCCGAACATCATCGTGACGTCGTCGGATCTCGTGGCTCAGTTCTCGCGATACTTCAACATTATAAATACACGCCTCCACAGCAATCCATCGCCATTTGACAGAGGGAGAGAGCAGGGTGAAGTCACAGGCTGATTAGAGCAAGGACAGAGAATACAATATTCTTATTCCAATTGCTGTAATAAAAATCGCTAGAGAAGAGAGGAGGATAGAGGTTTATTTTATTTTTGTAATATTTGGCACTCCCCAGTGCTTTTGGGGAGTCCCCCATAACTGTGCATAAATATTTCTGGCTGTCAAAAGTCATATTTGTCAGCAGTATCTACCAAATAATTTTTAGCACTCCTCAGTGCTTTTGGGGTGTCCCCCATAATTGTGCATAAATATTTCTGGCTGCCAAAAGTCATATCTGTCAGCAGTATCTACCAAATAATTTTTAGCACTCCCCAGTGCTTTTGGGGTGTCCTCCCTAATTGTGCATAAATATTTCTGGCTGTCAAAGTCATATCTGTCAGCAGTATCTACCAAATAATTTTTAGCACTCCCCAGTGCTTTTGGGGTGTCCTCCCTAATTGTGCATAAATATTTCTGGCTGTCAAAAGTCATATCTGTCAGCAGTATCTACCAACTAATTGTTAGCACTCCTCAGTGCTTTTGGGGTGTCCCCCATAATTGTGCATAAATATTTCTGCCTGTCAAAAGTCATATCTGTCAGAAGTATCTACCAACTAATTGTTAGCACTCCTCAGTGCTTTTGGGGTGTCCCCCATAATTGTGCATAAATATTTCTGCCTGTCAAAAGTCATATCTGTCAGCAGTATCTACCAAATAATTTTTAGCACTCCCCAGTGCTTTGCGCTCAGAATGGATTCAAAGCAGTCCACATATGATCAGAATGAGCAACAAGGTTCTGTCACCAGTCCTGATGTTAGTGTTCCCAGTACGTCATCTGGCCAAGGCGATGTCAAACAACAGAGTGTTTCCAAATTAGTGCAAAAAACAAAAACCAAAAAAAAATTTACTGTATTGAAGCGAAAAAGAAGTGTAACTGAGCAAAAGTTAAGTGACGATAAAAAAAAAAATTGCAAGCATGCCATTCTACACACGTAGTGGCAAAGAGAGAATGAGGCCTTCACCTTTGGCTATTAGTGGCAGATCCCAAAAAGTTACCCAGCCTACAATTGGTGCACAACTACTGTTACGCGTCAAAGCCGAGCTGCAAGATAATAGTAAGGCATTAGAGGATAATGTTTGCTCTGAATCAGAAATGTTTGCTCTGAAACTGTATTTTTCATAATTTTCACTAATAATGTTTGGGTGTAATATACACCCAAAGACGAGTGCTCAATTGCTAAGAGTCATTGATGAAGAGGAAGACAAGCAGGCTTGTCTGTAGAATTTGCAGGCAAATTGTGCTGCGTTATATAGGTAACACCCAAAGAGAAGAGCTCCATTGCTCCATTGCTAATTGTAATTGCTGAAATAGAAATAATAGGGCTGACAGTCTTGGTCTAAATCTGCAGTTACATTTTATTGTACCATAGCTCACTGCGAAACAGGAGAGGTGGCAGGGTTTAGTGATAATCTTCCTCAAACAATACTAATTCATCCCAATATCATAGAAGTCTGTGTAGTATGATGTAATTGCTGATAATGGCCTTCCAAAGGGAATGACTTGTTGATTATAGGGCAGAGCTGTCACGATTTTTGGGCAATTCTTTTACAACACAGCAAATATCAAAATGTTTAGCGGACTCATCTGCATCACCACTGGGTGTCTTGGGAAAGCAATTTCTTTTACAACAAGCAGTTGCCAGAGAAACTGAAGGAGAAGACGTCCCAACAAGATGTTGATAAGTCTGGGATCCTTGAAAAGAAAATTAAGTATTTAATCTACAATTAAAATATAGTTAGCACATTTACTTTGTTTTATTGCACACTATAATTTTATGTAGCACCTTTTCAAAATCTATTATTAAGGCAATCACTTGACTCAAGCTAACCGTGTCTGCACTTTCTTCACAGGTAACTACTTCGCTGGACTAAAGTATATTCCCCTCAAATGCTAGTCTTCTTGCAGCTGCTGCATTCTCCTACATGCTGTTGCAGAAACCAGAAATTAAATGTTTATGGACACAAACAGCATCTCCTGCATGTCATTTTTCAAAAGTTCTGTAACACCAAGTTGATAGTGTGTGCAAAACAGGAAATGTGATGGAATTCAACCCCGCTGTAATGCTTGACCAATATTGGGGTCGTAATCAGAAATGACATATCCTCAGGAGACTCCAAGCAGGATTAGCCATCTTTCAATGACATCCCTTAGTTTTTGGAACAGTTTGTCAGTTGTATGCCTCTTAGTGAAGCTGCTGATACACAGAGTAGCCTACTTCTCAAAAATGTGATGTACCTGGGTACATGCAGCTGCTGTCCATGCTGGGGAAGGCGAATGACCAACCCAGTGGGCTTTCACAGTCATATAATCTTTTGTTTGCCCAGTTATGCTTGTACACATATCTGTGGTTAAGTATACAGTGGGTAGAATACCATTTTGTCACCCAATAATGAAATTTTTAGGAACTTTCCGGTACAGGAGAGAATTAGCTTTTCTAGTAAAATGGTATAGTGATGACATTTGCTAACAGGGACATAACACCTCAATTAAATGTCTTAAACCAATTGTACTAATAGTGGACATTGGACGCAGATCTAACACTAGCATAGTACCCAGGGCGTCTGTGATCCGCTTTGCGACTGGGTGACAGGTTTCATTCTTGCTTCCTCTTGCAGAGGATTGTTTAACTGCCAATTGTTGGGGGAAGAAGATTGCAGGTGCTGGGATGTAGATGAGAGAAGGGAGGTAGATTATGCTGGAATGCTTTTTGTTATTTTTTTTAACCGAAGTTTCTGATTTTCCCAACAGTTTTCCAATAACTCGCTGAAAAATGACGAAACATGGATGAGGATCCCAGATGGTTAAGGTCCCTACCTCTACTGAGTGTGGCTTTAAAAACGCTACAAATGGATAGACAACTCTTGCCAGGATTTGTGTAAAAATAATTCCACACTTAAGAGGTGGATTTTTGGTCTTATGCCCAAGCATGACAATGGCCTTTTTGTTATCACTGACAAGAACTGCAGCAATTTTTCTTTTCAAGTGTATGAAAATCATATTGTGACATAGGAGGTGTTCAAAATTGAATAAAAAATGACTGGAAATTAGTGTTACTGAGGTTAATAATAATGTAGCTACAAAATAATACCTAAATTATGTTATTTTAGCACCAATAAATGTAATTTTTTTAACAAATTGCAAAACAAAACCAAGCAAAACCAAAACCAAAACACGCAATGGCGGTTTTGCAAAACCAAAACCAAAACACGACGGTAATCCAGATCCAAAACCGAATCCAAAACCAAAACACAGGGGTCAGTGACCATCTCTAGTTTTGCGCACCATTTTCGGATCTCAAAATGAGACAAAATATAGTTTCTGGGAAATTATTTTGCAAAACTTTTGCGAGTTTTGGATCGATAACTACTGGATGTATAGCTCTCCCTCGTGTTCTCAAGTACTATTTTAGAACAGACAGCGTGTATGAAGGAGGTTAGCTGCGTTCTTCTGCTCTGAAAATAGCATTTAGGGTGAAAGAGGTACATAGAAAGCAAAAAAATCGTGCCATTATTATAAAGCAGTTCTGTAGAGATCAGTTAGCCTGAATAGTTTGCTGAGCAATTGTTTTTCATTTCAATCTTTCAGAGAGTTTACACAGACTAGTGGCTACTGGTTGTTGTTAATGCATATATACTGGTATTTAGAATGTGTTAGATATCATTCTTAGCTAAGTAGTATAATTAGTGGAGGAAAACTGTGTTTTTACTCTATGACTATTAACAGCAGAATCCAAAAAACAAAAGCATTTATAACTTTCTAAATTTAAAGATTTTCTAGGGAAAGTAATCTTGTGTAGGGCAGTGACATCTGAAATCATTTTGAAAAAAACTGGGTATTTGTTTGTGAGGTTCAGCAGCAGCTGCACACCCCCCAAAAATGCTATACATTCTAATCTTTTCTAATTTTGAACAATCATTCTTCCGGTGGAAGCTTCATCCAACACCAGGGTAAAGGGGACTGCCTGAGGTTTGCAGCAGAGGTGGTCCCCCAAGAAGGGGTGTAGTCACTCTGTCCAGAATTTACACCGGCCAACTGTATGTCATGAGCCACCGCAGCTTGAGGTGTATCCAGATGGTGGCTGCATCCCAGCCGTTGCCCTGGCAGCTGGGATGTCACTTCCGGTCCTTCACATACTGGCCATTGCCAGGGCAACCGGGACACCTCTCACACTGCTCCTGTGTCCCGGCTAGTAACAAGAAGCCAAAGGGCAAGCAATTGTAATTAAATTAACAGGCAGAGGTCATTGGATGGACAGTGGTATGAATGAATAGAGTTAGACATTAAGTAAATAGATGAAGGTGGCCTGCACACATACTACAAAACTTCAAAGACTACACACACAATACATTTTTCAATGGGCAGAGCATTCATCGGTATCCACAAGCAGAACTTTCATACCTTGTTTTACTCATATGTTCTGTACCGTAATGCTGCCTTTCTTAATTAAACCAGGGGACTCATATACATATTATGGGATGGGCTGAAGGATCAGTCCCCCAGGGGAAACTTCATCAAACCCTGGGATAAAGGGGACTGCCCGAGACTTGCAGCGGAGGTGGTCCCCAAGACCCATGTATATAAATATGGGATATATAGATAATATTTATGTGTTCTATTAGTGAAGTGTAAGAAATATGTAAAACAGACAGTTCAGATAGGCCAATAGTTGCTCTTCCCACACATATAAGTATGTATAATACTTACATTGATGCAGATTTAGTTGCCCAACACAAGTCTTGACAATGCAATTGAAAGTCCACATTCTGAGAATTTAAGATGACAGATTATGACCCTGGCAAAGAATACATGTAAAGATTGAGATATGATGGCTGACTATTTATGCTACGTGATAGACTTAGAGAGCCGTATAAACTAATAAATTATTTTTGGAATTGAATGGGAGAAACCAAATGCAACAATGGCAAAATTACAATATCCTTCATTAAGATGGCTCTCTACAGACCAGGAGAGAGCTGGAAAAATTTAGCCTGGGGTGTAAGACTCCACTCAGTAGCCTATTGGAACATTTTAAAGAAAAAAAATGCAGGTGGCCCAGTGACCCAATCCAAGGTAGATGCCTCTCTGTCCTCCCAGCCAGGCCTGCCCTGCTGCAGACTTTGGCCAAAATTGTTGACAATTGGCACAGTTGTGAAGGGATCATTAGAAAATTGACTGGAAATGACTGGACAAGAATGTTAATGATATAAATTGTAATATAGGAGCAAAAACAGCTCAAATGACATTATTTTACCTATTTTTTTTACAATGTTAAATCCAGATCCAAAACCAAAAACTTTCATAATTTTTTTGACAAAACCTGTCACAAAATCAAACCACAAACACAAACCACATCCAAAACCAAAACACGTGGGTCAGCGCACATCTCTAATACAAGGTACATCCATAGAAGTAATATATATTGTCAAAATGCCATAAGTGTTAGAAACTTACCTGTCCCATGTTCTTGCTCCTGATCTCTGCTACCCACACTGCCACACCCGGGCCAGTGGCGCGGCTCGCTGGGGTCAAGTGACCGTAGGTGAGAAATTTGAATTCCCCTTTGCTATTTTAGATGCGCTCTGACACACTGTCTGTGTTAGAGCAACGGGTTACCACTTGGCATCTGGCTCTCTCTGTGTTCCTTCCTGGTGTATTATAATAATTCCTTGTGTATGACTTTCTGGCTTGTTAGACCTCTTCTTTTGAATATCCTTCTGTTTATGCTCCAGTGTATCCGACTTGGCTTTCCATAACTGACCACTCTGCTGTTTGTGCTCCAGTGTAACTGACCCGGCATCTCTTGGATTACGATTTCGGACTCTCATATGTGCGGTGTTTCTTCAGTGCATCCAACCCGGAGTTTCACTGATTACGGATTAGGATTTGTCTACGTCTGCTGTATCACTCCAGCTAACTAAATTCTGCTTTGCCTCGCTGTACTACACTACCGTTACAAAGTCCGCTCTCCCTGATTCAGCCTTTGGTCTTCTACCAACTGTCTATCACCTATCACGTCAGTAGACTAATCTAAGGGCTGCGACCTGTTATGATTTCTAGTGAATTCAGGAAGTGACAACAGAAGTATAGAAACCAAGTATCTTTATTTAGGCAAAATATGCGAACAAGGATTCAGTTCGTGGAATCTGCAGATTTTCAGGTAGCAGAATAAACAGGTATATCACAAATATGAACAGGTGTGATGAATGGAAGAAATAGTCCACAGAGCAACATTTTCCAAGCAATGACAAATTCAGTTTAAATGCAGGAACAAGTATTTTGAGTTACCCAATTGCCAGGATACACGAATCTGCAGACTAAGGAGCCAGGGAACAGGATTCCAGGTTGCCAAAGGCACTAGGCAGTCCAGGGAAACAGCCAGATTAGCTGAGTCCAGTGACCAGGCAGAGGTCAGGGCAAAAGAGTTCAAGCAGAATCTAGTAGCCAGGCAGAGGTCAGGGTCACAAGTGAACAAGCATAATCCAATAATCAGGCAGAGGACAGGACAACAGGCAAACAAGCAGGATCTGGTAATCAGGCAGAGGGTCACAATGAGAGAATAAACAGCAAGTATTTTGAGTTACCCAATTGCCAGGATACACGAATCTGCAGACTAAGGAGCCAGGGAACAGGATTCCAGGTTGCCAAAGGCACTAGGCAGTCCAGGGAAACAGCCAGATTAGCTGAGTCCAGTGACCAGGCAGAGGTCAGGGCAAAAGAGTTCAAGCAGAATCTAGTAGCCAGGCAGAGGTCAGGGTCACAAGTGAACAAGCATAATCCAATAATCAGGCAGAGGACAGGACAACAGGCAAACAAGCAGGATCTGGTAATCAGGCAGAGGGTCACAATGAGAGAATAAACAGCAGTAGAGCAAAACCGGAACAGGGAGAAACAAGCAGCAGCCAGGTATAAACGATGAACTGCACAGAGCACAGATTGAGGTAGGATTATGAAGCTGTGAGACAGGTGCAGTAATAATCAGGTAAGGAAATTAACTCCTACAGGGAAGATGTAAAGTTCAGGGGCAGAACAGCAGCACCTCTTTTGTAATTGAGGCAGGGCTGGATTTAAGGCTAGGCAACCTAGGCACCTGCTTAGGGCCTAGCGGCTCTCTGGGGGCACAGCTGGGGGGGACAGGAGCAATTTAAAAAAATAAAATAATAATTTCGGCCCCTCCCCTGACTCGCGGCACCCCCCCGTGACTCAAGGGGAAGGGGGTGCTGCGAATCGGTGGAGGGGGGGTCGGGTGTCACGAGTCGGGGGAGGGGCCACACGGGGCTAGTCTGGTGGCTGGTCTCCTCCCTCCCTCCTCTGTGTGGCCTGCTGTTTGTCACATGGGACGTGCACCACATGGCAGGTGCCATCCCATGTGTGAAGGGGATGAAGACTCCACAGCTCCTAGATGGAAAAAGGTAAGTTGGGGGTGGGGTAGTATAGTATAGTATAGTATAGTGTGTCTGTGTATGTCCGTGTCCGTGTATTATGTGTGTGTGTGTGGCCACTGCATCCGTGTATTATGTGTGTGTCAGGGGCCACTGCGTCCGTGTATTGAGTGTGTGTGTCTGTGTGTGGCCACTGCGTGTATGTATTGTGTGAGGGGCCACTGCATGCATGTATTATGTGTGTGTGAGGAGCCACTGTGTCCGAGTATTATGTGTGTGTGAGGGGCCACTGCGTGCGTGTATTATGTGTGTGTGGCCACTGCGTGCGTGTATTATGTGTGTGTGAGGGGCCACTGCGTCCGTGTATTATGTGTGTGTGTGAGGGGCCACTGCGTGCGTGTATTGTGTGTGTGTGTGTGAGGGGTCACTGCGTGCGTGTATTATGTGTGTGTGAGGGGTTACTGCGTGCGTGTATTATGTGTGTGTGAGGGGCCACTGCGTGTGTGTATTATGTGTGTGTGTGAGGGGCCACTGCGTGCGTATATTATGTGTGTGTGAGGGGCCACTGTGTGTGTGTGAGGGGCCACTGTGTGTGAGGGGCCACTGTGTGTGTGAAGGGGGGGGCCCAAACCGATATGTTGCCTAGGGCCCCATGAGGTGTAAATCCGGCTCTGAATTGAGGTACTGCTGCCACATACAAAGTATAGGCAGATTCGTAACATAAGGAGCGGATTCCAGGTGCTCCATACGAGCTTCCTTCAGGCTTTTCTCCTCTTCTTTTTCTTTTTATAGGATCTCCTTGGATAGGCAATTGGACTTTTCTTCAAGGGAGTACAGTGAAGACCCAATTCTTCAAGAGCAACAGAAGAATTGGCAAGTTCCCCCACTAAGTCTCTAGAATCATCATTAAATTCACTTTCAGAGTCTGAGTCCCAGTGTAGGGTCGGTATAGGACCTTTTATTTTGTTGCAAGATGGTGATATACCCAGAAAGCCAGCTACCAAGGTTGATGTTTGTTGTGACTGTGACTGAAGTGGCATAGAGAGGGCTTTTTCCTTCTTGCTAGCTTCCTCTCTAGGTGACACATACTGCCTGATTGAAGAGACATTCATAGTGGATTTAAGGACAAGTGCAGGTATTGACACACAGGCTGATATGGGCACAGAGAAATCCTGATCAGATGACTTGACTGTAGATGGAAAATATTTCTGGCAGACTGCATTAACAAAGTCCATGGTGTTGTGGGTAATGGGATCATCAGAATCAAGAAAGGAGAAGGCCCAAATCTGTGGCTCCCCTCTGAAACTCTTGATAATGGTACCAACTTGCTTAAATTGGTTTGAGGTCTCCATTAAAGTAGACTGGAGGAGGGTCTGAAGATTCAGAAGAGGCCTCTGGATGATCTGGCTGAACAGCAGACTCTGGGCGCTCTGGCTGAACAGTAGACTCTGGGAAATCCCCGACTTGGGCAGCAGTCTCTGGAGAGCCCCCGACTGGGACGGCAAAGCAGAAGTCCCTGACTGGGGCAGCACAGCAGGAGTCCCTGACTGGGATGGCAGAGAAGTTCCATATGTAGTTCTCTTTGCATTTGTGAAGTGCTATGGGTAATTTGTAGCAGCCCTCATCTGGGTACATGACCAATGAGGATAAGCTGCAGGTGTATATGGCTATCCGCAGATGCCAGAGATTCCAGATGAACCACATGCGTACTGGGGTACAGCTGCAGCGTAGGTGGAGCGACCTCAGAAGGAAACAGCCATAGCTCCTAGTGGATTTGAGCGCAGAGATTCATAGTTGTGAGTTCTCTATTAATCACAATTGTTTTTATTTTACAAACACTTTTAGATGTGGAACATTCCAATACAATATGTCTGGTAATAGTCTTCATTAGACAAAGTGCAAGGCCTGCTATGTAATAGTGAAGTTTCTGATTCACTATGTAATTGATATAAACCGTTCAGGTCAGGTCCACCTGTAAGTGGTGTAGAGGTTTATTTTTTTATACAGTCTATGTGTGGAATTGGATATTTTGCAATACACCTAACATTATCTGACTGTCTCTATGTAAGTGTGAAACAGAGATAACCTTTATAAATCAGCTACTGTGTCATTTTTTTTTTAACAGACCACCTCGGTCACACTAGTTTTCATACGTGTGCCATTACAGTTTCACATCACTGATCGTCATGTCAGACCACTACTAGGACTGCCTGATAACATTAAACAGGGCTTGATACACCTGGGAGCCGAAGTCCTTATGGTGCAGCCAGAAACTCCAGAACTCAAGAAGTTCAAAGATCTGTTCGACTCTAATACCATTGGTAAACTCCCTGTCATTTACCACAACCGAGTGGATGAGTCAATTGTCCCCACAGTCTGTGCACCCCAACACATCCCTATTGCCATGAAGGACAAAGTTCTTGCTGAACTAGACCGCATGACAAGGCTCGGTATAATTACACGGAGAAAGGAAGCAACACAATGAGTCTCTCATGGTAGCTACAGTGAAAAAAGACAGGTCAATCAGACTATGCATAGACCTCATGCACCTAAACAAAGCGCTGCTGAGGCCTTGACAGCCATTGAGAACGGTTGGACAAGTTCTAACTAACATTCCTGAGGAAGCAATCTTTAGCACCCTGGATGACAAATGCAGATTTTGGCAGATACCTCTGGATGAAGAGTTGTCCTTTCTCACCACATTCATGACACCTGGACGATATGCTTTTTTGCGTATGACTTATGACCTGACCACTGGCAGTGACGTTCTCCAATGATGCATGGAAGAGCAGCATACTCATGTGAAATCATTGTCGATGACATCCTCACCTGGGGTCCCAACATTCAAGAACACGATGAGCGCCTCTGTCAGGTGATGGAATGGATCTGTACCATAAACTTAAAGCTCAACCCAGACAAATGGAGGTTCTGGGTGTCAGAAGTTCTATATGTGAGTCACCTCATTGACAAGGGGTTCAAACCAGACCTGAAAAAAGGGCAGCCATTGAGACAGCCATTCCCTAAGGACAAACTCAGTCTTCAGCGATTCCTGACAAACTACCTGTTGAAAATTCTTTCCAACTACAGTGAGACAACTGCACCATTAAGACAGCTCCTACACCAAGATACAGAATGATGCTGTCAGGAGCCACTTCAGAAGTTACAAAATTAAAACACATGTTAACAAGCCTTCCAGTACTTCAGTACTTTAATGTGCATTTATCTGTGGTTATCTCTGCAGATCCTGCACAACCCGGACTGGGTGCTGTTTGCCTCCAAAATATCAGACTCGTAGCCTTTTCCTCCAGAGTACTTCCTAAGACTGAATCATGATATGCACAGATTTAAAAATAACTTTTAGTGTTAGTATTTGTCTGTCTTAAGTTCCATGACTTTGTATATGGGCATCATGTCACTGTTGAGATAGACCATCATTATACTGAGGAAGCCTCTGCATAATGCTTCTGCCTGCATACAAACAATGAGGCACAAGTTACAGAGAAACCATCTGGATGTTCTTTACAAGCATGGACAATAATTATTTGTGGCTAAAGCCCTCTCCCAGGGCCTACTTACCTCACACTAAGTGCCCACAAGTTGAGGATGAATATGTCTGTGCAAATACTGTCCTCTAATCAAATGGATGAACTCCAGGGTGAAACTTTAGCAGACAATCTTTGCCAACGGCTTTCTCAAATCAAATTACAACGGTGGTCCCAGGGTGACCTCCCAAAATTTGTTCCCCTTCTTTGCCATAAGAGATGAGCTTACTCTGTCTGATGGAGTCATCCTGAGAGGTCAACGATTCATTATACTGTACACCCTGAGGAAGTACTGTGCAAAGCAGCTACACCAGGGGCACCTGGGCCTTGAAACCATAAAGCACAGGGCCAGAGAGTCAATATATTGGTCCACTATGTATAGTGGCATTGAAATATAACTCTCCATATGTGTCCCCGCTCAAACCACATCAACCAAAGGAACTTCTGCAACTACACTATTCCTGTCTTGACCTGGTCTGTCACAGCTGCAGACGTCTTTGAATGGATAGAAAAGGAACATCTAGTTTTAGTGGACTCTTATTCAGGGTGGTTTGAGATCGACTACCTACCCAATCTCATCTGCGCTACTGTTATTGCCAAACTCAAGAGACACTTTGCTATACAAGGCATCCCACAACAACTAATCACAGACAATGCCATGCAATTAATGGGTAGAGAGTTCAAAGAGTTTGCAAATACCTGGGACTTTAAACACTCTACCAGTAGCTCCCACTATCCTCAATCCAATCTGCTAGGTGAAAGAACTGTCTGTTCAGCCAAACACCTGCTGTAAAAATGCAGGTGATAACACAGATATCTTTGCCCCATAGAATGGTTTATCATCACCTGCCCAGCGATTATTGTTGTCCCACACCAGGGGGTATATTTACTACTCATGTTTTGTACTCATGTTTTTACTTGCTATTGCAATTGTTGCTTTGTAACAGGGATAAGAGTTATAACATACAACCTTACCTAATTGTCCATACTCCCCAACTACCTATTATGTCAACCTAAATTTCCCTTTAATATTTTCTCCACCATGTGCTATCCTTATCATTACTTATACTCACCCAATCAAACTTAATAAAGCAATCAACATAAACAAAAATACTCCTCCACCAATAAACACATTACCTAAATGCACATTAAGATTAGAGAATTATAATAACACAATTTTTATTGACAACACATAAAATATGTTCCCCAACAATGACAATAAATGATTATTCCTGATGAACATCGTCATCATTCACATGTCACCACCACCTAATGCACACACATCATTTACAACAAAACAAGAATATGGCACCTACTGTTGGATGGGACATTTCAATGTTTGGGGTGATCCTAGAAACCATGTGCACCCAAAAACCAATAGGCATACTAGTTTTGGGTGTGAAAGCCATCCAAGGTTTTAAGTACCTATATGATTCAGCATGTGTACCCCTAAATGTGGACCTTTCGCTGCCTCAGTAATAGTAATTTCAAGATAGCCATACCCCATACAAAAGTAAAAAAACAAGTGTATGTTTAGTTGATTACATGAAAGTGTTCTCTCAAAATAGCATATTATACCTTGTGGCAGAAACATTTTGGAAACATTTAGGATAAAGGGCTAAATGGATTTCAAATACCCAATAAAAAGTATATTGTGAGATTCAAAGTCGTCTCTCTTAGAATATTACACCCTTATTTTTTGCATTCAAGGTTTTAAATAGCCTGGTTGTCATACAAAATCATACTGCCTAAAGAGCCCACTAAGGAAGCCGCAAATCAGTGTTTTTATTTTCTTTGAAAACATTTATAAAGAAAGTGTCACTGCAAAATTTTGCAAACATATTTGATCGTTTATCGTATTTTTTTTTACATCTCTTCCTGTATTATAAATCTTTATTTATTGTTATAAATTTAAATACATTATATAATTTAATCTATTTCATTATTTATTTTACAATATTTCATTATCATTTCTATTGGCTTTATATTCATTTAACCTTTTTCACCCATTCTATTCCATCATTCACACGGTGGGATTGCATTCACAGCATCTTCACCATATTTCACTATTTCCTTACACTAGTTATCTTTATTACATATTTACTTTAATTCATGAATTAATATTTATTCCTATGACCATATTCACAACCATTTGCCACCATCAGCTCCCATACAACATTATGAAATTAATATAAGTGTATATTACTTGTCTTATATTACAAGTAAAGAAACACAAAGTGCAGTAGAGTTGTACTGTGTTGTTCAGGTGGTGCCCACAAAAGTATTGTGCTTAAAATATACAAAATAGTAGATCAGCTTATCTGTTGTATTAATATGATGGGGACTTCACTGATAGTCAATAGATCTTCAAAGAAATCAAACCTAGAAATGATCAGCTTGCCACTACATAGTCTAGTTTTGAATACATTAATAGCAATAATAGCATAAATAGTTTTTTGAATCCAACCACCTTTTAGTAGTGGAAGTCCTTCAGTGTAAATAGCAAAAATGTTTATATGGATATCAGCTGGGAATGTTGTATCTAATCCTATTTGGTGGTAGTTATTACAATAGTTATAATGGATGTCTCATACTAGATTACTATTATACGAAAGTTGACCCAGTCTTCACTAAGAGATAATTTGCAAGAAATGGGACATACTGTCTGTTTAATAGCAGTGTTGAAATATGATTTATAATCAATATACATATTAGAAAGCCTATCTAATTAAAAAACATAATCAAACAAGCAAAAGTAAAATACCCTTATTAATAGAATAGAAAGTAAAAAATTGAGTCGTAGTTACAGTAGTCAGCTGTAGAGTGATCATTGTTAGCATATGATGGAGACTTATTAATGATCTTGGCATATTGTAGTACTCAATGGCAGTAATTAATCACAATAGTCATTAATGGATCATACAAGGAAGCCATCACAAGCTTAAGTTTAATTTAGTGTTATTACAATTATCAAATAAGTGCTTAATGAAAACAAAAACTTAATTTTGGATAAATAATGAAAATAATACTAATACTGCTAATTCCATTAATCTTAATGTTCAAAACAGGTTTACTAATCAAAGGTGGTAGCTAACTGCAATAATAATGAATGAAACACAATAAAAAGCCATGACCAGATTAAATATACTTAAATGGCCTTACAATTATCTAATAGATATACAATGAAAACTAAAAGTAAATTTTTAACCAATAACTGGCATATAAATATATCAATACATATCAGTAGCATAAAGGAAACAGGCTCATTTAGAGTAGGATGTACATCAGTTTTTTTTTTTGCAAAAGATACTGAATTTCATATTGCTCATGCATACAAAAAATATATCCTTCTAAAGAGTTTTGTGCATCTCTGAGTGTGATCTCTCATGCCTGGAGAAGAGGAACAAGGGAGGGCATGCGTTAGCAGAGTACTGTAAGGGCATGAGCATGTAAGCGCAAATATAGCATTCCAAGATATGCCTTTTAGGAGGCATATATCTTGTGGGTACTGGAGGACTGGTGCAACAATACGCAATGAAGTTGACCATCATCAGCAGTCAGAAACGGAACTAGCGAGCTGTGGGCCCCGCTGCAGGGAGGCTGCCATGCAGCAGGCCCCATTATCTCCATAGGCCTCGGTGCATCACACCTGACACACCAATGGTAGTTCCGCCACTGTCAGCACAAGCTGGTCAATTCTGACTGGATGTATTGACCTCGCCAGCTGATGTATTTCTTTTATTACTGTCATAGATACTTATATCCATTTATTTGCATTTCTTCAATTGTAAGTTGCTGAACTATTTCAGGAAATAAGATTTATAGTGTATATGTTAATATGGAAAGCAACAGGTGGTTGTAATTAATATCCGCATTTCACAAAAACACTGTAACCACAGTATTCGGTGTCACGTTTCTGACACTTCTTTATACATTTTTTTTTGTTTGACTAGGGTAAAAAAATCCTTATGAGTTGTGTTGTGCAACAATACTGTAAACACACTATTCTGTCTTGTGGATATGGCACACATGTATAATTCGCCATTTTTCAAACTTTAACAGAATGCTATATTTTCTGAAATGGACCACACTTTACCTGGACTGTGTTAGGTAAAATATATTTTTGCTGCGTCTGACTGTTCATTATAGTAGAACTGCTCATTTAAAATCTAGCAATATTTTTTTAATCTTTGGTATCATTTTACATTAACCAATTGTATCATACTGTATATGTTGCTGGGATGCCTTAAATATATGAACTGTTTTTATAACCTTGTTCAGAAACATACGACACAATGAGAAATTAGGAATGTGTTTACAACATTTCCTGTATGAATTTTTTTTCTTTTCTTAGTAGGATTGCATAATGAACACACGTGTCATTTTCCCTCTGTTCTTGTTGTTCATGTGGCATACAGGCTCATTGATGTTATCTCTAGTATCAAGAAGGGCAGACGCAGTTAAACCCTAGGCAACATGTTTACAGGTTACATGTAAGCATGTTTGGGATGCCTGATCCAGATTTGAGGAATCTGTTCACATCTTTTTCAGGAGCCTGTAAAAAGATGTGCTACTACCATTGAGGGACTAATAGCATGGCAATAGCTGTTGACCATCAATAACTATTTATAGCTATTCTCATTCATTAACCACTCGCAAAGGTAGTTTCTAGTTTAACCTAAGAAATACAATTCCCTTTCTGCTCTAAATGAACTCTTTGTGTTATAAGTGTGTATCATTGTTTACTATTCAGTCACACTATAACAGATAGTCTAGACATGGGACTTACAACCATATACATGGTACATATTAATTTCTTTCCAGAAACTTACAAACATATTCTGCTCTACATTCATACAAAACAGATAACAATATACATATAGCCCTTCATACGTACAATAATATTTCTATCAAGAAATATTGCACGCATATATATCTTAATTTACCTGTTTTATATATGTGTATAAATACCTTAATTATGTATGTGTATGTATACGTATCCCAGATTGAATTATAATTCCCATTACAGTTCTCATTATGCACAAATACTACAATTCTCATGATTACTAACTACAATACACAACATAAGATATATATTCTCACATTATCTCACATTAACCATTGACTATATGCCTCAGACGTTGGTAGTCATTATTCCATTTGCAATAATGCCAACAAAACTTAGACCAACCTAAAAAAATCGGAGTACTCTAAGGCCAACAAAGATAAAATATAGACTTACCATATAAGTGGCATCCAACATTCCCCACACGTTTACTTGCCATCAGCTGTAAATTGCGACTTTCTAAAATGTCTCCAGGGTGAATGGCGTCACTTACAATGGGCAGAGTGAGTTTACCGGTTTTAAAGCAGCAATGGGCGGACCCCTCTTTAAGGTAACCCAGGCAGCGGGTCCTCCCATAGCCGCTTTAAAACCAGCAATCTCACTCTGCCCATTGTAACTGACGTAATTCACCCTGGATTATGATACAGCCACACATTGGGCCTGAGTCATTACGGAGAGCAAAACAAAAAAAAAGTAATAGGTTTGATCCTTGGCAAGAGGAGCCAGGCCCAACTCTGGAGGAGCCAACCCCTACCCAAGCCAAAACTGTAGGGTATCTTTTGATGATTGTGGAGAAGGAGAAGAATAACCACCATCAAGGTATTTATTAACTAATATAACAAATAACATAAGTGTAAAATGTTAGATATAGAACGGCTATTTATAACTTCAGACATTGTCTAGCATTTTAGGGTTTCTTCACCACAATTGCAAAATTATTTTTCCTTGGAGAAATATTCAAAACAGGTGCTTTATTTGCTTAGCATCCAAGTCATACAGAAACTATTTCTTACACAATTTCCCATACTATAAAATTCTGCTGGATACATGCTTATTATAGATAATCATCAGTACACATTAGTAAAACACGTGGTAAAGTAGTGCAATCATTAGAAGCGTCCTTAGAAGCAGTGCATTTATGCAGAAGACTGTGACTGGATCATTTCCAAGTATCTTATGGTATAAATTTGTTTAAAGGAAATAGCGCAGGGGGCTTATTTATATATTTGCAAATGTACTTATTTTTGATATTGTGTGTATTTTGGGAAAGGAAATATCTTTATTTCTGAGACCAGAGGAGAAAATAATCTTTTTTGTTTTAAGGTTGCCACAGGAAATCTCCAATTAGGCATATGTAGAGAGGGAGTCTGATAGCAGGAAATGCTAACTAAGTCTTTTGAGATGAAGTTTAAAATGCCTGCTCTGGCAGAAGGCCTGGCAGGGGGTTGTTACTGTGTGGCCTTGTGTCCAGAGTGTTAGAACCTGTCTGAACATTGTACATAGCACAAGATGCAGAAAATCACGGTAAAGTTTTAGGATATCACAGATAAGTGTAAATATTGTTGGCTTTGCATTGCATGTAAATCCAGGTTTGGGTAAACAAATTGCATCCTGATTCTAAAAATATCTCAGACCCCAGTGGGCTGGCTTACCCTGTTAGGCTGTGTTCAAATCTGTATAAAAAGCACTGTCTTGTATTGAAAATGGTAATTCTGGTTCCCTCTGACCTGATCACTGGTACCTTCAATCAGTGTGGCTGCAAATAAACATCACATGCTTCAAAGACCTGCTTGAAAATGTCTTCCATGCTGAAAATCCTGTGACCTACAGATTAGACCCAAAATTGAATCTGTTCCCTGCTGTTTCTGAGGTTTGTACCCAGCATCCAGTAGCACCGCACTGCCCGCTACCCAGTAGCTCTGGCCAGTGTGATAGGTCAGTGGGGATCCATCCACAGCAACCCTGATCTATAGGAAGAGCCCAGGTACACCAGTAACGGGGTACACTCTGTCACAAACAAGGTAGTTGGAAGGCCCTACCTGCTGGTATCTGCGCTGCTATGCATGGAGGCGTGGAGTCTAACCACGCCCCAGGTTTTCACCAGGGAACCACACAAGGGGTTTTGGACTTAGCTGCTGAGATGTGTCGGTCGCGGTCCTCCCAGGTAGCTACCAGCGAGGTTGGGTGAATAAGCGTAGTCAACAATCCGGGGTCAAAACCGCGCAGGCAACGAGGTACAGAGGAGTCAGGCAGAAGAGTAGTCAGGGAGCCGGGGGTCAGAGCCAGGAGATCAAAACTGGAACCAGGTAGAATCCGAGAGAGTGGTCAGGTAGGCAAAGGTCAGAATCCGGAAATGCAGGCAGAATGATATATACACTAATATCACAGAGGAGCCAAGAGAGAGACTAGAGGACTAGATACTCTGGCACGCTAGTGGTGCCAGAGTCTGGCTTAAATAGTGACTTCCCGCTGTTCATTGGTGGGAGTGGAGGTCGGCGGTCAGCATGCGCCCGAACATCCGATCTGTAGAGCAAAGGGACGAGGGGCAAAGAAGGTGTCTGTCCCGGCACCAGGTAGGAGTGCGGGACGGCGCCTGACAGTACCCCCCCATTTTTCCATCGAAGAGTTGCAGGCCTCGAGGATTGTTTCTTGATAAACTTAGCCAGGAGACGAGGGGCATGAAGATCCTCCTTAAATACCAATGACCGTTCCTCGGGTCCAAAGCCCCTTCAGTGGACCAGGTACTGGAGACGCCCACGGAAGTTACGGGTATCCAGAATGTGACTGATCTCATATTCGTCACCAGCGGCAGTTAACAAAGGCTGAGGTGAAGAGGTCTTGCGGGAGAATCTGTTGAGAACCAATAATTTTAATAGAGAAACATGGAAGGAATTGTGGATTTTCAGAGAGGGGGGAAGATGCAATATTTAGGTTACTGGGTTAATGACCTGTGTAACCGGAAATGGCCCAATGAATCGTTGAGCAAGTTTCATTGAGGGTACCCGGAGTCTAAGTTTCCGCGTGGAGAGCCAGATTTTGTCGCCAATATGGAGGATGGGAACGACTTTACGATGGCGATCAGCGGTTTGTTTAAATCGTTGCGATGCTTTTACCAGGTTCTCCCTCGTTGATGCCCAGATGAGAGCCATATCACGAACAAGAGAGGGCAGCAGGAACAGAAGGTGCAGGAGGACGAGAAAAATCAGGAAGGATGGGGTGGGCACCAGATACAGTAAAGAAGGGGGAGGACCCAGTGGAATCGTGTATATGATTGTTATGGGTAAATTCTGCCCAGGGGAGCAAGTTATACCAGTCATCTTGATTACCGGAGGAGAAACAGCGGAGAAACATCTCAAGGTCCTGATTAACACGCTCCGTCTGACCGTTAGTCTGGGGATGGTACCCGGAGGAGAATTTTAAGTTGATTCCAAGGTCCTTACAAAATGCTCTCCAGAAGCGGGATATAAACTGCACCCCCCGGTCTGAGATGATCTCTAGGGGCCAACCATGGAGCCGGAACACCTCCCTTATGAAGGCTTGAGCCAGTTTAGGGGCAGATGGCAGACCCTTAAGGGGAACAAAGTGGGCCATCTTTGAAAATCTATCGACAATCACCCAAATAGTATTGAATCCTTCACTGGGCGGGAGATCGGTAATAAAGTCCATGGAAATGCTACTCCAGGGGCGTTCAGACACGGGTAGAGGCAGGAGTAGTCCAGAGGGATGGAATCTAGGAATCTTGTTTTGGGTACATATCTCACAAGACTCAATGAATTCCTTGAGATCTGATCGGAGCGTAGGCCACCAGTAGCTCCGGGTAAGGAGAGAACAAGTCTTCTTGAATTCGGCATGGCCAGCAAACTTAGTAGCATGGGCCCAGCTGAGGGCTTTCAAGCGAAGGTGGGGTT
Organism: Mixophyes fleayi; assembly: GCF_038048845.1. Taxonomy (NCBI): domain Eukaryota; kingdom Metazoa; phylum Chordata; class Amphibia; order Anura; family Limnodynastidae; genus Mixophyes; species Mixophyes fleayi. The sequence goes on from NC_134409.1 coordinate 67,898,420, forward strand.
CCAAGTGGGAGCATCCAACTGGGTGGGTCTTGGCTCTAGTTAGAGCAATTATACTAGAAGGCTCGAGGACATGAGGAGGTTTGGCTGCAGGCGCCTCCTCAGATTCTTTGAAGGACCGGGAGAGAGCATCTGCCCGAGAATTCTGAGCCCCAGAGCGAAAGGTGAGTTTAAAATCAAATCAAGGGAAGAAAGAAGACAATCTTGCCTGACGCGGATTTAGGCAGCGTGCCTCTCGGAGATAGGTTAGGTTTTTATGGTCCGTAAAGATGGTCATTGAGTGTCTTGCTCCTTTGAGAAGGTGACGCCATTCCTCTAGTGCTAGCTTGATGACAAGTAGTTCTTGATCGCCGATTCCATAATTGTGCTCAGCGGAGGAAATTTTTTGGAGAAGAACCCACAAGGCCAGAAAACCCCAGAGGGAGATCTCTGGAAGAGAACAGCTCCTACTCTGACAGATGATGCGTTCACCTCCAGAAAGAAAGGCTCCCTTTGATCTGGTTGGGATAGGATAGGAGCAGACAAAAAGGCCTCTTTCAGGGAGGCAAAAGCAGAAATGGCCTCCGGGGGCCAAACCTTCGGATTAGCTGATCTTCTGGTGAGAGTTGTTATGGGAGCAATCATCGTGGAGAATTGATTGATGAATTGTCTATAATAGTTAAAAAACCAATAAAAAACATTGAACAGCATTCAGGTTCAGAGGTCGAGGCCAATTGGTGATAGCGGAGACCTTCTCCGGATCCATCTTCAATCCAGAACCAGAGACAATATACCCCAGGAATGGTATCTGAGGAACTTCAAAGGTGCATTTTTCAAGTTTACAAGTTGTTTTGCTGTAATCGAAGTAGAACCTCTCTGACATGAGAACGGTGGGCAGTGATATCGGAAGAAAAGATCAGTTTATCATCCAAGTAGCCTACTACCGAGCTATAGAGGAGGTCCCTGAAGATCTCGTTGACAAACGATTAAAACACAGCGGGAGCATTGCATAATCCGAAGGGAATGACGAGGTACTCGTCATGTCCGTCATGAGTACAAAAGGCAGTTTTCCGCTCGTCGCCTTCACAAATCCGGATCAAATTGTAGGCACCACGTAAGTCAAGTTTGGAAAAGATCTTAGCACCACTAATCCGGTCAAAGAGTTCGAAAATGAGAGGAAGTGGATATCTGTTTTTAACAGTGATGGCATTAAGCTGTCGATAATTGATACAGGGACGTAAGGTACCATCCTTCTTATTCACAAAGAAAAAACTCGCTCCAGCAGGGGAGGTAGATCTCCTAATGAATCCACGTTGCAAGTTCTGTGATATACTGGGACATGGCCTGATCCTCGGGAAGGGAAAGAGGATAGATTCTGCCCTTAGGAATGGGCTTCCCCGGTTGTAATTCAATAGGACAGTCCCATGGGCGATGAGGAGGGAGGAGCTCCGAGGCAGCCTTGGAGAATACATCCAAAAAAAATGTAGGGAGCTGGAACCTCAAGATGAGGGGGATGCGCCTGGCGTGGCGTAGAGGAGAGACATAACTTCTTGGGTTTGACCAAACTTAAACATCTCTTGTGGCATTGGGGGCCTCAGGAGGTAACCTGTGCTGAACTCCAATCAAATTGGGGTGCATGTAGTCTAAGCCATGGGAGACCTAGGATGACTGAATTTTATGGATTGGGGTAAAACCAAAAATTCAATAAACTCGGAATGCAGGACCCTTATCGTCAGCTGGACCGGTGAGGTAACCTTGGAGATGGAGCCATTAGTGACACAGTTTCCGAACTGTAGAGTGGATGTGACGTCCCGTTGCTGAGCATTATACATTATAATTCACAAACACTTTTGAAATGGAACTTTTGCATTTATGCCGTGATAGAATAAAAAATGTACATTGTCACACTAGATAATTTTTCTCCTACCGTGCTATTGAGAATGTTGGGAACACATTAGTGTGTATCTGAATGGCATCCATTGTCAGATAGATATAGATTATAAAGTATGCCCTTGGACAAACAATGTAATTTATAGAATTATTATAATCTTAAATTCTTAATTAAAGCCTAATATTTATTTTCTTAATGAACATTTTTGATAACAGAAATTTACAGTGTGATTAAAGTGTTTGATATTTATGGTAAAGTCACAATACACAAGTAATACACACTGTTAATACAGCATTACCCTGTTTGTATGGAAAATAATGTAAGTAGAGTACTATACACAAAGTAGAATTGTGTATTTACTGTAAACAGCATACGCTTCACTAGGGCCAGGGTGGGCTGGAGGGCAGTGGGCTACCTTGGGCTGGGTAACATGGACCACCTGCATTTTTCTTCCTTTAAAATGTTCCTAATAGGCTGCTGAGCCCAGTTTTGCCCACCAGGCTAAAATTTGCCAGCCCTCATCTGCGCTTTCACTCTAAATTCTAAGCCGGCAGTATTTTACACTAATTGCATTAGCCAGGCGCTAGGCAAGATACTAGTTTGCGCCCCCTCCGTTCCTGCAAAAATACCTTAACTTTGTGAGGTTTTAGCTCCTTTCCAGCTCAGCAGCTATTAGCAACATTAACAGTCAAATAGTCCACTTGTAAAGGTATTAAATCTAGATCTGCTGGATTTTATTGCCATCAAAACAAAAGCTACAATGCTTCTGCTCTGTGCACCCTTCTGGAGTACATATCAATCCACAGTGGGGACTCTGGAATGTAAGTTTGCACTTTTTTAATGAAGAGCTAATGCATAGTATTATCCCAGCTAAAGAATTTTTTTGCCCCATCCACCATTATGCTGGATTGGCTATGATATTTGTCTTCTGAGCTCTTACTCGAATACTTATATTGGCATTGCCCTTTAATTACAATTTTGAATTGGTTACCTATACCAAAGGTTTGCCTATCTATCAAAGAAGACTGTACTTGGCCAGTATCCAAATTGTCATATTAAGGCTGTGATTGTTTTGATCTTATATAAATGTATTGTTATTGTGTTTTAACCAGTTTATCTATAAACATATTTTTTTTATATTGCACAGTGCATATCCCTTTATTTGCGCCTGGGAATCATTTATTTTATTAAAGAAATATAGTTCAATTAATATTAATTAACCCCCAAGACACTTATTTGTGGCGAGGAGAAGGAACAGGTCTGTGGCACAGTGCTTGGGATGCTGGTCCTGGGAGAGGCGCCAGCCATTAAGTAACAGTGCCAGTCCCAATTAGGCCAGGGATGCACCCATTATTCCCAGTAGTGCAGATCTCCTGCTAGGTAAGATAGCCCCCCCCCTTCATTGTCCTAACAGGTCAGACGGCCATGGCAGAACAAAAGCTGTGCAAGCTCCAGACCTATGCATACTCATAAGACCAGAACAGGGGCCACTTTTGAACCTGCTCCAGCAATGCACATGCATAGTGAAGCCCCAGTCAATGATACGCATTAATAGAGTCACATATAAATAAATAGAATTTTAATATGAATTCCTTAGGGACATATGCTCCCAATCTAAAGGCAAAATGATCACTGAGTAGGACTAAGAACCAAGAAGTGTCTAATAATACAGTTCATTGGCTTCAAAAAGGTACATTCAAGAAATGTCATCTGTACTCTCATTGTATTGCATGCAAATAAATGAATAAGAAATCAAAAACTTTCTTCAGTTCAAGTGGGGAAAAGCATATTATTAGATATCTTATTATTTGCTCTAAAACATGTGTAGGCAAGAATAAGACAATTTAAAATATGCATACAGGAGCATATCAGAAACATTAAAAATGGATTGAACACAAATAGCGTTTCACAGCATGTTATAAATGAACATAATAAACATCTAGATACAATCTCATTTAAAGAACATGTATTATTTGGTGTTCGAGGTAGCTATCAAGAATTACTACTATAATATAGGGAGTTCTTTTGGATATTAAAGTTACATACAGTATATTAACACCAACAGGTTTAAATGCACAACTTCACATAGTGGGCCTGATTCATTAAGGAATGTAAAGCAAAAATAATGAGTAACTTTTCATCTTAGCAAAACCATATGACATTGGAGGGGAGCGAAATCTAAAATATGATGGCATATTTATAATTGTGGTCCTAGATCAACTTTAAATTTCAGTGTAAAAATAAAGCTATCAAGTATTTGTGTGCTACATGAAGAAACAGCCAGTATTTAACTTATGAGCAAAATAATAAACTAATTTGCACCCCTTGCATTGTATCATGGTTTTGACCAGCAGCAAACTTACTCCTTTTTTGACTTTCTTTCCTTAATGAATCAGGCCCAGTGTCTTTTCTTGGAAATTAAGATAATATTTGGTGCATGCTGAGAACAGGCCACTGCTCTGCTCTTCTGGGATCAAAGTGAGACCTTATGAGGTGGATCTGACAATATTGGTCCCTCCTCCACTCCGGGCGTACCTTGAAAGTAATGGTTCTCCAGGGAACTTCTGAGATGGACTATGTAAATTAGAGGAGGGTGTAATACTCCCTGGAGTGCTAGCTAGAGAAAATGCTGTGACATGTAAGCCATTGTGACATCCAGGGGACATGGTTGGAGCTGATGGCAGGACCTACGTATTTAAAATGAGTCAGGACTCTGAGAGAGTCGGGAGAGCTTGATCTTAAGCTTACCCTTTCAATAATTAGAGCTGATCTAGCAAAATAAGTGTCTGGTCAAGGCTGAGCTATGACTCTACCGACAGTGAATGAGTAACCCAGCTGCTATGTGACTGAAAAAACTGTGGAGTTAGGGATTAAGTTAGAGGGATGGCTGGGCAAGATGATACTGACCTGATAAGGAGTCAGACATTGTGAGCACAGGTGATTGCTCCAAGAGACACATGTGAGCACCAAGACTGCACTTGTTAGTTAGCAAGTTTGGCCAGATGCCAAAGTATATCGGTGCCAAGTGTGAGAAAGAAGTCAGGTATGGCCTTAGTGATGTTAGAGGCAGAGAAGAGAGGCATGATGGCATCATGCGAGTATGTCAGCTCCTGTGCCCAGAATCATAACGTGTTATAATGAAGAGTAATACCCCATTCATACTGCACCAAAATCCCGGGTTTTTCCTGGGGCGAGCTCAAACGACCCGGGTCTTGGTGCAGTATGAATGGTACAAGTCCAAAATCCCGGGTCTAAAAACCCGGGTCTTCAACCCGGGATTTATCGAGGGGTAATTCCCGGGTCGGACCCGGGTTGCCTGCACTATGAATGGTGCAACCCGGGTTTTTCAACCCGGGTTGCACAGAAAACAAGATGATTGGCTGTCTGCCTGTCAGTGAATCATGAAGAACTGTGGGGCAATGGTGAGGGGTATGTTTTATAGTACAGATCTGTGTGCAGCATATCTCACAGTGATTCTACTGTGCTGTGTACATACATTTTTTGGAACTGAAGATGGCCTCTCCGTTTTCTTTATTCTTTATTAAAAGGGGAAAGAGTAAAATGTAGTAATTGGGTTTGGATTGTGTGAAAATTAAGAACATCAACCAGAATAGAGCTACAAGTACACTAAATTTGGAATATAAGTAGTATATAAAGGTCATCAACAATTAAAGATCATTTAGCCAGTCCCTGCAGCTGTATAATGCTCATTCTTTAGCCACAAAGGGGTCACAAAGAAGAAAGTTCAATGTACATGTCAAGTTGCTGCCTCGTTTTATTACCATAGAGTAAAATTAAATTCTAAGCACCAATAGTTATTATCCCTGCACCTTTCAATCACAATATCTTGCCAAAATGAATTGTCAAGGTGTGTTGGAAGGCTGGCCTGAGAGTATGTTCTGCTGCAGTCTACACATTGGTCACACCTTCTTACCATACCTTTTTGTAAATATTGTGCAGGAATCCTAATGATAAGTTCAGTCGCTGAGTGATGAAGAAAGGTACTTAGATCCCAAATATTATGCACATTATTATATTGATTGCGTGAGTCATCACATCCCCAGATTATGAGACATATAAATGCTGTGTTCCAGCATTAACCAGTCACCTTTCAATGACATCACCATTTTTCAGCCAATGAAAACTGCTCTGGTGATGACTCCCACAAATTGCCAGGGCACAGACTTGTGCAGTATGAATGGGGTCAACCCGGGAAATTCCCGGGTCCGAGGTGCAGTATGAATGGTGTTTCTGAGCTGGGACGCTCCGAGACCCTGCAAAAACCCGGCTTCAAAAACCCGGGATATTGCAGGGGCGGCAGTATGAAAGTGGTATTACTAAAACTGTAGTACAGTAAATTGTTGGAGTGGTAAATAAAGCTACCTTTATTTTCATCAAAGAGATAGTATGACATCCATTATTTCATCAATTGCACGCTGCTACCCTTGTTGTATCTGCTACATAATCTGTTGTTAACTAAAACCTATAGCTATAGGGGCTCCTGTTCACCTATACACTCCTGAGGAACTGAAGTGAGAGAGTCTGAGTTAAAACTGTGAGGCAGAGCGAAGTGTACTTCAAAGATAGGTGCTAGTGAGAAACACACCTGCACTACCCACCTGGCTGGTAGGACGGCAACACATAGATTCTTTTTATAGTGGGTTTAGTTGTTCTATAATCTTGATAAGTCAAACTATGTTTTTAAACCATTAGGCTGAAAATAAGTTTAATAAAGCATAAGGACAATAATTTTCTTAAGAAATGTTTTGCTATGGCCTTAAATTGCATAAAAATATCTCATGTTTCACAATTTCCAGTACAACTATATGACCTCAGAAACAAGCAAGCTTATTGTTTTCACAGCGATGTTTTCCAAGATTTCCTTTACTCATGAGGTTATACATAATTCAAAACAGATTTCATGCACGTTTAGGGCTGGCAAAATCCAGAAATATCCTATTTGAAGGAGTGCTCAGGAAACGGATATGAAAGTCTTGCCGTCTGAATATGATTCAAACCTGTTTTTATATCCAAAAACATGTTTAAAAGCATCACGTATTTCATGTGTGTAATATTTAATAACGTGTCATGTTTTTGGGCAATAGTTTCTTTAAAATGAAACTGGAAACTCCCTTTTTGGGTCACATTGGTCTCAGACTCATAGGGGCATATTCAATTGTCGGTGGAAACGCCGAAAATCTCGCACTCCGTGCACTATTACCGTTGTTACAGTAATAGTGCGTGGAAAAAACGTTATTACGGTAGTTTTCTTGCTGGATTTCAGCTCACAGCTCTCTGAGCCGTGAGCTGAAGTCCAGCTTACTACTACCATAATAACGGTAGTAGTTGTAACGCCGCAGAAACCCGCGACAATTGAATATGCCCCATAAACTTACATAAAAGTGTCAAGTCAGGACAGGATCGGACTGGGCTAACGAGGGACCGGGCTATCCATGCCCCCGGTTGACCTCGACCCTAATCGCTCCCCTCTTCGTTGGTGGAGGGAGCGGAAAATAAATGAAAAAAAAAGAATACTCATTTGAACATGGTGCTCCCCGACTTCTCTCTGCTCTGTCCGCACTGAATGTCGGGCGTGACGTCATCACGCCCAACGTTCAGTGAGGTGCTCCGCAGAGAGGAGTTGGGAAGAAGAAAAAAGAGAAGAATAAAGCAGATAGAAAGGATCGGAAGCAAGGAGAGAGCATAGTGAAGGGGGAGCATGGCAGAGAGTGAAGGGGGATCATGGCAAAGAGTGAAGGAGGAGCATGACAGAGAGTGAAAAGGGGCAAAGACAGCATGGCAGAGTGTGAAAAGGGGCAAAGACAGCATGGCAGATTGTGAAGGAGGGCCAGAGCAGCATGGCAGAGTGTGAAGGGGGGCCAGAGCAGCATGGCAGAGTGTGAAGGGGGGCCAGAGCAGCATGGCAGAGTGTAAAGGGGAGCCAGAGCAGCATGACAGAGTGTGAAGGAGAGCCAAAGAAGCATGGTACAGGGTGATGGGGAGCAAAAGCAGCATGGCACAGGGAGATGAAGGGGGGCCAGGAGAAGGGGGGCGGGCAAAAGCAGCATGGAGGGCGCAGTGTGATCATAAGGAGGCACAGCATGGTGATGAAGAGGCACAGTAATGTGTGTGGGATGGCACAGTGGGCTTGTGGCAATGTAATGTGTGTGTGTGGTAGGTGGTGGCTAAATAATGGGAGCTATTTTGTTTATAGGGTGAAGGTGGGGCAATTTAACTTTATAGTGGGGACTATTAATTTAAGATGGGGTGGTTTGGGGGCTATTAATTGAATGTGGGGCTGAGTTTGAGGAGCATGAGCTCTATTTATTAAATGTGAATAGGAATTATTTAATGGCAGTGACGGTTGTGGGAAATAGGTATATTTATTATACGTAAATGCGATTAATTTATAGCAGGGGCTGTCTGGAGGGAGGGAAATAGGTTTATTAAATGGGAATACTATTACTTTAATGTTGGGGCTGGAAGAAGGCCTAAGTATTGTGGGTCCTATTGATTTAACGCTGGGGCTGGTTGAAATTTTCTAAATGTACCCATTATTTTTTCCAAATAGGCCCCCCAACATTCAAGGATCCAGACAAGCTGCAATTAAAGAAACCAGCAGCCACAGGTGGTAAACGTGACAAGAACAGGTAGGACAGTCTGTCAAATGTTCTGAGTCTAGTGCAGACTTGGCTAACCTGTGGCACTCCAGGTGTTGTGAAACTACAACATACCCTTCCAGCAATAAGCTGCTATGTATTGGCAAAGCATGCTGGGGCTTGTAGTTTCACAACACCTGGGGGTAAATGTATCAAGCTGAGAGTTTTCCGGCGGGTTTGAAAAGAGGAGATGTTGCCTATAGCAACCAATCAGATTCTAGCTGTCATTTTGTGGAATGTACTAAATAAATGATAGCTAGAATCTGATTGGTTTTTCAAACCCGCCGGAAAACTCTCAGCTTGATACATTTACCCCCTGGAGTGCCACAGGTTAGCCAAGCTTGGTCTAGTGGGACAATCATGATTTTTGGTGACTGTTCTGCACAATCTAAGGGGCAGGTCAAGACTGTGTGCTCTTTATATTCACACTACATTCTTTATATACTACACTATGGTGCTAGCTGTCCTTCGTGGGCTGACCCCTCCCCCTCTAGTGTCTGGTCTCGCCTCTATGATGGCTGGCCACACCCCCTCTGGTGGATCCCTAGCGTTGCAGTCCCCCGGTGGGCCCTTCATGCCCCAGTCCGACACTGAGTCAAGATATAATGTCAGTATTTTTTATGGAAAAGAGCCATAGGGAGTTGTATCTGTTTTCATAGTCTATTTACTAATATTCTGTGATAAGGCTGATTTTCTATAGGCACTTATCGTGGCTATAGAAAATCACTTATATCCGCAATCTGTTAAAGATAGATGAAAATTATTAAAAAAGAAAAAAATATTTCAACAACTTTCAACATTGAAAATATACTTTATTCAAATAATAAAGCATTTTTCATCGATTTTCTTCTATTATTGCCATCAGGAGATGGTGATAACAGAGCAAGCAATTGTCCAAGAAGGGAGGATACTATTGAAGTGGTTAAAATATATGCTCTTTTTATTACATGTTTGTAAGTTCATGTATAAAAAAATATTGGTAAGTATAATATATTTGCTTTCAGCTAGAGATGTTCACTGACCACCGTGTTTTGGTTTTGGTTTTGGATCTGGATTAACTTTGTGTTTTGGTTTTGGCAAAACAACCCTTGCATGTTTTGGTTATGGATCCCTATTTTTTTCCTAAAATCCCTGAACTCTTACATTATTATTAACCTCAATAACATTAATTTCCAGTAAATTTTTGTCAAGTGACAAGAACACTGCTACTCCTCCTGTTTCTGTATGAGCAATGGCACTGGAGACCGGAGAGCTCCTGTTTCTGTATGTGCAATGGCACTGGAGACCGGAGAGCTCCTGTTTCTGTATGTGCAATGGCACTGGAGACCGGAGAGCTCCTGTTTCTGTATGTGCAATGGCACTGGAGACCGGAGAACAGGGCCGGACTGGCCATCGGGCTCTTCTGGCAAATGCCAGAAGGGCGGATGGCTAGTTGGGCCGATCAGATGGGGGCACCATGCCCGCCCGAGCAGCGCAGTGAGCTGTGCGCTGCTCGGCGGATGGAGTTCAATGTGATGTGCGGTCATGTGATATTAATCACATGGGACTGCACCTGTTACATGGTGCGCGTCCTATGTGATCACTGGCAACAGTCGCACATCACATTGAGCTCCCTCCGCCGAGCAACACGGTAAGTGTATATTACTGAGGGGGGCTGTGTATATTACTGAGGGGGGGCTGTGTATATTACTGAGGGGGGGCTGTGTATATTATTGAGGGGGGCTGTGTATATTACTATGGGGGAGCTGTGTATTACTGAGGGGGGGCTGTGTATATTACTGAGGGGGGCTGTGTATATTATTGAGGGGGGGCTGTGTATATTACTGAGGGGGGCTGTGTATTATTGAGGGGGGCTGTGTATATTACTGAGGGGGGGCTGTGTATATTACTGAGGGGGGCTGTGTATATTACTGAGGAGGGCTGTGTATATTACTGAGGGGGGCTGTGTATATTACTGAGGGGGCGCTGTGTATTACTGAGGGGGGCTGTGTATATTACTGAGGGGGGGCTGTGTATATTACTGAGGGGGGCTGTGTATATTACTGATGGGGGCTGTGTATTACTGAGGGGTGTATATTACTGAGGGGGGGCTGTGTATATTACTGAGGGGGGCTGTGTGTCTCAGTGACTGGGGCTGTGTGTCTCACTGACTGGGGCTGTGTGTATCTCACTGACTGGGGCTGTGTTTCACTGAGCGGGGCCTTTGTTTCACTGAGGGGGGCCTTTGTTTCACTGAGGGGGGCTATGATAAATGTAATGTTTTATTACAATTAGGGATGTGCACCGGCCACTTTTCGAATTTTGGGTTTTGGGTTCTGATTACCTTCAGCTTTTGGGTTCTAATGGGTTTTGCCAAAACACCCCCTCAAGGTTTTGGGTTTTGGGTTCTGATTTTTTTTTTAAAAAGCATAAAAACTGCTAAAATCCCGATTTTTGGTTTTTTTTTCACTCCTACGCTATTATTAACCTCAATAACATTCATTTCCACTCATTTCCAGTCTATTCTGAACACCTCACAATATTGTTTTTAGGCCAAAAGGTTGCACCGAGGTAGCTGGATGACTAAGCTAAGCGACACAAGTGGGCGGCACAAACACGTGGCCCATCTAGGAGTGGCACTGCAGTGGCAGACAGGATGGCAGTTTGAAAAACTAGGCCCCAAAGAGCACATAATGCCAAAAAAAAGGTACAAGATGGAATTGTCCTTGGGCCCTCCCACCCACCCTTATGTTGGGGAAATAGGACATGCGCACTTTAACAAACCAATCATTTCAGCGACAGGGCCTACAAAACTGTGGCTGAAATGATTGGTTCATTTGGACCCCCACAAAACGAGCTGGCAAAGAAAAAAAAGAGAGGTGCAAGATGGAATTGTCCTTGGGAACTCCCACCCACCGTTATATTGCGGAAAAAGGACATGCACACTTTAACAAACCAATCGTTTCAGCGACAGGGCCTACCAAACTACTGTGGCTGAAATGATTGGTTTGTTTGGGCCCCCACACAAAAAAAGCAATTCATCTCTCCCTGTACAAAGTAAACTGGCTCTACTGAGGCAAGATGTCATCCTCATCCTCATCCTCTGATTCCTCGCCCCCTTCAGTGTGTACTTCCTCATCCTCACACATCCCGGGTATCGCCTGCCTAGTGAAGTGGAATCTAGATGGGATTTGGTACCGGGGACACAATACCTCCATCAACAGTCTAAATCCCACTCCACTGATGGCGGACAATGGACGCACGTCTAACACCAACATAGCTGTCAAGACCGCAGTTATCCGCTTTGCCATAGGATGACTGCTGTCGTACTTCGTCCTCATGGCAAACGACTGTTGTACGGTCAATTGCTTAGTAAAAGACATAGCGGTCTTACGACTTCCCCTCTGGGAAGATGACCGACTCCCAGCAGCAACAGCAGCAGCGGCAGTAGTAGGCGTAGCGCTGCAGGATCCTCCGGAAGAATACCAGATTGAAGAGGACTCAGTCATGCCGGTGACATGGCCTGCAGGACTACCTCCGATCCGGATCGAGGAGGAAATTGACGAGGAGGGTGTTGCTGGTGTGGATACAACAGGACCAAGGGATTTAGGTGTCCCTAGACTGCTGACGGTCCTAGCCACAGGTCCTGAACTAAACACAGAATTATGAAGGGTCTTCAGGTGACGTATAAGGGAGGATGTCCCTAGGTGGCCAAGATCCTTACCCCTGCTTATTGCAGCTTTACATAAGCTACATATGGCAATACATTTGTTGTCCGGATTGGGATAGAAATAATTCCAGACCGAAGAGGTGGATTTATTGGTCTTCTGCCCAGGCATGACGATGGGCTTTTTCATCCCATGGACAACAACTGTTTCCCCCCCTGGTGCCTCATTTAAGCAAGCCACATCAGCATCCTCCTCGTCAACTTCCTCCTCAGCGCCAGCTACATCAATATCCTCCTCCTGGTGTACAACATTGACACCTTCATTATCAAAGTCTGGAACTGCACTGTGGGTGATCCTTCCAGCATATGCAGACGGCGTGCTGCAAATGGTGGAAGGAGCCACCTCTACCCGTACAGTGATGGGAAGGTCAGGCATCGCAACCACCAACACCCTTGGTCTCTCCTTGGGGATTTGTGATGCCATGTCTTTAGAAGGCAGAGTTGTTTGCTGTGTTTTTGATGACAGCTTAACTCTCTTAAATTTTCAAGGGGGGGGGACGAGGAGGGCTTAGATCGTTGTGTGAAGCTGAACCACTAGTCATGAACACGGGCCAGGGCCTAAGCCGTTCTTTGCCACTCCGTGTCGTAAATGGCATATTGGCAACTTTACGTTTCTCCTCAGATGGTTTTAATTTCTTTTTTTTGACCATTTTAGTGAACTTTGGCTTTTTGGATTTTACATGCCCTCTACTATGACATTGGGCATCGGCCTTGGCAGACGACGTTGATGGCATTTCATCGTCTATGTCATGACTAGTGGCAGCAGCTTCAGCATTAGGAGGAAGTGGTTCTTGATCTTTCCCTACTTTATCCTCCAAATTTTTGTTCTCCATTATATGCAGCACAAGAGAGCGTACCCCTAAAGCACACACACTCGGCAAAGCCTTTAAAAATTATATGTGGCACAGGAGAGCACCACTGGACTCGAGTTATACGGCTCTACCACTGGACTTATACGGCAGGATCAGTGGACTTATACGGCAGTACCACTGGACTTATACGGCAGGATCAGTGGACTTATACGGCAGTACCATTGGACTTATAGGGCAGTACCACTGGACTGGACTTAAGCAGCACAGGACAGAACCACTGGACTTATGCAGTACAGGACACCACCACTGGACTTTTGCAGCACAGGACAGCCCCATTGGATTTATATGGCTGTACCACTGGACTGGACTTATATGGCAGTGCCACTGGACTGGACTTAAGCAGTACAGGACAACACAGGTCAGCACCACTGGAATTATGGCAGCACCACCACTGGACTGAGCAGGACAGAGCACAGGACAGCACCACTGGACTGAGCAGGACAGCACCACTGGACTGAGCAGGACAGAGCACAGGACAGCACCACTGGACTGAGCAGGACAGAGCACCGGACAGCACCGCTGGACTGAGCAGGACAGAGGACACCACCACACACCCTCCCTCTTCCCTCTCCAGTGCCCGAGTGAAGATGGCGGTGGGAAGCGGGGAATAATATGAATCCGGATCTCGCGAGATCCGACGGCGGGATGATGACATTTTGCCTCGTTCTGAGTTTTGCGTCGGGCGGGAATCCCCGAACAGTGCTCGGATCCGGGCTCGGATCGGCACTGTTCGGGGGTGTTCGGATTTCAAAAATCCGAACCCGCTCACCCCTAATTATAATGTATGTATCAATGCCCCATGTTGGCCACACCAACAAAACAATGTAGTCACGCCGTTTTTGGCGGCACAAAGCTTCGTTCGTGCTTGAACTGAGGTGGCCTCTGTATTTTAAATGCCAGGGCTGATTTTTAGTCCCAGTTCGGCCCTGCAGGAGAGTGACAAGAACACTGCTACCCCTGTTCCCTGTTTCTGTGTGAGCAATGTCATTGGAGATTGGATTGTAACAAGAACACTGCTACCCCTGTTTATGTGTGAGCAATGGCGCTGGATCTCCTGGGGTGGGAGGTACTTATGGAATCCAAAACTTGCGAGATCCGTTAATGCAACAATGATGTTCTGCCTCGATTCAGATCTGAGGACGCATGAAAGTATCGAACCGGCTCGCGAGCCTACTTGGATCCTTTAAGTTCGGGTGGGTTTGGTTTTCAGAAAACCGAGCTCGAGCATTTCTACTTTCATCTTGATCAATGTGAAGTCTCTCATGCAGTGCAAAGTAATTTTTATTACTATTTTTATTTTACTATTATCTCTGTTTTTTAAATCTCAGTTCAAGCTTACATACAACAATTTGTAAAAATATTTTAAAACTAATTAAGTTGACTATTTTTTTGCAGCTGCTTAGTCTGAAAACATCAACATTTTGTTATTATATTACTTCCTGCGGTGCTAATCTTCAAACACGGATATATATTTACTAAACTGCAGGGTTGAAAATTTAGAGATGTTGCCTATAGCAACCAATCAGATTCTAGCTGTCATTTTGTAGACTGTACTAAATAAATGATAACTACAATCTGATTGCTTGCTATAGGCAACATCTCCACTTTTTCAAACCCGCAGTTTAGTAAATATATCCCTTGGTCTGCAGTTTTGAAAAGCAGCGCAAACATCTTTCAGGTGGCCTGCCAGATGGTTTCTTATGCTAATAACCTGAAAAACACAGCTGAAACTCCTGTGAGTGTTTGAATAATTTAGAAGGATTTTTTAAAGTCATATTGACCCATATATTTTTCAATTACAAAAAAAGAGTACAGTGGTGATCAGGGGCGGGCTGGGCTGGGGGGCAGGGGGGTATCGGCCCCCGGGCCGCTCAGAATTTTAGCTGTTAGGGCCAGCCGGCCGGCATATGTTACTCTCTCTTCCGGGGGGGCGGCCGGCCGGATAAGTGTGATGCGGCCGCCTGTGCGCCCCCCGGGCTGACATCTGCCAGCCCGCGCCTGGTGGTGATATTGTAACATAACAGTGAGTACTATGTAGTCTCTCTCTTTACCTTATTTATGGTTCTGTCTGCATAAGATTTCTTAATCTCACAAATATTTTTTGAAGGAAGTTTGGGACTGACATCTTCTGGCAGTGATCTGTGGACCGATATTTGTTTTTCTATCATTTTTATTTGCTATGGATATCTTAATACAGGAGGATCAAGTATTCAAAGCAGACTCTCCCTTCCTTCCTCCATTTGCAAAAAAACCCCACATATTAAAAGAGTTAATTGGTAATCCAGGCCATCAGTGCCAACTGGGCCCTAGGTGGGAGCCTAGGTGGTGTAATGGGTGATCCGACTCTGATTCACTATGCACATCTTACTCAATCAAGGATAACTCAAAAGTGACATGAAGCCAATCAAATAGCAGATAACCACAAACAGCCGTAATTTGGGCATTAAAAAGTGTTACATAATATAAAAAATATTATATGTAAACAATTGGCTAACAATATACCCAGGTTCCATTGAAAGAGATATTGCTAATTAGATTAAATTATTCTTCAAACAGATATACTGAGTGGTCCCAATGTACTGCAAGTTTAAATGGAACTATGCAAATCAGATACTTGGTTGCATAGGGAGAGGAATCAGTAGCAGAAAGAAATAAGTAATAATGCCACTGTATAGGTCATTGGTACGGCCTCATCTAGAAAACTGTGTTCAGTTCTAGAGACCATATCGCCAGAATGATATAAGTATATTAGAGACTGTACAAAGAAGGGCCACTAAAATGGTGCATGGCCTACAGCACAAAACCTACCCAGAAAGACTAAAACATCTTAGTATGTATGGATAAATGGAATAGTCTCCAATCAGAGGTGGTAGAGGCTAACATAGTAGAGCAATTTAAACATGCTTGGGATAGACATAAGCATATCTTTACGAAGAATAAAGGATCAAATTTTGTTTGAGGTCACCATAGGTTAAAGTTGGGCAGACTAAATGGATTAAGCTGTTAAATTCTATGTTTCTAACTACGTTTAACAAACAGTACCATGGGCAAAAAATATAATCATCTTGATAAATGAGGGACTCCAAGCATACTAAAAGCAAAAGCTTCCACACAGGTATAGATCATGCATTACTTAAACAAATAACATATAACATGATCAGGGTCATGTATTAAAATGCTGGACTAACCTGGTTTCCTATAGTTGTGGCTATCATGGCTGCAAGGGGAGGCCTCAGTGAAATAGGGACAATTACTGAGGTTCATTTAGCAGGAGCTTCAGTGGCCAAGACTAATGGTTCACCAGCAATGGTGTTTGGATGATGTTAACATGGAACTCTGAGGAAAACATCTGCAAAGGGTAACAGTGGGGTGAAATACAGACTATAGTATTGTGATATTTGTGCATTAATTCTAAGTGCAAAACAGGAAAGCAACTGCAGATTAATTAACTGCAAATTTCAACCTGTGAGCTAGATTAAGTCCAAATGGGACTCTAGGCAGAGTACCAGTATTGAGACTCTACATTGGCTTTCTTCAGTGCACTTGCAAATGATTATGCCAGCACTGTGCCTTCATCCTTATTCCTTGAATTTGCACCTTATTTTCTACACATTGAAAGACCACACTGTAAAAACCACCCATTGCACAAGGCATCCTACTACATATTCATCCCTTATTGTATAACCCCTTGTGTAATGACTCAGCCCCAGAACACACAGACCCCATAGATGTCCGATGACAGAGATTCTTGCACAGAACTCTCGCTACACAGCACCTAAATTTAACAAACCCCTCATTGCACAGTTACCCAAATTCATACTTCATAGTATTGACTTGCATGTACCTGATAATTGGGTCCCCTGAAGAGAGAATTCCAGCAGTGAAGTATACTGTAATGTACTGGAGGGTCCAGACAAAAGATCAGCAAGACTCTACTAGTAACATTTAGACTACTACCTTGAACCTCTAAACCAGGGTTGTCCAACCCGCGGCCCACGGGCAGCATGCGGCCCAGCACGCCTGTAAATGTGGCCCAGAAGGAGTTTTGGTTGTGGCAAGGGGGCAGCACTGTTAATGGAAAAAAAAATCCTGCAAAGAAAAGAAAAGAAAATACTTACCTTGCGGCCACGCGGTCACGTCAGCTGGTACTCCGGCTCCCTCCCTTGTCTCCTCCTCCGTGCGGTGCTCGCAGTGAATGTTGGGCGTGATGTCATCACGCCCAACATCCATTGAGTCAGACCAGGTTAATCTATCTGGACTTTTTTTTAACATGTCCGTAAGTGGAGCAGCTCTAGTGGCGAAGTGGCTTACAAACCGCCTGTAGTGACCTACTAAGCCTAAAAAGGTTCTTAACTGTGACTTTTTCTCTGGTCTTGTCCAATTTTTGACTGCCCCCAATTTGTCTAGCTGGGGTTTTACATGCCCTCGACCAACAATGTACCCCAAATATTTGGCTTCTCTCATGGCTATGGCACATTTCTCTGGGTTAGCTGTTAACCCTGCGGACCGTAATGAAGCTAAGACCGCCTCAACTTTGGCTAAATGTGATCCCCAGTCTGGGGTATAAATCACTATATCGTCCAAGTAAGCAGCTGCATAAGCTGTGTGAGGTCGTAGCAATTTATTCATAGCCCTTTGGAAGGTGGCAGGTGCCCCATGCAACCCAAAGGGTAGGACTTTATATTGATAGAGACCATCAGGGGTGGAAAATGCAGTCTTTGGCTTGGACGTGGAACCTAATTGTCCCATTGGGTTTCGGGACAAGCACAATGGGACTATTCCATTCACTAGTGGACTCTTCAATTACATCTAACTGGAGCATCTTCTCAACCTCCTTTCTCACGTCCACCCGTCTGGCTTCTGGAATACGATATGGCTTCTGCTTGACAATGACTCCTGGCGCAGTGACAATGTCGTGTTCGATTAAGGTAGTGCGCCCAGGAATTGAAGAGAAGACATCCCTGTTGCGGCGAATCATTTCTTCAGTCTGTTGTCTCTGCTGAATGGACAAGGCTGGCTCTATGGGCACTTCAGACTTTTCAATGGCAGTACTCACTACCTGAGGAGAGGTTTCCTCATCATGCCAGGGTTTAAGTAGGTTCACATGATATATTTGCTCCTCCCTTCTCCTACCTAACTGGCGGACTCTGTAATTGACAGGACCGACAGCCTCTAGAACTTCATATGGACCCTGCCAATGGGCGAAAAGTTTGCTTTCCTGGGTAGGAACCAGGACTAGGAACTTGTCCCCAGGCTTGAAAGATCGAACCACAGCACTTTTGTCATAACTTTTCTTCTGTCGTTCCTGAGCCTCTTTTACATGTTGCTGCACAATGGGCCCTATCTTTCCTAGCCTCTCATACATTTGGGACACAAATTGTACCAGATTTGGTTCCCTGGGACCTTGCTGCTCCCAGCCTTCTTTTAACATATCTAAGATACCCCTGGGCTGTCTCCCAAACAATAACTCAAAGGGACTAAACCCTGTTGAAGCTTGAGGTACCTCACGGATGGCAAACATCAAATAGGGAATAAGAGTGTCCCAATCTTTTTTCTCTTGAGCCACTGCTTTACTGAGCATGTGCTTTAATGCGCGGTTAAAGCGTTCCACCAAGCCATCTGTTTGTGGTTGGTATACAGAGGTGTGAAGCGCCGTAATCCCTAGCAACTGACACATGTCCTTCATCAGTTTAGACATGAATGGAGTACCCTGGTCTGTGAGAATTTCTTTGGGTATTCCCAAACGTGTAAACATCAATACCAGTTCTTTAGCTATGGTGCTGGACTTTATGTTTCATAGGGGAATTGCCTCTGGATACCTGGTTGCATAGTCAAGCACCACTAGTATATACTGGTGCCCACGTGCTGATTTTTCCAGTGGCCCCACAAGGTCCATAGCTATCCGTTCAAAGGGAACTTGTACTATTGGTATTGGAATGAGAGGTGCCCTGTACATGGGTTTGGGACAGGTTCTCTGACAAATGGGACAGGACCGGCAATACTTTTTCACTGCCATGTGTACAACGGGCCAGTAAAACCTAAGCAGAACTCGATCCTTTGTTTTATCCTCCCCTAGGTGTCCCCCACAGACATGTGTATGTGCTGCTTTTAACACTAGGGGTACATGGACCTGAGGAACCATTAATTGTTCTACTTTTTCCCCCTGTACAGTAGCAACTCTATACAAGAAATTATTTTTAACAATAAAATATGGTATACCTTCTGCAGGCTGGGCGGCTTTCGCTACCCCATTTACCTCAGTCACATTTTTAACGGCATGTTCCAAAGTGGCATCATTAAGTTGGTCTCGAGCAAAGTCCTGCAGAGGAAACAAAATTGGTATTGCGGACCAGTCCGTATCCTCACTGACAGGCGGGGTGGGCTCATCTGCGACATCACCGACCAATGCTAGTTTGGACTGTCCATGTTTCCCCACAGGTGGATGCTTTTGTGGAACTCCTGCTGTGACTCCCAGGATGGCATTCCGGTTTGGCGGTTCCCAAAGATCGATGTCCAGATGTTGGGGATTCTTAGGCGGTTCCTTTAAGACCGGGATTCCGACCGTTGCATCAGTTGCCGACATGTCCGGCCGGATCGGCTCACCAAGGACATCATTAAACAGTGGGAAGTCTCGCCCCAAAATGAGTGGATATGGGAGTTTAGGTGATATGGCAGCTACCACCATAACAGTTTTGTCTTTGATTGTGACTGGTAGTGTTGTTCACCTTGGGCAACCGAGAAGTTATGGTTTCGGGTAAGGCAGAGCTGGAAACCAATGAGAGTTCACTCCCCGAGTCAACCAAGGCCAGAACCAGGTTTTGTTTGATCAGCACAGTCACCCGGAACAAACAAGGACTTCCTGATGTGGGACTCATGGTAAAACAGCTTGGAAATGCAGGTCCAATATGTGCCACGGAACAGTCCATAGGTTCCGGTAGTTTAGGACACTGTCACTCACCAGAGTGTGAGTGCCTCCACTCTGGTACGTGGTTCTCCATCTTTCCCGCTCACACCTGTGTGGAACTGCGGCCGTCCGCCATCCTGTCGCACTGGGCATGCGCAGGTCCCTTTAACAACTACACCTGACCACTAATGTGATTGATGGATCAATCACCCCTCCCTACTTAAGGCACCTGCAGCCTTAGGTAGTGGCCTGATCTTGAAGTCTCACTCCCAGTGAACTTCTATAGGTGTGTGCAGTTTCCAAACTGCTTCCAGCTCTACTCCTGTGTGCAGTTTCCAAACTGCTTCCAGCTCTACTCCTGTGTGCAGTTTCCAAACTGCTTCCGGCTCTACTCCTGTGTGCAGTTTCCAAACTGCTTCCAGCTCTACTCGTGTGTACAGTTTCCAAACTGCTTCCAGCTCTACTCGTGCTTCAGCTTCCACGCTGCTCCCTGCTCAACTCAGCGGCGGTTCCCATACCGCTACAATGCTTCACTTCTCAGCTGATTCCGGATATACACAACTGGGTATGCTCTACTGACTATTGACTATTGCCTATTGCTCACATACCAGTTGTATCCATTGTTGTTTGCTGCACAGGGTACAAGTACCCATATAGACTGTGTTACTGCATTGCTTCATTTAGGACAAGCTTTCTCTCAAGCTACGATATCTCCTCACGCTACTACTTAGCGTTATTGTGCATATCTGCTGTGACCAGCTTCTCTTCCCTGCAAGGCATCTACTCCATACAGACTATTCATTGTGCCTTCCATCTCTGCCTCACAAGACATTGCTCTACTCGCGCTGTTTCCATACAGCCACGGTTTGCCTTTCAACTTCACTCTCCTGCACCTGGACAAGTCCTCATTCCTTCTCACAGCAGTGGTACAACTTGCTGCACGCAGACCACTGACTTCCCTGCTACCTACCCGCACCTGAACAAGTCCTCCTATCACAGCGGTGGTACAACTTGCTATACGCAGACCACTGACTCTCCTATTACCTACCTACACCTGGACCAGACTCCTCACCATAGCGGTGGTACAACTTGCTGAACGCAGACCACCGACTACCCTGCTTTCTACCTGCACCAGTACTATTCTTCCCTTCACTGCAGTGGTACAACTTGCTGTACGCAGACCACTGACTCCTCCTCTACCTACCATCACCTATCCACGTCCACTCCTCGTGTCTACATTATCTTCAGCCTCCAGTTTACTGCTCCAAGTCGCTGACTTTCCTCTAACCATAGCTGCAAGTCGCTGCCTTCCTCAGACTATCTCTACTCTCCTGCTGTTGTGTCGCTCCAATCATTCACCTGCCTGCTTTGAGGTGCGTGCCATAACCCCGCCTCTCTAGCAGAGTTCCATCTGGTGAATCTCGGGTAAGCAACTCCTAGTGCCCGTGACAGACACTCTGCCTTAAAGTGGCCTGGCTCACCACATTCAAAACACTTCAGGTTAGACAGCTTTGCACCTGGCCCTCTGTCCGTAGCAATTTTGCCATTGGGCCCTGTAGCAAGGATTGTCAAACCTGGCTTTTGGCGCGGCAGCGGCTTTGGCACAAATGCAGGTTTTTTAGTCATTTGCTGTGGCGCACAAAACCTTTCTACCACGGTTGCAAGCTCTTCGTAAGTTTGTGGGTCTGATTGCAGCACCCACCTTTGCAAATCGCGGTTCAGCCCCCGGATGCAGTGATCTATCGCCAGAACTTCAATAATCCAAGAAGGGGAATTCTCCTTAGGCTGCATCCATTTCTTTAAAATTTTAGAAAGCTCAGCAACTCGGCCTCGGGCTCGGCCTGGCCCGGAAACTCCAGTGCGAGCCAATATCTCAGACTTTAGGCACGAATAATCAGAGGCCCGTTCCTCATCTAGATCCATATAAGCTTGCTGAGCTTCACCAGTCAGGTATGGCGCCAGTCTCTCAGCCCAATCTTTAGGAGGCCTTTTTGCCCTTTTTGCAAGTCTCTCAAAGGACACCAGATACGCTTCTATGTCATCACCTGGTGACATTTTCAGGAGTACAGGACCAGGTGGTTCATTTCTGTCATGCCTCACCTGGCTTAACTCTTCTCTTAAGAGCCTTGTGTTTTCCACCTGTGCCTCGGCGACTTGTAGCATCTGAGCTTGCTGCTGTTGCTGCGCAGCGGGCACATTCACGAGGGTTCTCAGTACTTCCTCCATGTTGAAGACTGCGCGGGTTGGGTAGCGGAAACTTGCTTCCCGGAGTATCCCACTCCTGACACCACTTGTGGCAAGAGCCCGCTACTGCAGAAGCACACGCGTACAACTTCTTCCTTTTTATGGTTCTTTATTGTCAGGATGGTAATAATGTTTTGACACCGTATAATTGCACAGCAATTATGGAGGCCCTCAACGCTTACTATACATAGTCCAACTCTCTGTCCAGATCAGCCAGCTAGCCCAGCGTTGATCTCCCTGAACAATGAAACAAGCAGGGTTTTATACCTGACACTCCTCCCACAGGTCTAGCTTGATGGACAGGTGACACACCCACCTTCTCTTTAAAAGGAAACGCCCATCCCTGGCTCTGTTTAGACTATCAGACCCACCCTGTCTGTTTGCTGAGAGGAAGCAGCTTTTAAATCATGTAAGTAAACCAATTTTAAACTACACATATGTTTTTACCTGGTTTAATCTCCACCTAGGTACATCCCTGCTCTAAACAATGCATATGTAAGGCACAGCACACTGCACAGCCAGCCTGTGGGGCTTATATCTTAGTTATATAGTGTCAGCAATAGAAGTTATTATTTTTATATTTTATTTATAAGGCACCACAAAATGTCTTCAGCACCGTAAATTGCATTTACAGTAGTATACAATAAGCATGTAGCAATGATCCATAACACATCACATAAAACATAAAAAACAAAATAATACAAGCAGCAGGCATCTATGTTTAACAAACACTACACAGATAACTTGGTAATGCAGATCAAAATATTTATGGGACAGTGAGTGAGAGTGTTGGTAATGTTCAAGGTGAATTGGGTTCAAGAGAACAGCACCAGGGAAGCAGGCCTAGAGGTACTTAGGGTGAAATAGTAGAAGGAGAATACCAGGAAACAGGGCCCTGCTCATGAGATCTTACATCCTAAAGAAAAGGGAGAGACACAAATTAGGTGTAATCAAATGGAGGAGTGGAAGTGATAGCCAAGGCAAAGGAGTTAAGAGTAGGGTTTATAGGCTTGAATAAAGAAATTAGTTTGAAGGGCACACTTGTAGCACTGGAGAGTAGAAGCTAACCAGCTAACAACAGGTGAGGAGCTGCCCAGGTGAAGTCCTGGAGGTGGCGAGAATGGTTAGAGGTAATCAGTATGCTAGTGAAGCAGCGGCCATTGGCAGTGCAGAGGTGGCAGCAAGGAATATGGGTAGAGATGAGGTTGTAAAAGAAAAAGGGGGTGTGTGTTTGAGAGCTTTAGTAGGAGAGGAGTTTAAATTTAATTCTGCAGGTCAGGGGTAGCCAATATAGTGACTGGCAGAGAGGAACAGCAGAGAAAAGTAGCAGAAGAAAAAAATAAGCCAGGCAACAACACTGAGTATAGACTTAAGAGGGGCACGACTGGAATTGGCCAGAGAGAAGGGGATTATAGTAATCAAGGTAAGAAACAGTTTGGGCGTGTTCCATGGTGTGAAAGGGCCGGATCGTCGATATATTCCAGTGGTGGAGTTGACAGGATTTGGAGAGAGACTGAATGTGAGATTTGAAGGAGAACTTAGAGTTGAGGATGACCCCTAGGCAGTGGACTTGAGGGAAAGAGAAGAGGGAAGTGTTATCAACCAAAAGAGAGGAGGTAGGTGAAACAAAGCAGGATAAGTCTAGGAAATATCCTGAGATTGTGAATTGAATGTATTACTGTGAAAGAAGAGCAATGAGGGAGAAGTAGCAGGAGACCATAGTGGAAGAAAGTAGTTAATAGGATAAGCAGGGAAATGGAAAATAGTTAAGACAGTAGTGATGAGGCATAGATGAGTTAAACAATAAAAAAACAGCAAAATCAATAACATTTCACTCAAATGTTATGGAAGAGCAAAACATGATGATGAATCAGTACAATTAGATAAATGAAGCAAACCTGTGGCACATTACTATTATAGTAGAGTAATGCAGTAGCTATGGTAAGACAATACAGTAACAGACCATGGCAGTAATAGAGTCCTGAATCATGAAGATCTGTGTGGGTGGGAGGCAAATAGGACAGAAGCAGAGGATCAGTGTGAGAGATGAATGGATGGATGCAGGGCCATCTTAACAACATTATGGGCCCCCGGGCAAAGCAGTGCTCCGGGGCCCCTAGATATAGATATAGATGTATACAGATATAGATATAGATATATAGAGATAGAGATAGATAGATGTACTTGTTCAGTGACCCTTGAAGGATTTTTTGCAGGTTTTTTTCTTTTGCAGGATTATTTATTCTCATTAAGAGCTGTGCCTATGGGGCCCCCTTGCCCGTGGGGCCCCTGGGCACCTGCCCATCGTGCCCAATGGAAAAGATAGCCCTGGATGGATGTAATCCAGAGGGAATCCTGGGCAGCAGAGGCAAGTGTTGGGTGTTGTCCTCTTGTAACTGTATTTTTATTTGGAATGTTCCCCTCTTGTTCAACTCTTGAGTATACTATATAATTCTGCATATACATTTGAAACAAAAAAAACACTTGCCAAACAACCTAACACTGGCTAAGTGATGACAAGTTAGGTTGGGCTGCTCAGGCTCTGGAATAGTTCCTTTGTTTCCGTTCTGGTAATCATACACATAGAGATGATGTAATGTCTATCATCAAGGTCAAGAACAACATCACTTCTTCCATCAGTTCTCTTGTACTGCAGAGTTTACTTTCATATTTCTACTAATTTTTACCATCAAAATTCTACTTCAGTGAAGGGTCTAATGTGAATATTTTAATATGTTTAGTTTAAGATGTTTTGTTGTGACACATAAAACAAAATGTATGTACTCTGTAAAATCTTTTTTTCCCTCTATTTAACCTTTATTGATATTTCAAAAACATAACAAACATATATCAAGTCATATGTCACATATATAAACATCAGCACATATGACATCTTCAAAACTATACCACATTATATGTATTAAAAAATATAAGTGGCTACATATGTCAATTGTATTGTGTAATATTCTTGCATCACAGTTGTGGGCCAAATAAGTGTTCAGGTAATGTGACATTAAAATGTTTTGTCTAATGAGTTTTGCGGTGATGCAGTGGTTAGCATTGCTGTCACACAGCGCTGGGTTTGTTACCAACCAGGGCCCTATCTGTGTAGAGTTTTGTTTTTCCTTCCCGTGTTTATGTGGGTTTGTGTGGGTTTCCTCTAGGTGCTCCGATTTCCTTCTACACTCCAAAGACATACTGGTAGGATAATTCTGTAGTAGTCATCATTACGATGACCACCATTCCAACAAGAGTTATAGCGACACTAATATGCCGATCGCTATAACTCTGAATTTTAGGAAATGTAGACTTACCTAAAAACTGATACAGAATACTTCCGACACCAGTGCTATAAACCACAACAGCACAAAATGCTGTCAGTGTGATTGTCGTCACTTAAAATGGCGACAGTCACATTAGCAGAATTAAGGGGGCGATGAGAGGACCTGCCAGCTGTTTGAAATACAAACCTTATTTTTTTAAAAACCCCAAAAACTCCAGGTTCCTCCTTTAAACTCTATTAACCTTAACATTGTTTATAGCAAGCCCCCCACGTTATTTAAAAAAAATATGGTTTGCACTTTAAACAGCTTCCAAGTCCTCGCATTGTCCCCTTAATACCGCCAATGTGACTGTCACCATTTTAAGTGGCGACAATCACACTGAGGCATTTTCTGGTGTTGCGGCTAATAGCACTGGTGGTGGAAATATACTGTATCAGTTTTTAGGTAAGTCTGCATTTCCTAAAATTCGGAGTTACAGCGATCGGCATATTAGTGTCACTATAACTCTTGTCGGAAAGGTACTCATCATAATAATGCGCCCCATTCGGTTAATTAGCTTTTGACAAACGGACCTATTATATGTGTGTGTGTGGTAAGAAATTTAGAATGTAAACTCCAATGGGGCAGAGACTGAGGTGAATGATTGCATATTCTCTGTACATTCTCTGTACATCACTACACAATATGATTGGCACTATATAATAAGAAGAATTTGCTTGGACCTACTAAATACTAATTAATTGCAGAGTGTTAATTGTGTGTTCAGAAATGCATTTTGGATATATTTACAGGCAATATTAACAATGTGATATACACAGAAATAAATAAAAAAAAGGTAAAAAGGCTGGTATACTTGTAAAATTTAATTAATATTTATTATGTTCTGATTAATAAATGGCTGAATGATAAGAAATATTACTTCTATAAGGACAGACTATATTCTATATTTATCAACTGTAACAATTATTCAGCTGATAGTACTGTCACCATGTATGAACTTAAGTTTGTTGAAAGGAAAAAATAATTTAAATAAACAAATACATCTGAAATGACCAAACAGGTGAAGAAAAACGGTTCTCCCTTCTGCTCTGACGGCCGTTCAACTAAATAGTGTTCCTAATTTCCAGTTCTAGGCTTTGAAAATGTGTCCCTATTTTTCAGTATTGGCCAACTATAGAGTAAAATTTCTATATTGTATTAGGCTGACGGTCTGATCACCAACTCACAGAACAAGATGGCGGAGGTCTTCACCTATAGCAGCCGCCTTTCCCTTAGAGCTTTATATGCTCACCGGTAATCAGATGCCCCCAGTACTTAACTCCAGGCGTAGTGTGAGTTGGTAATACAGGCCCGTAGTGGCAGGCCAGGAAGCTGAATAGAAGGCAGCGGATAGTCAGACGGTAGCTGAGGTCAAGGTTCACAAGCAAGCAGAGTGGTCAGTAAACACGCCAAGGGTCAGGGTCACAGGCAAAGTAGCGGAGTCCAAGGTACAGGCCAAAGGGTCAGGGTCACGGGCAAACAGGCAAGGTCCAAAGTACAGGCAGAAGGTCACAGCAGTAAATCCAAAAGCAGAGTATCCACAGGAACTGGGTCCAGCAAACAAGGCAGGAGCAGGTCAGCAAACTTGGCAATAAGGCGCTATAACCGTCAGGGAGGCTAAGCCCTCCCTGTCTAATATACTGACACCAACCAATCAGGGCTCAGTCCTGCAATCACACACAGGCCAGGGTTAATTAAACAAGTGCCACATTAATCAGCCCACAGACTGGGGAAGAATTAGTGCCTTTGCCTGGCTGCACAACCTGCCGGGGCGCACCATTTGGAGCACTTGTCGTCCTGCCATTTCCTTGGCAACGGTCAGGGCTGATAAACCGGATATGACACCCCGGTCGTCATGGAGACGGCCGGGACGTCGGGGAAATAAAGAGAGTCGCGGTGGTGCCCACACGACCACCACGGCTCCTAACATATTGATGCTTAAATGCAAACTTCTTACAATCAATTGTTATTCTATGGGCTTTATCAGTTCGCATTTATCAAAGCCGGGGTATTTAAAGTGCCAAAACTTTAGTTATAATCAAATTCAGTAAACAAGTAATACTCTAAATTGTTAGTGATAAAGCACAATGCATTATCTCAGTAGAAACATATCTATGGAAAACATTTTAAAATGCTTCCAACCCCGCTATTTTTCTAGGAGAAATAGGTGGCAGGATATTCAGCTAATCCAAAGTATTTAAGCCACCGTGGTTAGAATGGTTTGGAGTATTTAGATGGAAAGCTATGCATTATTATTATTAATATAATTATTATAATAATTATTATTGCCCATTCAATATATGACTGCAACAAGTTAATATAATATGCATTGTGATCTTGTTGCTACACCAAGAATAATTACAAAACCCATTAACCAATACAATACATCCAGTTATAATGAAAATGTTTGGAAGATAATGCAACTCTTTTAACACAAAATAATGTAACAAAAATTGATATTTCTCTATAGCATTGTTTTGTTAAATAAAATATTTTCTTTATCTTCTTATGATGTAACTAGTATTTTCTGATTAACTGGTTATGTAATTTATTAACAGGAAATGTATACTAGCAATAGCTTGTGACAAATATCCCATCCACATTACTGCAGGAAATCCTTTAGCAGAATTTCTCATAATAATGATTTGCATTAAGCTTACAACCAGAATTCCATGTTTCCTGCCATTTTGCCTTATCAAAAATTAAGTGTCAATGTGACCATTTCCTATTAAAAATATTTTCCAAGCAAACTCACAATCAAGAAATAATGGAAAAAATAAATGGTCAGGTTGAGAACTCAGTTACTGTTTGTTCAAAACTGCTACCCTCCATGTGTTCCCATCTGATCTTCGTTTCACTCCATATGTCAGTGCTATGTCTAATTTTATTGCGGTGTGGCACTACTGTAAGACAGAATTATTTTGAAAAAAAATATTCCCATACAATTATAGAATCATTTATATAATAACTTAATAAATAATGAAGAAAATAATCTAGTCACCAATCCTGTTGTTATTTTGTGTAGCATGATAAAGCATGACAAAATTTTCAGATCAGTACTAATGCAGTGTGGGACCAGGTTATGCCAATACCTTTTTGCCTTGTAGAGTGGAGACATTGTGGGGCATGATAATGCTTACTTGGTCATCCTGTAGCTGTTGGGTCATAACAATAAATCTCACTTGGTATAGTGTAGTCAGGATACTTAATCATTGTCACGGTTCTGCAGATAGGATTCTTGATCTGCCCGATTTAGCACTACTCCTAGCAAGGTGCGGGGTCTAACGAACAGACGTCCGCAGGTCGCGGCCCCTACTATGAATATCGGGCAAGATCTCTTAGGGGAGTGAGCAGGATGAAACTAGCAGGTAGCAGGTAACCCCAGGAGAGATGGAGCACAAGCTTTCAGATAATTGAGAAGCTAGGAGTGGTGTAGACGAGCAGTACAGCGGTTGTAGCCCACGGTATAGTGGGATGAGATGGAGCGTAAGCTCTTGTAGACAGCGGTACAACGGAGTGGTGGAGCGAGAGCTCTGACAATCAATGGAGAGCACAGGAAGCAATGGAGCCACGTCTGATACCTAGGCAGGTAACACGATCAACAGGCACTGAACTGTAGGGTGAAGTGCCTTTTAAAGTTTGGAGCCGAGATTGGTTGTCCAATAGGAAACATGCAGAGGGCATAGTAGATCGAGTCCGCACATGCGCAGACCCAAAAACAGGACGCCGACGGCCCGAGCCCGGAGATCAGCAGAAGGCAGGTAAGTGTGTCGGACCACGGTTGTAGAAACCGAAGGTCCGCCGTGTGACAGTTGTACTTACTCCCCAAAAAACAATTTTGGATAAAATAATATCCCACAGGTTAGAGTTGAAGTCTGTTGTAACTCTGCTTCTGGGGGGGGGGGGGGTCAGGATCATGAAGTGGCCCACAGCCTTGATCTGGGGGCCACGTGTAAAAGATTAATTTTCTTTTTCCTTTTTCTCCAACATTGTATATAAATAAGATAATGGCGTGGAAAAACATGCAATTAAAGGGGAGATCCCAGTTTTGCATAGAGCACACAGCCATAAAAAGGATTTGTTTGCATACATATTACCTCTCAAACCAGTTTGGCGGCATCTGATGTTTCCTCCTGGAAATACCATCAACTTTCATGTCCATGATTTAAAGCGGGTAGGTATTAAATGCTTTCTTCATACCTTTCCATACCAACTATCTTTGCAGATTTATAATAGAAATAGAGTTTTAGCGCAGATGTCCTTTATCCAATATACACAAATTAAAAATACAGATGAAATCATCTAAATGTAAACAACTAACTCAAATAGAACACACCCGTATTTACTTTGTCAATCGCAAAATCCTGATTTAAATTTTTTATAACTCCATGATCAACAAAATTTGGAATCTCAAGAGACAAATGAGAGAGAGAGATCTGAACACCACTCTAGAGGTGAGGGACTGAGACTGCATGAAACACAAAATAGCTAAAGTGTCAATTAACATAGCTCTGAAAGAAAGAGCATACAAAATTTATACTAGATGGTACTTTGTTCCTTCTAAATTGCAAAAGATGTTCTCTGATCTCTGTTGGAAGGGCTGCGGGGACATAACATTTGTTGGGATTGCACTCTTATTGACCAATTTTGGGAGATGGTTGTTAACTTAATTTATCAGATTACGTGTTTCAAACTTACTGCTGTACTACTCTTAAAAAACCAATTGCTTCACTTATCAAACATAAGGACAGGCATTTTCCCCCATAAGTAAAGCAGATAAAATTGTAATTGCTAGGGAATGGAAGAAGCAGGACCCTCCAAATAGAGAGGTTTTTACTAAATCACATATAGTATTTCTCACCTATGGAATATCTATCCAGCCTACTTAACGATAGGGAGCCTGATTCAACAAGAAACGTATCTGCCGATTTTGAGCATATCAAATGCAAAGTCACGCTGTGCATGCCTTGAACCGATAGAAGTGGTCGTGAATGCAGACCTGTTCCTTGCGTTGGTGAACTCTAAGGAAACATACTACAGCCTACTTCATCGAGGAGTAAACTGGACAGGGAAGAGGTATGTTGACATAGCCATTTTACAGTAGGGGCGTGCCAATCTTGGGCACATGCAGCCACACCCGTATCCAGCTCTACGGCTATCAGAGTATCTTACTTTTATATTGTATCTCTTGCACCAGCTCTGGGGCTAATCTAATTTCAGACAGCTCTATACTATGTTAAAAGAAGGATTTAAAAAAAATTGTGTGGGGTTTCCCCCTTATGATATTAATCCTTGTACAGCCAGCTTAGTGCTGCTAGTCGCAAAATCATGGGGGAAAAAGTGTAGGGTCCTCCCCAATTTTACATGAGCCTGCACTAGCAAAGCCAACCAGGACTGGTGACCCTACAGCAGGGGAATCCACAGCAGGCGGTCCCCCCACCATGATGCCAGCCAGCCACATGCTGAAATGGGCAGTGGGTGTGGGGTATTAAAGCATAAAAAATTAAAAAAGATGTTTAAAACACTATTTTACTTTGTGAAATTACAAGCCCCAGTCAGTCTGAGAATGCTGGTACTTGTAGAACTACAATTCCTAGCATATCCATGGTAGCCAGGGGATACTGGCACTTAGAAAACCAAAAGTGCCAGCATGCCCTGGCACCTGGGGCTTGCTGAGTTATGTAGTACCCCAAACTAAAATTTAAACAAAGCACACAACTATTTTATAACATATCATTTTAAATAACAAAAATAAATAAATGTAAGTAAATAACAACTTTTTTAAACTACATATTTTTTTTAAAAATAATAAAATCCCAGATATACTTGCCAACATCTGTTTTCTTCATCTGTAATGGATCCAGTCTTATAAGGCTTGTCCATAATAAAAAAACAACAAAGCATTCTAAGGTCCTGTAGCTGTCCAAAAAAAAGTAACATCCAAGGTCCTGTAGTTGTCCATTAAAAAAACCCAACAAAATATTCCACAAGTGGTTGTAAAAAAAATCTTCTTATCTTTATTGTTGAAGAACCCAAAATATTCCTCTGGTTATGGCTTGGTAAAATAAAAAACCATAAACAGCATAACGAGAAAATACCTACAGTGTAAATACTGACATGGATAAAATACCTACAATGTAAGTACTGACATGGAGAAAATACCTACACAAATAAAATACAGACAGTATAACTGAAGACAGTCACACTGCCGGCATTAACGACAATGCGAGAGGGGCAGTACATGATGAAAATAAATAAATGTAAAAAAAGACAACTTAACCCCCAAGCCATATTAACCCTAGTGCTACCAGCCTAGCTCTAGTCGGAGTAAAATCAGGGGGGAACAAACAGCATGGGGTGCCCCCTAATTTCCTCCAACCAGCCGTAGGCTTAGCCAGCTGGGGCTGGTGGCACTATAGCAGGAGAACCAGCAGCATGGGGTCCCCCGGCCATGATGCCAACCAGCCCCATGTTGATCAGTACGAGGCTAGGGATTTGGGGTCTGCAAAATAGATGCCTAGGAATAACCAACCCCGTGCTGAAAGCAGTAGGGCTCTTCCTACACCCCTGGGCGGAGAGTGTATATATATATATGTACACAGCAGTCAAGATGTATTATATGTTCCAGTGCTAGGATTCCTTTTCATTTTTTGTGATTTTAACATTAAATGCAATGTCTGCTTAGACACAGTCTTGCTAATTGTTATTGACCAAATGTTTCTCTTGTGTCTAATTAACTCCATCTGTGGTGCCTTTTACCTTACTTATTCTGCAGTTACATTTACAATCTTGCTCCCCTGATGAAAGATGAACAGAAACAGTCGTTGGAAGCTTTCCATGTGGCAGAAGTGGTTGCAATGGAAGGTTGTATGAAGCACTCTCCTCTAGGGTCAGATTGGAGTTTGGAAGTGGAGAGCTGGTCAGAGGCTCCTGGCTCTCTGAGCGAGTTCGTTGCTAGGGATGGACCACAGCAGAACTTCTGATGGTGGTGGAGCTACTATTGGGGCAGAGGTATACACCGAAAAAACAGGGCAGCCCCAGCCACAGGATGGAATGAATGAGCCACTTCAGTGGGCAGTGGCTTTGATCTGAGTGTGGAATATCACCGGCAGGTGGTCATTAGGCAGTGACAGTGACTCTGATCCAGGTGCGGGAAAGACAGGTACAGAAATCTGAGCAGGGCATAATTTTTATTTATTTGATTTGCAGTGGAATAAAACATATGTAACACCTGTTCTGCACACTTTTTAACCAGGGAAGGGGGTGGTGAATGTGGAACTTTAGGAGATATATTTGCTAAATTGTGGGTTTGAAAAAGTGTAGATGTTGCCTATAGCAACCAATCAGATTCTAGCTGTCATTTTGTAGAATGTACTAAATAAATGACATCTAGAATCTGATTGGTTGCTATAGGCAACATCTACACTTTTTCAAATCCGCAGTTTAGTAAATATAGCCCTAGGTCTTTTTGTGGGCTCCCCTTCTTAGCTCTGGCACAGTGCCTCCACCCAAATGTTTGTGTTTGCTTGAAGGATGCAGAAGAGATACATGTGCCAGGGTTTGACTTAGGAGACCCCTTGTACCTTTCAGAAAGCCTCACTTACAGAATCACACACAAAAGCACTCATTCAAAATAACCACCATGACAAATTTATTAAAGGAGAAGTGGAGAAATAGTGGATTGATGGGAGAAAGGCAGTGGTAAAATACAATTAACCTGCAGACAATTTTAAATACATTGTAAATAATAATTATTAAAGGGATTGGTTAAAATAAGCTACAGGTGGTACACATAATTTTAACAGTATATATGTCACGATTCCAATGCGGGGCAGCTGGATCCTGGTAGTTCAGCCGGGATTGGCGTGACTTCAGCTAGAGTCTAACAAGTGAAAGGTGTTTGCCAGTGATTCCCGCAAGGGAATATGGACTTTGCGGCTTCCACTTGCAGGTCGTGACCCCCTAGGGGAGTTCCCAACAAACCATAAGAGAATGAGCGTAGCATGTGACAGGCAGTATACCACGGGAGTTATAGAATTTGTAGAGCCACAGGAGATATGTAGCCGTTACTACTGACAATTGGAGTTTAGTGATGACTTGAGAAATTACCACTAGGAAGCGATAATAAGGATGGTCTACAGCGTTGCCACTTGGAAGTGGTTTGGAAGGAATGTTCTGCAGCGTCGTCACTTGGAAGTGATTTAGCAGGAATGATCTGCAGCGTAGTCACTTGGAAATGGTTTTGAGGAATGTTCTGCAGCGTTGTCACTTGAAAGTGATTTAGCAGGAATGATCTGCAGCGTAGTCACTTGAAAATGGTTTTGAGGAATGTTCTGCAGCGTAGTCACTTGGAAGTCATTTAGCAGGAATGATCTGCAGCGTAGAAGCCCGGAGGAGCAGGAACACTGGGATACAGAGTCTGGAACACTGGAACCAGGAACAGGAAAGCACAGGAGCTGTTTCCAGGACAATAGTCAGGAATTGACTGAAAGAACCAGCCCAGAGCCTAGGATAGAAGGACAAGATATAGGCTGGTTCATTCAGGGCAGCCAATTGGGGGCAGCAGAAGGAGAGAAAAGGATTGGTTGTTCTGCGCGCAGAACCGCTGAGATCCGGCAAGACAGACAGCGCTGGAAGAGATCAGGACAGCAGCTGCCGTCGGACAGGTAAGACAGGCTGGCGGGGAGGAAGCAAGAGAGCAGAGGGCGCGCACACCGGCTCCCGGGGAGACACAGCGGGAGGCCGGTGTGTCACAATATAGCTCTTATTAGAATGGACCTTCTTACTCCTCAGGTCAATAACACAAACTCATAGATCAATGCTTGATAAGGGTATATATCACTAAAAATACAAATACATTTCTAACTAAGTAATATACGGTTGCCACTAGCAGTATGCAATATTATTAACTGTTGATACCTGTGATTCACTTTGTTGGTGGTTCAATTAGAACAAGGCAAACAGTTATGGCTAATATATAACTGAGCACATATGTATTGTCATGTGCCAAGTCGGTTGGTTTGCGAGTGATGAGTGTCAACTGAGAGTAACTTATGTGCATCCAGAAGATAGTTCAACCAATAGAGAGGTCAAACTATAGAGAGGAAGGGAGGTGTAGGGGATAGTCCCACCCCACTCACTTTGTCTGGCAGTTGTCAATTGCTGTCCTTCACCACTCTAAATGGCTTTACTTTTCTTTCTGACTGACGAAAATACACATGCAGGTGTTCACAGATGATCACATAGCTAGGAATTATAATCTCCCAGACTTCCCTCTCTCACCTTAGCTAATGAAATCTCCGGTCCCTGAACTCTCTCTATTAGTGATCGCCAAACCGGCTGACAGTCTGTTTGTCTCATTAATAGATTCCTCAATTGACTACTGCTGCTAGAACAGCATTACTGCCGTACAAGTGAAAGTGATGCTGTTGAGTTTTTACTGTGGTGCCTGTATAATTAACAACGACCTAAGATCTCTCTCTCTCTCTCTCTCTCTGTTTATATATATATATATATATATATATATTATTAGAGTAATTTTATCGTTTTCAAATAAGCATTGCCCAAGCGATTGTATTGTGTTTCCGAAGCACAAGCAATTTATTTAGTAAAAGCAATTTGTTTAGCAGTTCAATAAATAAGTACAATACAGTACAATATAGCCGATACATGATACCTATTAAAAGATGTTACATTAAAACAGGAAAGTATAAAAACACTGAATACATTACATCTTCCCTATAGGTTTCACTCAGGTCCAATAAATACAGCCATGCGGTCACATTTCCAGCTTCAAAGAGGGGGAGAACAAAAGCCAGCATGCTGGTATATACTTGTGCAGCTAACACTTAGTAAGGTCTTCATTGGTTCAGGCTTAATGGCATTCCAGTTCCTTGCAAGTTATAGGTCAGTTCATTTGATCTTTACAAAGGGTGAGGGGAACATCCCCCATCCTATTGTTCCCATGAATTGACTCTGAATGACCAGTTCAAACTGACCCACACAAAAGTAATTTTTTTAGCATTAATCTCATATTGCTTTTATCTTGCGATCGCTAGATGCGATCGCTATTCCGTCCACACCGGGTTAATGCTGGTGAAATAAGCTTTAATATGAGACCAAACTCTTTATCTTTTAAAACACCTGAACCATAAAAACCTTTACTACAGTATTATATATGAATAAATATACAATCTAATACATTTTACTAATAAATGAATGTGGATTGGAACCTTAATAAATATGAAATATATAAATAACTAAATGTTGTAGTGCGAGTGTGTGCGTGCGTATTTTACCGCGTGATAGCGCTATGGCCCGTGTAGCGTGGCATACTGAGTGCAATCGCACGATAAAACAATATTAACCAATATACTTCTGTTCATCCAATTATACGACTTCGACAATATATATATCTATATATATAACAACTTCTTGCCTTTTTACTTTGGTAAATTATTTGACAACATAAATATTCCATACAGTTTCTTGTGACCCTAAACAATAAATAAACAAATCTGGAAAAAGAGGGTTGGGTAAGGTTGCGTTTCCTTCGGGTAAAGGATGCAGCCACAAGAATGAACCTAAAGTGTGTGAAGAGGAATCCCCACTCTCCCAAAGAGTAGTATCAGAAATGTAAAATAGGTTCTGGGCGCATACAGATTATGTGATTGTTAAGTTTTATTCTTAATAAAGTACAAACATAACATATTCAGGCCGGAACAGACAAGTGTTTCTCACAAATTAATACAACTCAGAGTACCCGATTAATCAGGGATGTATCAGAGGGTTAAAAACACGTCATATAACAAGTGATATAATTTAAAAGAGTCTCATGGAATACTATCTGATTACAGAGAAAACTCGTCGCTCCGATTTAGAGAAAGTCAATCCCGCTAAGTGTAAAAAAGGTCCATATGGTGATATATGCGGGGGAAATGTGCAAAAGGATGATTGAGCTGTTCAATAGAAGTACATCTCTATCAAGTATAGGTTCAGATGGCCATAAGGTCCAGATGCCGTATAAGTGTAAAAGATAAAAGTTTCAAATGGACTTACAATAAAATAACGACATGATGGTCTGGTCCAGGGCGATATTCACTCCTGTGGTTCGAGTACACCTTTTTCTTCCCCAAATGTTAGGTGGATATTGCCGAAGTTCCCGCAGCCAGATTCTATTGTAGAGGTGGCGCATGCGCGCTCTAGCGTTACAATCGCAAACTGGTCCTGCCTTACTGCAGCCGTAGAAGTACAGAAGATTGGAGACGTTCTAGCATGCTAGAAATGTTGATAGGTGGTAAACTCAATTATACGAGTCTTGATGGCTATATAGTAATGATGAAAAAGAATGATAAACCAACACGTTTCAACCGTGGTAGATACCGATGGGCTTCCTCAGGGATTGATGTAACAGTACTGGTCATTCTTGCCAGATTTATAGGGTCCAGCCCATGTTGCCAGATGTGAGTGATTGGATAATTAGTCAGATGTTCAGCTGATATGTTGTAATTCAAACCAGTGAGTTGCAAATACAAATACAAGGGATGATGTTCAATTAACATTTCAGAGATATTTGCTAATAAGAGGATGCAATAATTTTGGCAATATTGCATATTGGTGTTTAAAATATAAACAATGAATTAAATAAATGGAAGGTAATATAGATGATAATACAAATGATGAGATACCGATATCTTAGTTCAACAATATAAACTATAAAGTTGAAAAAATTCCAAAGGGACCTTAAAGATCTAAATCAATCTTACCATTCTCCCCCAAAAGAACCAGAACCACAGTCCCATTTA
The DNA here is from genome assembly GCF_038048845.1 of Mixophyes fleayi. Taxonomy (NCBI): domain Eukaryota; kingdom Metazoa; phylum Chordata; class Amphibia; order Anura; family Limnodynastidae; genus Mixophyes; species Mixophyes fleayi. The sequence goes on from NC_134409.1 coordinate 67,935,799, forward strand.
TCTTTGAAACTCCAGCAGAGAAAACAATCTAAACAATTTAGACATTCTATGAACACACCCAAGAGAGATGTCCACAAACATAGACTGAACACACCTAGATTCTCCCAGATTAGAAACCCACCGAAATACACTGATAGAAATAGAATTTACAAACCATAAGATTATCGCAATTTAGGATCGGCACAGGGACCCACTGCCCATCCCCCAAAGACTAAGTAGAAAAAGTATGGCACATCTGCAAAAGAGGCATATAATAGAGGCATAAGGGATGCACGCCATCTATTATCCCAGGACCAATCCACATTGTTGGACAAATTAAAATATATAGACCCATATCAGAGCTCAGCTAGACCTGAAGAACCTGATACAGATAGCCTCATAGACCATTTTTTAGAACTAGCCCAAGGAACCGCCCAAGTACCTCTGAGCCCAACGAGCGTCAGAAAAAGGAAGGGAAGACCGGCATTACAAGAGGGAATTAGGGAGGAGGCAAGGGCGTTAGGACACGAAGGAGCAAGGCCCAAATTTACATTAAGGAAGTAAATACCCTAACAACAAAGGGAATATTCAATTTAAGTAGTCAGGAAGTAACGAAACCAGAAATGAATCTTTTAAATAAAGGCCTTAAATTTGCACCCAACAGGCCACTAAACAAATTTGAGACATATATAGATCTCCACAAGTTCATTAGAAAATTAACCTTGAAAAAGTTCTTTCTTAATAACAAAACTGCTTCCAAAGTGGATATAACAACTAGAAGTGGTGAAGTCCCTGCATTCAAACACACACAAGGGGCTAGATTTACTAAGCTGCGGGTTTGAAAAAGTGGGGATGTTGCCTATAGCAACCAATCAGATTCTAGCTTTCATTTATTTAGTACCTTCTACAAAATGACAGCTAGAATCTGATTGGTTGCTATAGGCAACAACCCCACTTTTTCAAACCCGCAGCTTAGTAAATCTAGCCCAAGGTCCCTTTTTGGAAACTTTCCAGAAACTGGTAAAGATTGATCTTGACGAACTACAAATTCAACCTACTAAGAGAATGCATAACATGACCAGATTAGAGAGAGGAGCTTTAAAGGATTTATAATCCAATAAGAATTTGGTAATTAAACCAGCCGATAATGGGGGTGGGATTACCATACTGGATCAGTCTGCATACCTTAAAGAACTGGAAAACCAGTTAAAAGACACATCTACATACAAATCCCTACCAGATACAGAGGGCCTAAATTGTGACAAAGCTAAACTAAGAAAATCTAATGGTACTACATGTGTGTATTTCAGTGAACACAAAAATCTGTGAATTAGCATCTCCACCATTATGTGAGTGACAGCAATTTCACTCCATAATTGTGCTGAATCTGCAGCTAACCACATGATGTGATGGCACACCATGTCTGTATTGCGCAAGGAACACGTCCGTTAAGGTTTCTGCCTTAATTATCATAATTTCATTGCTTTTGGATTTTGAGTGGAAGAGTTTCAATAGAATTTTACATTTTAAATTTTGTATAGTTGTAAGAAACCCTAATCGGACATGTTAAACCGTAAGGTTTTTTTGTCTATGGAATTTCATAACTTTTTGTAAAGTTAAAATATGCATGATATCAAATTCAGAAACATGATCACAGAAATTTGACAGCAGATATGAATCACTTGGCCCAACTAGTTTCCACTTTTTTTTTTTTAATCCCTAATAAACAAGAGTGTTTCTATTAAGCAAGAGTGTTCTATTATATCAATCTCTACCACCTTTGTTGGATGCCTATGCCACCTATCCACTACCATTTTGTAAAATAATATTTACTCAGATTTCCTCTAAACCTAGTACCCTCCATTTCCAGTGCATGTCTTTTTCTCACACATACCCAACTGCCCACCAGCGATGTGATCTCATGCACACATGCCGCCGCCAGATGCACCAGCTTTTTTCTTACTTCACCTGTTATGTACCAGTGTCTCTCACATGGCACCCCATTCTTACCAGCTTTTCCTTACATGCCAACAAATATACCCAATAGATTTTAGGTCATGTGCCATCCCATATGCCCACACGCTTATCTCTCACATGCTAGCCTATATGCCCACAACCATATCTTATTTCCTGGACTGAGTGGTGCAGTATGCATGTTCTGGCAGGCAGTGGTGGGATGCATCATGTATGTATATTCTAGCAAGCAGTGGTAGGGTGCAGCATGTATGTATGTATGAATGTATGTATGTTCTGGCAAGTAGTGGTAGAGTGCAGCATATATGTTCTGGCAGGCAATGGTGGCATTTAATATGTATGTTCTGGCATGCAGTGGTGGCGTGCAGAATGTATGAAATGGCAGGCAGTGGTGGCATTAAATATGTATGTTCTGGCAAGCAGTGGTGGCGTGCAGCATGTATGTTCTGGCAGGCAGTGGTGGAATGCAGCATGTATGTATGTTCTGGCAGGCAGTGGTGGCGCGTAGTATGTAAGTTCTGGTAGGCAGTGGTGGCGAACAGTATGTATGTATGTTTTGGCAGGCAGTGGTAGCATGCAGTATGTATGTTCTGGCAGGCAGTGGTGGCGTACAGTATGTATGTTCTTGCAGGCAGTGGTGGCGTACAGTATGTATGTATTTTCTGGCAGGCAGTAATGACGTGTAGTATATATGTTCTGTCAGGCAGTGGTGGCGTGCGGCATGTATGCATTTAAGTTCTGTCAGGCAGTGGTGGGGTGCAGCATGTATGCATTTAAGTTCTGTCAGGCAGTGGTGGTCTGTATTATGTAAGTTCAGGTAGGCAGTAGTGGCGTGCAGTATGTATGTTCTGGCAGGCAGTGGTGGGGTGCAGTATGTATGTATGTTGTGGCAGACAGTGGTGGGGTGCAGTATGTATATATGCTCTATCAGGCACTGTATATGCTCTATCAGGCAGTGGTGAGGTGCATTATGTATATATGTTCATATGTTCTGGCAGGCAGTGGTGGGGTGCAGTATGTATATATGTTCTGGCAGGCAGTGGTGGGGTGCAGTATGTATGTATGTATGTATATTCAGACAGGCAGTGGTGGGGTACAGCATGTATATATGTATGTATATTCTGGCAAGCAGTGGTGGTGTACAGCATGTATGCATATATTATCTGGCAGGCAGTGGTGGTGTGCAGCATGTATGTATATATATATATATATATATATATATATATATGTTCTGACAAACAGTGTTGGGTGCAGCATGTTTGTATATATGTACCTGGCATGCAGTCCTGGGGGGCAATATGTATGATCTTGCAGACTGTGGTGGGGTGTAGTATGTATTTATATATGTATGTATATTCAGGCAGGCAGTGGTGGGGTGCAGCATGTATGTTCTGGCAGGCAGTGGTGGCGTGCAGCATGTATGTAAGTTCTGGTAGGCAGTGGTGGGGTGCAGTATGTATGTATGTATGTTCTGGCAGGAAGTGGTGGTGTGCAGTATGTATGTATGTATGGTCTGGCATGCAGTGGTGGCAAACAGTATGTATGTATGTATGTATGTATGTTTTGGCAGGCAGTGGTAGCATGCAGTATGTATGTTCTTGCAGGCAGTGGTGGCGTACAGTATGTATGTATTTTCTGGCAGGCAGTAATGCCGTGTAGTATATATGTTCTGTCAGGCAGTGGTGGGGTGCGGCATGTATGCATTTAAGTTCTGTCAGGCAGTGGTGGGGTGCAGCATGTATGCATTTAAGTTCTGTCAGGCAGTGGTGGTCTGTATTATGTAAGTTTAGGTAGGCAGTAGTGGCGTGCAGTAGATAAGTTCTGGCAGGCGGTGGTGGCGTGCAGTATGTATGTTCTGGCAGGCAGTGGTGGGGTGCAGTATGTATGTATGTTGTGGCAGGCAGTGGTGGGGTATATAGGAATGCCCTGGAAAACAATGGTAGGGTGCAGTAAGTATGTATGTTCTGGCAGACAGTGGTGGGGTGCAGTATGTATATATGCTCTATCAGGCACTGTATATGCTCTATCAGGCAGTGGTGAGGTGCATTATGTATATATGTTCATATGTTCTGGCAGGCAGTGGTGGGGTGCAGTATGTATATATGTTCTGGCAGGCAGTGGTGAGGAGCAGTATGTATGTATGTTCTGGCAGGCAGTAGTGGGGTATATAGGAATGTCCTGAAAGACAATGGTGGGGTGCAGTAAGTATGTATGTTCTGGCAAACAGTGGTGGGGTGCAGCATGAAAGTATGTATATTCTGGCAGACAGTGGTGAGGTGTAGCATGTTTGCATTTAAGTTCTGGCAGGCAGTGGTGGGGTGCAGCATGTAAATATGTATATTCTGGCAGCCAGTGGTGGGGTGCAGCATGTATGTATGTTCTGGCAGCCAGTGGTGAGGTGCAACATATATCTATGTATGTATATGCAAGCAGGCAGTGGTGGGGTGGAACATATATGTGTGTATTTTCTTTCAGGCAGTGATGGTGTGCAGCATGCATATATGTTCTGGCAGGTAGTTGTGGGGTGCAGCATGCATTGACATATAGTTTGGCAGGCAGAGGTTGGATGCAGTATGTATGCATGTTCTGGCAGGCAGTGGTGTGGTGCTATATGTATGAATGTTCTGGCAGGCAGTGGTGGGGTGCAGCATGTATGCATTTATGTTCTGGCAGGCAGTGGTCGGGTGCCGCATGTATGTATGTATATATGTAGGTATATTCAGACAGGCAGTGGTGGGGTACAGCATGTATATATGTATGTATATTCTGGCAAGCAGTGGTGGTGTACAGCATGTATGCATATATTATCTGGCAGGCAGTGGTGGTGTACAGCATGTATGTTTATATATATGTTCTGACAAACAGTGTTGGGTGCAGCATGTTTGTATATATGTTCCTGGCATGCAGTCCTGGGGGGCAGTATGTATGATCTTGCAGACTGTGGTGGGGTGCAGTATGTATTTATATATGTATGTATATTCAGGCAGGCAGTGGTGGGGTACAGCATGTATGTTCTGGCAGGCAGTGGTGGCGTGCAGCATGTATGTATGTATGTTCTGGCAAGCAGTGGTGGTATGTAGTATGTAAGTTCTGTCAGGCAGTAGTGGTGTGCAGTATGTATGATCTTGCAGGCAGTGGTGGGGTGCAGCATGTATTTATATATGTATGTGTATTCAAGCAGGCAGTGGTGGTCTGTATTATGTAAGTTCTGGCAGGCAGTGGTGGCGTGCAGTATATAATTTCTGGCAGGCAGTGGTGGCGTGCAGTATGTATGTATGTTCTGGCAGGCAGTGGTGGGGTATATAGGAATGCCCTGAAAGACAATGGTGGGGTGCAGTAAGTATGTATGTTCTGGCAGACAGTGGTGGGATACAATATGTATATATATTCTATCAAGCACTGTATATGCTCTAGCAGGCAGTGGTGAGGTGCAGTATGTATGTATGTTCTGGCAGGCAGTGGTGGGGTGCAGTATGTATGTATGTTCTGGCAGGCAGTAGTGGGGAATATTGGAATGCCCTGGAAGACAATGGTGGGGTGCAGTAAGTATGTATGTTCTGGGAAACAGTAGCGGGGTGCAGTATGTCTGTATATGTTCTGGCACGCAGTGGCAGCATGCAGTGTGTGTTTTGGCAGGCAATAGTGGGGTGCAGTATGTATAATCTGACAGACAGTTGTAGTTTGCAGTATGTATCTATGTTTTTGCAGACAGTGGTGCACTGCAGTACACATGTATGCTCTGTCAGGCACTGGTGGGATGCAGTATGTTTATATGGTCTGTCAGGCACTGGTGGGATGTAGCAGGGGCGCACGCAGGATTGTCAGGGGGGAGTTTCACCCCCCCCCCAAAAAAAAAACACGAGAGAGAGCGCGCAGCAGCTCCTTTTCGGCAGCGCTGTCCTATACAGCAGCCGCGGCGCTGTGAAAGAAGCGTCCGCGGCGGTGCTGTATACATACAGCACCGCCGCGGATGCTTCTTTGACAGCGCCGTGGCTGCTGTATAGGACAGTGCCGCTATGGTGGGCACTAAGTTAGCGCGGGGGGGGGGGGTTCTGGAGACTCAGAAACCCCCCCTGCGTGCGCCACTGTGCGGTATGTATATATGGTCTGTCAGGCACTGGTGGGATGCAGTATGTATATGCTCTGGCAGGCAATGGTGTGGTGCAGTATGTATAATCTGGCAGACAGTTGTGGTTTGCAGTATGTATCTATGTTTTTGCAGACAGTGGTGGACTGCAGTACATATGTATGCTCTGTCAGGCACTGGTGGGATGCAGTATGTATATATGGTCTGTCAGGCACTGGTGGGATGCAGTATGTATATGCTCTGGCAGGCAGTGGTGGGATGCAGTTTGTATATATTTTCTGGTGGGCAATGGTGGGTTGCAGTATGTATATATGTTCTGGCAGGCAGTGGTGGGGTGCGGTATGTATGTATGGTCTGGCAGTCAGTGGCGGGTTGCAGTATGTATGTATGTATGTATGTATGTATGTATCTATCTATGTGTGTTCTGGCTAGAGATGGTCACTGACGCCCGTGTTTTGGTTTTGGATTCGGTTTTGGATCTGGATTACCGTCGTGTTTTGGTTTTGGTTTTGGTTTTGCAAAACCGCCATTGCGTGTTTTGGTTTTGGTTTTGGTTTTGTTTGGTTTTGTTTTGCTATTTTGTTGGAAAATACATGTTTTTGTGCCTAAAATAACCCAATTTAGTGCTCCAACTGTTTTAGAGATAAGTAATCTAATTGTTGAGGTAATAAATCATCCAAAAAAACTGTTTAATTCTTCGTTGGTAGGCCTTCATTTATTCTACACACAAAACAGATTGTCTTCCTCTCCATCTATGCATATTGGCAATGCAGCCATCGTCTTTGAATCTATATTACACCCTACACTTATAGTTAAATATGTAAAGAAATGGAAAAAGACAGTTTGCTTTCTGTCTCTATAGGCCCCCTCCACTTTTTTAAAAAAACAAAAAATTCAGCCATTATAGACTGTACAATATTAATTGACATGGAGAAAGCCAGTTTGGTTTCTGTCTCTCTAGGCCCCCCTCCACTTGTATAAAATACCAAAAAATCCAGCCGTTATAGACTGTACAATATTAATTGACATGGAGAAAGCCAGTTTGGTTTCTGTCTCTCTGGGCCCCCCTCCACTTGTATAAAATACTAATAAATTCAGCCGTTATATACTGTACAATATAAATTGAAATGGACAAAGGCAGTTTGGTATCTGTCTGCATCAGATCCTCTCTCCACTAGGAGTAAAATAGAAAACTATTCAGCCGTTATATAATCTAGAATATAAATAGAAATTGAGAAAGGCAATTTGGTATCTGTCTGCATCATAATCATCAACATCATCATTAGCGCCCTCGTCGCCTACACAAATCTCCCCCTCATCCTCTTCTAATTCCAAAGTGGCATCCTCAATTTGGGTATCACCGGCTACACTCGGGCTATTAAGGCACACATCAGCAGAATGCTCACGATTAGACATCCCACTGTTGGATGGACTCTCCACAGGGATTGTTGTCATTTGTGAATCAGAGCAAATATTCTCCTGTAATGTCTCACTGTTATCTTGCAGCTCGGCTTTGACGTGTAACAGTAGTTGTGCACCAATTGTAGGCTGGGTAACTTTTTGGGATCTGCCACTAATAGCCAAAGGTGAAGGCCTCATTCTCTCTTTGCCACTGCGTGTGTAGAATGGCATGCTTGCAATTTTTTTTTTATCGTCACTTAACTTTTGCTCAGTTACACTTCTTTTTCGCTTCAATACAGTAAATTTTTTTTTGGTTTTTGTTTTTTGCACTAATTTGAAAACACTCTGTTGTTTGACATCGCCTTGGCCAGATGACGTACTGGGAACACTAACATCAGGACTGGTGACAGAACCTGGTTGCTCATTTAGATCATATGTGGACTGCTTTGAATCCATTCTGAGCGCAAACCACTGAGGAGTGCTAAAAATTATTGAGTAGATACTGCTGACAGATATGACTTTTGACAGCCAGAAATATTAATGCACAATTAGGGAGGACACCCCAAAAACACTGAGGAGTGCTAAAAATTATTGAGTAGATACTGCTGACAGATATGACTTTTGACAGCCAGAAATATTAATGCACAATTAGGGAGGACACCCCAAAAACACTGAGGAGTGCTAAAAATTATTGAGTAGATACTGCTGACAGATATGACTTTTGACAGCCAGAAATATTAATGCACAATTAGGGAGGACACCCCAAAAACACTGAGGAGTGCTAAAAATTATTGAGTAGATACTGCTGACAGATATGACTTTTGACAGCCAGAAATATTAATGCACAATTAGGGAGGACACCCCAAAAACACTGAGGAGTGCTAAAAATTATTGAGTAGATACTGCTGACAGATATGACTTTTGACAGCCAGAAATATTAATGCACAATTAGGGAGGACACCCCAAAAACACTGAGGAGTGCTAAAAATTATTGAGTAGATACTGCTGACAGATATGACTTTTGACAGCCAGAAATATTAATGCACAATTAGGGAGGACACCCCAAAAACACTGAGGAGTGCTAAAAATTATTGAGTAGATACTGCTGACAGATATGACTTTTGACAGCCAGAAATATTAATGCACAATTAGGGAGGACACCCCAAAAACACTGAGGTGTGCTACAAATTATTTAGTAGATACTGCTGACAGATATGACTTTTGACAGCCAGAAATATTAATGCACAATTATGGGGGACACCCCAAAAGCGCTGGGGAGTGCCAAATATGAAGAAAAAATAATAAACCTCTATCCTCCTCTCTGCACTAGCGATTTTGGTTAGAGCAATTGCAAGAACAATATGGTATTCTCTGTCCCTGCTCTAATTAGCCTATGACTACACCCTGCTCTCTCCCTCTGTCAAATGGCGATGGATTGCTGTGGAGGCGTGTATTTATAAAGTTGAAGTATCGCGAGAACCGAGTCCCGAGATCCGACGACGTCACAATGACGTTCGGCCTCGATTTGGATTCGGAATGGGCGGGAGAGTACCGAGCTGCTCAGCTCGGTACTCGGATACCCAAAGTTCGGGTGGGTTCGGTTCTCGGAGAACCGGACCCGCCCATCTCTAGTTCTGGCAGACAGTGGTGGGTTGCAGTATGTATATATGTTCTGGCAGGCAGTGGTGGGGTATGTATCTATGCTCTGGCAGGCAGTGGTGGGGCATGTATGCTGTGGCAGGCCTAATCTACTTTACTTGCATCTGTACATGACAATAATGTTACATGCTGTTTACATATATATATATATATATATATATATATATATATATATATATATATATATATATATATATATATAATTAAAATCTGCACAGACGTGGAATTTATTGTAACCTCTAGGCTTTTAGTAGTTGCATATTGTACCTACTGACAAATATATTGGCACAGCATTTAAATTTGAAACAAAGGGTCTGATTTATTAAGGAAAGTTAAGCAAAAGTAAGTAAGTAAGGCAAAACCATTTTGCATTGGAGGGGGAGGTAAATTTAAAATGTGATGGCAGTAGTTGGGGTAGGGCATGTCCTAGATCAACTTTAAATTTCAGTGCACAAATAAGCTATCAAGTATTTCTGTGATACATGAAAAAATAGCCAGTATTTTCCTCATGTGCAAAATAACAAACTCATTTGCACCCCTTGCATTGCAACATGGTCTTCTCCAGAACATTTAAGAAAACTTTCTCTCAATTTTTTGCTTAACTTTCCTTAATGAATCAGGCCTAGATGTCCTTGCTATTTATGGAGAGTGTTCTTATATAGAATGTTACTCTTGCCAAACCATTTGACAGATTTGCCTTCAGAACTGGTCATTTATGATACCTGCCTTGACACAACATTTATACCTCCATTTGAAAGGACAATAATGCCGAATGATTAGAGAATGGACTATTGATATTGCTAGTCTATTTGGCTCAAGTAAATATATACTTATTCACTTATGAAACCTTAAGAAGCAATTATATATATTTTACTATCTACAACACATAATACTATACATTTTCATACATTTTCATAATCTGGGTTTGTATTGCTGTGCATTAGTATTGTGGGCAAAATTAGCAATTTAAGTGTATTATCCATACTAGATGTGGATGAGGTTGGAGCTGAATATGTTACACATGCACTTTTTGTTAAAAATATTACAATGAATGATGGTTGTCTTACCTATAGCCATGCCCGATAGCAACTCACTTCCCACCCCTCCGTCAATTGCAATCTATTTTTCACTAAAATATTAGTATTGTTTTAATAGCGTACATTAGATAATATGGAAAGCAATAAAATCATAGCATTTTGAAACATAAATCACATATTTAACCCAGACTGTCTTCTAAATATCTTTTATGTACATGAACCATAATTGCCAACTTATTGTAGTGTCAGTCCTGGAGTTCCCAGAGTGGTATGGGCGGAGGGAGCGGAGCTTAGAAAACTGGTGTCATTTTTAGCACCTCCCCATGATGTACTGCTGCAATCACGACATTTGACAGCGGGGCCAAAATGACACTATTCTTAAGAATCGTGTCATTGCGGCACTAACTATGCCCACTTCACTAGGAAGAGGGCAGATGCGGGAGGTTGCCCTACTCTCCCAGCAAATACCCGGAATTCGGGAGTCTCCCCGACTATTCCTGGAGAGTTGGCAAGTATGATATGAACTGCAATTTCCAGAATCTTACCAAGTTTTTACAAATAAGCTGCTTGTTGGGCAGGGGTGTGCTGGCCCGGGGGGGGCAGGGGGACATCGGTCCCCCGGGTCGCTCAGTTTATCCATTGTTAGGGCCGGTCGCCCGCCCTGCTCCCCCTACCCCAGCTGCATTATAACCTAATTATTACCGGCGGGCGCATCACATGACGGCCGCCGGTAATAATGTCATGTGACGCGCCCGCCTCAGCGCACAGGCGGCCATGTCACATGACAAGCGATGCGGCCGCGTCATTGATGACGTGGCCGCATCACGTGTCATGTGACGCGGCCGCCTGTGCACCCCCCTGGCTGCATCTTGCCAGCCCGCGCCTGTTGTTGGGTTACTTAAACATTTTGCCAAGGTTAAAATGCAAATGCAGAAGTCAACTGTTGTATTTATAAAGTATAATGTGTAGGTGTAAAACTGCCTAAAGGTTTCAGATGAGAGTAATCATGTTTAGTGTTACAGTTAAGCTCTCTGTTTCAAAATGGCACTGCATTTACAGCTATATTAAATCATAGTTAACAAATATATAGGCAGTGTTTACTGTGACCTTAACCTATTCACTGCTACAGATGTCAAAAGTTGATTACATTGCAAGAAGTTCCATAACTCGGTTTCAAGAAAGGGGTTAAGTCGCTCATCTAGGAAGATAGCCAACCAGGTGAAAACTGCTCAATCCTTGTGATAATCTGCAACAATGTATCTAAAACTACTATCACATTTCAAACTTGCTAATTTTCAGCACCAATGCAAAGCTCACTTACAGTAACTTTCCTGTCGCTAAGTGATATCCGTGCATTGGTTTAACATGGGGCTGCACAACTATATTTGTCAATGTTGTGAGAAATCTAGCTGGGAAATGAAAGCACTGTACCCATGAATAAAACCAAATAGCTTTTCAGCATGAGGATATCAGATCAATTGCTTAATGCAAATTGGGTAAGGCTGTCTGGCTGGCAGCCTTCCAAGAGCTATCTCAATTCCTCTCCCTTATCTTGACTACACATCAGAAGCTGTGCAGCAGAAAGGGAACACAGCAAACCCTTTTACCAGTAAATTGCTTTTACATACAGACTTCTCCTATTCTACTATAGCTCAGCGATTTTTCCATGTGGATTATTTATTGATTGCTTTCCCTACCCTGTCATCCCTTTCATGCTCACAGCTATCATATCACACAAGGGATAAAAACTGAATTGCAAAACAAAAAACAAATTACCTGGCTGCGAGCCCGGTAGTTTGTAAATGGCACCCCTGCCCACCATCCCTTGCAGATTGCTTCTTTGCATAGTGAATAAAGAACATGCAGGGTTTGCTAATGTGACCATGCCGTGATCATTTCTGTCTTTTAATTCTTGCCCTAACGGGGAACCTGACAGTGTATAGGGGGAAGGAAACTTGCGGATGTACATTTCCTCAGAGATGATGGTTTCATCTCTGAGGAAACCACATATCAAAAGTGGAGAAGTGAGTTGAAAAGAAGGCTAACCAAACAAATAGCCATCTCTGAGGAAACCACACATCAATAGTGGAGAAATGCGTCAGTGGAACTCCTTTGAACCGTGATCACAGGACTTAATTATAATTCTACTGATTGGATTCAGTGATTTAAGGTGAGATCACAAAGTTGAATTCCACTATCAGTATTGCACATTCCCCCTTTTTGCAAAGCCTGGAGTGGTGTAAGATCGATATAATGGAGAGAGAACAAGTTTAAATTGCAGAGGAGTGATTCGTTATGTAGCTCCAGCAGGCGGAGCTAAAAGCCGCTTGCAGGATTTCATGAGTCAGCTGTACTGAGTATGATCTGTATTTCCAGGTTGTTATACTGACAGCTGTATCAAATGATTGATCGTGACTGCAAAAAGGAATTGTGATCCACAAAATAGTGTGGCGAAATTTAATAGATACAATCTTGTCTTATAACAATACTGTGGGCTAATAAAGTGATCTCTTATTATCAAAAATTCCGTATTATGCAATTAATTATTGTCTGAGACCTTGTTTTTCCCTATATGTGCACTATAGGTGATTTCAACATAATTTAAGACCAAATTAGTCCAGATTACTGGTTTGGTGGAGTATGTTTTGATATTTTCTTTTTGATATATTCTTTTCTTTTCTTTTTAACTTTTTGCTTTATGTATTAATGGTTATACAAATAAATTTTACTATATATTTTAAATCTACGTTGGTATTTATTAGATAGGATCCATTTGCGCTTGTTTATGTTTTGTTGTTTTCTTCCATTATATTTGAAGCTAATGCACAACAAGTTCTATAAATAAGCAGCAATTTTTTCCTATCTAAGTATATTAATTGTTATTTGAATTGGTTTTGTATCTATACTATACAAGGTATAGCGCCAGATTTTTCTGCCCATTTGAGTTTAGAATTGTAGAAATCCACTAAATAAATTACCTGACGTCACTGAGGTGTGGGAAGTTTAAACAGGCTCAGTTACACAGATGCTCTGGCTCCGCTCTGAGGGATAAAACTGTGAAATGAGAGTGATGCCAGGGCTAACAGTATTACAGATTGCTCCCCCTCAGCCACAAAACACTATCCAGCCTACCCCTGTGCCTTGAAAACATGGCTAATTTCTCCAGTTTATAGATGAAAATCTCTTAGCGAGAGAGATCAGCCATATTTGTACTCACAAGTGAAGCCACTTGTCAGTACAAAGTACACCCAGCACACATCTCTATTTGACATGTGCAACGCTATGAAATTCTGTGAAATCCCTATCTTTAAAATGGGGCATATTTTACCAAATTGTAAACAAAACTAACTTTCTAAAAATGTTCACCCTACAAAGGCACTCACCAGTCATAATAGCTTTCTAACCAAACAAAAACCTTGTCTTGAAAAGCTCTGTACACTGAGTTAAGCTTTCCGAAGAAAAACAGAAAAATGGTGACTTTTTGCAAAACAGGAAGTGGAAAAAACAAAGAGATTTTCAAATTTAGACTATTCCTAATTTGTAATTTTTTTATTCTTTCTTTCTAAAAATTGACATGCGGCACCGATACACGGTTCTACATATATATATATATATATATATATATATATATATCATACTTGCCAACTCTCCCTGAATGTCAGGGAGACTGCCTGAAATAGGGGTGATCTCCCTCACTCCCTTAAGAGTCTGGCATTCTCCCTGATGCTGAGCCAGTACAAGACGTGGTTGGCTTCTCCATCTGTGGCATGATGACACAATTCAGAAATTGTGTGCTATGTCCATGTATTGATGCCTATGGAGGTGGCCATTTTCATGGAGACCAAGATTTAATCAAAGACTGACAGGTAAGACAACATGACTTCAGTAATGGAGACAGAAATGTAAAAGACACTTCATCTCTAGAGATTCATTAGCTGCTTTTCTTTAACACATAGTTGCCTACTCTCCCGGAATGTCCGGGAGACTCACGCATTTCTGGGAGGGCTCCCGGGAGAGCAGGGCAAGCTCCCGGTTCTTGTCCCCGCAATGGATAAGTGGCGGAGGACAGGGCTTAATGACGCAAATATCTTGTCATCTTAGCCCCGTCCCCTGTTGTAATTGGCCAAAATTGTGACATTTGTTTAGGGGGGGGGCAAAAATTATGCGATTCATCAAGCCCCGCCACTGCATGCCCACCTCCCCCGGGATCTCCCTGAAGCCAACGAGGAAAAGTTGGCAAGTATGATATACATTTATATATATATATATATATATATATATATATATGTATATATATTTGGAACATATAAACATATACATATATATATATATATATATATATATATATATATATATATATATATATATAGATAGATAGCCACTGACATTTGTGTTGCCCGAAATACTTAACAAATTACCTATCTGATGTAAAAAAAATATTGTAATGACATAGTGTGCGGTCATTAAAAAGGTATATGTGCTGGAGCAAGCATAGCCGGATGCATGTTGAGCTGAGTCATAAGGATTGCTATGAAGTAGCAGTCTCATAGTAAAAGAAACATAGACAAATCCACACACATTTTACTTTTGGAAAATGTAATCACTAGTGTGTCAGCATCAGCACATAGAATCCAAAGCAAACATCTTACTTTGGCAAGATTTAAAGAAAACATGCCAAACATATCTACACTAACATTTTCACAGACTGTTTATTTACAGTTTATTTTGGAAAGCTGATTTATTCAAGACCACTCTTTAGCTTCAAAACAGATTCACTCCATGAAAAAATTTTAATCAGGAAACTGTATGTACATTAAATTAATTCATGATTCATTTGATCTATTTCCAGGAATCTATCAGGGACTCTGATGAGAACTGAAGTACTGGAAAAAATTCTTGTACCCTCTAGTCTTGAGCTAGATGTGCTCTTTCATTTTCTAAATTGAAATAAAAAAGTAACATAATCTGATTGGTTGTTATGGGTAATACCTTTTTAGAAGGTAGGACAAACATACCCCATATCTTTTTGCCATTCTTACAATTTATATTGAAGTAATATTTTATATAATTGTAATATTATATAAATATGTATTATAAAATTCCTATGTAAATGAAAAACTTGTTTATGAATGCAGATTAATTTGTTATATAAATCTGAAAATAAGAATGAGGCAAAAACATTACTCAAATGCTGGGGTAGCAATATACTGTAACCTCAACTTTCTTCATTTATATAATAATTTACTCCAAAAATTGAAATATACACATTCATGCTTATCTGAGATTAGCAAAACACACTGTTGAACTTCCTGTTTTATTTAAAGAGAATTCTTTATCAGCATGTGAAAAAGCTGGGAACCATATTTTTTTAGTCTGCAATTTTTTTTGATAACTGCATCCGAAATTATGTTTTTTGTTAAAGTGCAAAGTATGGCATTCTGATTATACATATAAAAGTGAACAGACAATTATGAGGGGTAGATTTACTAAGGCTTCTAAAAAGGAAAAGTTGATTCAGATTCTAGCTATCATTTATCTAGCGTATTCTAAAAAAATGAAAGCCGGAATCTGATTGGTTGCTATGGGAAACACCTCCACTTTTTAGTAACTCTACCCATCAATCTAGATGTGTTGATATAGTTTACACATGGAAATATTCATGCGAAAATGTTTAAATTGACAAGAAATTGTAACACATTACTAAAATCTGTATTAGCAGAAAGACTAAGAAAAGGGTCAGACAAAATTTGGAAATCTGGGCAATCACTTATGAAATAGAACTTCATGAAAAGAAAAAATCCAGTAAATCGGTAAAAGAGACCTTTATGTCCTCTTGTTATGCCTCAATACAGTGATGTAGCAGAGGCTTTTGAAATGCAGGCAGCATACTCTGAGCCAGGCCATGGATCCAATGGAAGACTAGCCATCTCTAGATCCGGTAGGGAGACAGTGGATTCCCTTAAAAACATGTAATCTTGAGACTCTCTGAAAGAGATGTCATTAAGCGACCATCTGGGGGCAATGCAGACATCTCATGGGTATCTAGCAGTGCAGTTGTCTCAAGAGCATCTGGCAGCAAGGCAGCATCTGGGCAAATGCAGGGAAGCATTAATTGTAAACTCTGGCTGTGAGGGATTGATTGTCCACTCTAGCCATGAGTAAGTGACTGGACACTCTGTTCATGAAGCAGTGGCTGGATGTTCTGGCAGTGAGGGAGCACTAATCAAGTTTTGGGGAAGGAATCAGAGGCATAGATTGTGATCCGGGTACAGACACCTGTGAAATAAGAACATAAATCTGTGACATGATTGGTTGCCCAATTGTTGACTATACTGAAGCAAAAGCATTAACACTGGTGCTTCTTCGGAGAGGACAGACATCACCTGTTCAGTAGAATAAAGCACCAGGAAATAGGTGTCAGGTAAGTCTGAAACCAGGAATAGGTAATTGGGAGAGCCAGGAGCCGGATCTTGGAACTCATGTTACTCAGCAACTAACTGGTCAAAAATCCAATCGTGCACATTTCTTTTGACCCTGCCAACTTGTCCTGATAATGCTAGTGGTCCTTCCTAAACCACAATTCAAGGTATCCAGGACAAGAGGCTAGGGTAATAGGGTCCACAGATCCAGACACCAGTATAATATGGTCCTGTGGAAAGAAAGAATCCAATGCTGGGCAATCAGATGAGGCATGAGCTGAAGTTGGTTCCTCAAAATAGATTGGAAATGTATACTCAAATGAAACAGGAGCCCCCTTTGGAACAAAACGTGAAGAATGTGATTAAACTAGTGCATTAACTGCAGGTTAAGCCTCTTCAAGTATAGAAATAGAAGGCAGAACCTTTTTGTCAACTGATGGTGAATGCTCACCAGAACAGACATAGAAGGGGAAGACGGATTTCCTCAATCACAGGCTTGGATGACAGGACTTCCTGTTGAAATTATTTGTAAGGGTAAACCGATGCAGAAGCAGAAATGGAAGTTTGATATTTCCTGTATTACAATTGTGAAAGACAGGACCCTTTTTAGATTGAAATTAAAGTCATAAGCCCCTTGGTAATAAGCTGGGCCCCCTTCCAGGCCAGACTGTTTAAGTATCAATGTATTCACTCTCTAACAGGTATCATATACAGCATGTATCAGAGTATCTCCGGCATAATTACTTCTCCATGAAATGGTGCATACATTTGAATGTGAAGTGGTAACTGAAACACCAGCTGAGGAAAACTATGAAACATGATCTAGATTTGTTGCTTGGGAACTGAACCAAAGCATCAATGAATGTATCAGTGTTGGTCAGTAGACAGTGACCGTCTTCATTGAGAGGTGTTGTCCATGAAAGTACTTCTCCTCTAAATCGCAGTAGCATGGAAGCTACTTCATTGCTATGGTTAGCACAAAGGGCCCCATATAGATTTGGACATAAGTCCAACTTTGAAGCGTGGAATGTGGTTGGTTCCACTGGTTACAAATTTGTACAGAGATTTCCCCAAACATGAAGTATGCAAACTGTTTGTCAGGCGCCGTCCGCACGGCCGCCTGACTGCCTGACCGCGCCTCTGGTTGCTATGCAACCAGACGCATCACTTCCGGATTCCCCCTGCCATCTGACCCCTTGCTGTATGACGCACACCGTTGCTAGGCAACGGGACGCTATGTAGGATTCCCGGCGGCAGGTATGACAGCGCTGCAGCGCTGATGCTGATTGGATCACCACACTATTTAAACCTCTTCCTGCCCTCTAATCAGTGCCAGAGTATCAGGTCTTCCTGTCTCCAGCGTTTGTGTGTACCAGTTGCTGTATTTGTTCCTGACATTCCTCGTGCTGCTTGTGACCCTTTTGACCCGGACCGTTTGACCACCCCTATCTGGATTCTGCCTTTGTACTGCACTCCCTGAAAGTTACCGACCCGGCTTGCCTCACCATTCTTCTGGATTTCCCTTTGTACCTCCTCTACCTGAACGTTGCTGAACCGGCCTGTCTGACACCCCCTTGTATCTCGCTGTGGACTCTAGGAAGGACAGCGACCTGCGTGTCCCTGCAGCGGAGTCCATACTTCCTTGCGGGGGTTCCTGGTGAATACCAGGGGCACGTTAGACTCCGCGCCTTCCTCTGAGTTGCGCCAACAACAGCAGGTACCCACTACCAGTCATACACCCACTATCAGTCGTGACAGTATACTCTGGCCATGACAACGGAGGGGTCTGGTGAACCGTCTGCTCGTGACCTACTCCTGCATTTGGCTCAACGAGTGGAGCAACAAGAAGCAGCCCAAGCGCATCTTCTACAATGTGTCCAAGGGATTGCTTCCCGCTTCGATACATTTCAGAATGCTGTACCCGCTACACCAGCCATAACCTCTGCGGCATCCACAGCATCCAGTGTGGTTACGGTCTCTACAGCGGCCTCCGGTGTACGCATCCCGACACCCGAAAAGTTTGACGGTGATCCCAAGAAGTGCAGGGGCTTTCTGAACCAATGTGCCATTCAATTTGAGTGCAACCCAGGGGCCTTTTCTTCAGAACGCACCAAAGTAGCCTTTCTCATCTCCCTCCTCAGTGGTCAAGCCCTTGCCTGGGCCTCACCTTTATGGGAACAAGGGGGTCCACTTCTTAATAACTCCAACTCTTTCATTGAAGCTTTCAGGAGAGTCTTCGATGATCCCGGAAGAGTTGCTTCTGCAGCTACCAGCTTGTTAAACCTCCGCCAAGGTGACCTGTCCGTGGGGCAATACGCAGTTCAATTTCGAACCCTGGCTTCCGAGTTAAAATGGAATAACGAAGCACTGGTGGCAACCTTTTGGCAAGGTCTGGTGGACCGGATTAAGGATGAGCTAATTTCCAGAGAACTCCCGGCTGAGTTAGATTCTCTCATCTCCATGTGCATCAAGGTGGATTTGCGCTACCAAGAGCGCACGCAAGAACGCTCTCCTGGCAAACGGTTCATACCACGGCTAGCACCCCAGTTCCAAAATCCCATCCTGCCAGTGGACGAGCCAATGCAAGTAGGACGCTCTAAATTATCCCTTGAAGAGAGGGAGAGACGCTTCAAACAACGCCTGTGTCTGTATTGTGGAGATCCGGGACACCTGCTAAGAGTTTGTCCCAAGAAACCGGGAAACTCTTCCTCCTAAACGGTGGCGGGGAGGCCGTTTTAGGAGAATCCACAGTTGCTCCCTATTCTAAAGAAAATTCCCCAGAATTTCAGATGGCTGTCATCCTGAGCACCCCCAAGGGTACCTTTTCCACCACGGCCTTTGTGGACTCTGGCTCCTCCGGGAACTTCATTTCGGCAGATCTAGCTTCGCAGCTCCAAATACCTCTAAACCCATTGCCCCAACCGTTATCTCTGACGGCAGTCGACGGAAGTCGTGTCACTCACGGCTCCATCTCCTCCGTGACGTCTCCTGTTCGGTTGATGGTAGGAGTACTTCATAGCGAAATGATCCAACTTTTGGTGTTGCCGAGGTCCATTAATCCCCTCATCTTGGGGCTACCGTGGCTGAGAAAACATTCTCCTCAGATGGATTGGGACCACGCTCAAGTTATGTCGTGGGGTTCAGGATGTCGCTTTGAATGTCTGTCTAGAGTCTTGCCTCCAAAATGTCAAGTAATGGCTCATTCCGAGCTAACCCACCTTCCTGAGGCCTATATAGAATTCCAAGATGTATTCAGTAAAGTGGAAGCGGAGATCTTGCCTCCTCATCGTCCCTGGGATTGTGCTATTGTTTTATCTCCTGACCAACCCATCCCCAAAGGGAGGACCTACCCTTTATCTCGTCCAGAGACGTCAGCCATGTCTCAATATATTTCAGAAAACCTAAAACGGGGATTTATCCGCAAATCCACTTCCCCAGCGGGTGCAGGGTTTTTTTTTGTTAAGAAGAAGGATGGGTCTCTTCGGCCTTGTATTGATTATCGTCCTCTCAACCGCATCACTGTCAAAAATCGATATCCACTACCCCTCATCTCCGACCTCTTTGACAAACTCAGTGGATCTCAAATCTTTTCCAAACTAGATCTCCGTGGGGCCTATAATTTGATTCGCATCAAAGAAGGAGACGAATGGAAAACGACCTTTAACACCAGAGATGGACATTTCGAGTACCTGGTGATGCCCTTCGGCCTCTGCAACGCCCCAGCCATCTTCCAAACCTTTGTTAACGATATCTTCCATGACCTGTTGTACACTTCTGTGGTAGTGTATTTAGACGATATATTAATATTTTCTAAAGATCTGAAGACTCATCGGGAACAAGTAAAGGAGGTCTTACGTAGACTCCGGAAACATCACCTCTACTGCAAGCTGGAGAAATGTGTGTTTGAGATTAGCCAGGTACCTTTTCTTGGTTTCATTGTGTCGGGTCAAGGTCTTTGTATGGATCCCACCAAGGTGTCAGCTATTCTGGACTGGCCTCAGCCACAAGGCCTTAAAGCTATTCAAAGGTTCATCGGCTTTGCAAACTATTATCGCCAATTTATTCAGGGATTCTCCACCATTATAGCCCCCATTACAGCTTTAACCAGGAAGACTGCCAACCCCAGGGTTTGGTCCTCGGAAGCCATGTCTGCCTTCATAACGTTAAAGAAAGCATTTTCTTCAGCCCCAGTTCTGTCCCAGCCAGATTAAGAACGACCTTTCTTCTTAGAGGTAGATGCATCCTCTGTAGGCATTGGGGCGGTGCTTTTTCAAGAGTCTCCGGCTGGCTCACACAACCCGTGTGGGTTTTTCTCCAGACGATTTCTTCCAAGTGAATGTAATTATGGAATAGGGGACAAGGAGTTACTGGCCATCAAGGCGGCTCTGGAGGAATGGCGACATCTGTTGGAGGGGGCTATATTTCCTGTTACTGTGTTTACCGACCATCGGAACCTAGTGTTCATTCAAGAGGCTCGTTGCCTTAATCCTCGGCAAGCCCGCTGGGCATCCTTCTTCGCTCGATTTAACATGAAGCTCACATTCTGCCCGGGAGCCAAGAACGGACGTGCCGATGCATTATCTCGCTCATTTGACGATTCCGATCGTTTAAGACCGTTGGTTCCTCAGCATATTATTGATCCTTCTAATATCGTAGCCCTTACTAGGACCAAAACGTCCTCTCCTCCTCCAGGCCGGTCATTCGTGGAACCCCATCTCCGGCTCAAGACCCTGCAGTGGGCTCATTCATCCCGCATTGCCGGCCATGCTGGAATAAAGAAGACAACATCGCTGCTTTGCCGACGCTTCTGGTGGCCTAATGTACGTGCCGATGTTGGTAAATTTATTGCTTCCTGTACCACTTGTGCTCAACACAAAACTTGTAGAAGAGTTCCGGCAGGCCTTCTTCGTCCACTCCCTATCCCCGATGCTCCTTGGGAAAGTGTGGCCATGGATTTTATCACGGACCTACCCCTCAGTGCAGGGTTTACCACTATCTGGGTGGTTATTGATCGATTTTCGAAGATGGCACATTTTATTCCTCTAACTGGACTGCCCACGGCCAGTCGTCTGGCAGATATCTTCATCAAAGAGATATTCAGACTACATGGTTGCCCGAAGGAGATCATTTCGGATCGTGGAGTCCAATTCACATCCCATTTCTGGAGAACCTTTTGTAAGAGATTGAACATAGAATTGAAATTCTCTTCGGGATACCATCCGCAAACCAACGGACAGACGGAGCGAATCAATCAAGATCTCGAGACATTCCTCCGCTGTTTTACCTCCGACAACCAGAATAAATGGTCTCAATTCCTTCCTTGGGCGGAGTTCTCCCATAATCAACACATTCATGAGTCTACCGGATTCTCCCCTTTCTTTATTGTATATGGAAGTCATCCTGTGTTTCCGGATCCTTTTCCAGTGTCCTCTTCACCGGTTCCAGCCGTAGATACTCTTTATCGGGAGTTTTCTCTCATTTGGGCTAAGACTAAGATGGCTTTACTCAAGGCTACTCAGCATCACAAAATCTTTGCAGATCGTCATCGGAGGGCCACTCCTCTCTTAAAGGTGGGAGACCAAGTATGGCTATCCACCCGGGACCTAAGACTAAAGGTTCCTTCTATGAAGATGGCTCCTCGATTTATTGGCCCGTACACCATCATGCAAGTCATTAATCCTGTATGCTTTAAATTGAAACTTCCTCCTTCTCTGAGATGTCATAATACTTTTCATGTCTCATTACTACGACCAGTGGTACTCAATAAATTCTATCGACCTCCCTGTCGTCCCCCACCAATACAAACCTCTTCTGGAACTGAATTCGAAGTCAATCGGATCTTGGCCTCTCGCATTCTTCGTGGCAAACAGCAATTTCTTGTCCATTGGAAAGGATTTGGCCCAGAGGAGAGATCATGGGTGGACAAGCAGGACCTTCACGCTCCTAGAATTCTCAAAAAGTTCCTTCAAACAGGAGGAAGAAGAGGAGGGTATACTGTCAGGCGCCGTCCGCACGGCCGCCTGACTGCCTGACCGCGCCTCTGGTTGCTATGCAACCAGACGCATCACTTCCGGATTCCCCCTGCCATCTGACCCCTTGCTGTATGACGCGCCCCGTTGCTAGGCAACGGGACGCTATGTAGGATTCCCGGCGGCAGGTATGACAGCGCTGCAGCGCTGATGCTGATTGGATCACCACACTATTTAAACCTCTTCCTGCCCTCTAATCAGTGCCAGAGTATCAGGTCTTCCTGTCTCCAGCGTTTGTGTGTACCAGTTGCTGTATTTGTTCCTGACATTCCTCGTGCTGCTTGTGACCCTTTTGACCCGGACCGTTTGACCACCCCTATCTGGATTCTGCCTTTGTACTGCACTCCCTGAAAGTTACCGACCCGGCTTGCCTCACCATTCTTCTGGATTTCCCTTTGTACCTCCTCTACCTGAACATTGCTGAACCGGCCTGTCTGACACCCCCTTGTATCTCGCTGTGGACTCTAGGAAGGACCGCGACCTGCGTGTCCCTGCAGCGGAGTCCATACTTCCTTGCGGGGGTTCCTGGTGAATACCAGGGGCACGTTAGACTCCGCGCCTTCCTCTGAGTTGCGCCAACAACAGCAGGTACCCACTACCAGTCATACACCCACTATCAGTCGTGACACTGTTGTTTTGATGTATTTTCTCTGTAGGAGATATTTGTAGTCAAAGAATCTGTGGACTGTGCAATAAGCCATCGATGACTGGTCATCTGGACACTAGCCATCTCTGATGTAAACAATATAAGCTAGGTGAAAATAACTGGCCTCTGGTGCAACATCAGCAACATCAACATACTGTAACTTCTTGTTTACTTACACACAGTCCTAGGCTAAAACAATGCTATCAAAACCCAGTCATATCTTTAGGAGAGATCATAATTACAATACTATATAATTTTCCTAGTTACTCACATGAGCTATCAACATGACAGTAACCATCAGCATGGATCTTTGTAGTGTTAAACAATAGATAAATACATTTAACTCCCCCTGAAAGTGACATAAGAACTAGTGCTTATAGCTTGGGCTGGTTACAGCTTATGCATTATCCATTTTAGAACAGACAGCATGTAGGGAGGAAGTTAGCTGCAGTGCTCTGTTCTGAAAATAGCGTTTAACATTAGAGTACACAATACAGCGTTAAACAGCATGAAAAAGGGACAGAGAATAGATGTGATTATTGTAAAACAGTTCTGTAGGGATCAGTCAGTTAGAATAATTAGCTGATCAATTGGATTTAATTTCAATCTGTCAGAGAGTTTAGACAGAGTATTGGCTATTTGTTGTTATTAATGCATATATATATAGTACTAATATATAAATTGAGTTAGATATCATTCTGAACTAACTAGTATATCTAGTGGAGAAAAAGTAGTGTGCTTTTGCTGTTTGATTACTAACAACAGAACCCAAATGACAATTAGATTTATTTCTTTTAAAATTGTAAATTTTTCTAGTGAAATTAATTTTGTGTGGGACATCTGTATTAAGTGGGAAAAAATGGGTGTTTGTGTGTGAGGGTCATCAGCAGACCCCCTTCAAAAAACTACTATATTCTAAACTTTTTTGTATTATTCAATATTTGCCAAGTTGTTAAGGATCATTCAGTGACATCTATATTAAGTGGGAAAAAGGGTGTTTGCGTGTGAAGGTTTTTCTGGGCATTTTTGACATTCAGTGACTGCATGTAGAACATTGCAGCGACTGCAAAAAAAATATCATGTGCCATGACACCAAATGAAGCAAGCCCATTAGATAAATTAAACAGCAAAACTTTAGTGCAAGATGCAAAAGATAAAAATGCAGAAACACTATACACACACAAAATTTGGAACCTTAGACAGCATATATCATAAATATTGAAGAGGCAGTAATAGTCAGTTGACATTAGATGGACAGCAGCATCAGTAGATATTTAGACAAGTAGATAGCTACTAAATAGTATAGTGTTATGTAATTTTCTGGCACTATATAAATAAATGTTGATGATGATAGATGAAGGTGGCCTGCATCCTTACTACAAAACTTCAAAGACTATGCATACAATACATTTTGAATGTTACAGGGCATCCATCATCTCCATAGTTATATCTTGTCCCACAAGATGAAATCTCATTTTGGCATGTTGGTGTAAATGTAGCCACACTTATGCTCTTAATCCTCACTCAGCAAGGAAAACTTTTTGCAACCCTATAGGTGCAGCCATTTTGCCGTTCAAATTCATTCATTTTCGCATAAATCGTAATGCGCAAAAGTAGATGCAAGACATCACATCATTGCATGACGAGAGCTGAGCTTTTAAATACTTTGATTTACTTATAAGTGTTTTTTTATGCTACCAGTAATTTAGATATGTGCTATAATGCTGCCCTTGTGAATCATCAAGGGAACTCTAATATATTTGTCAGTTGCCATGTAACATCCAGTTACCTTGTCTGGTTTGAGATTATAATGTCAATCTCGATTAATTTTTTTGGCTAAGCTCACGTGTAGTATCTGATCTAGTATGGTTGTTTCGGGATGCCCTGAATGGGTGGGTCTCCTTGGTCTGATGCCAGAAGGCCTGTAGTGTTTGAAGCCCGAGGTGCCTGTGCATTTCAGGAGCCAGGGCCTGGAGGTGACCTGAAAATGCTGTGGAGGTGGGACTGGAACCCGCACTTTGCACAACTCCGGGGTAAAAGGGACTGCCCAAGACGTGAGGGGGAGGCGGTCTCAAAGACCCATGTATATAAATATGGAATGTATGCAAATATGAAATGTACAAATTGTATATATATGTTATATTAGTGAAGTGTAAGAAATATGTAAAACAGACAGTTTAGATAGGCTAATAGTTGGCCTTCCCACACAAGTAGGTATGTGTAACTGACATTGATGCAGATTTGGTTACCAAAAACATCAGTCTTGACAAGACAATGCAATTGAAAGTCCACATTCTGAGAAATTAAGAGGAAGGAATTGGGCACTTGGGCACCATATAGACTGGTTAATTATTTTTTGTTAAAAAATTTTTTTGAATCGGAGAAAGCAAAGGCAGCAATGGTAGAGTTAATTAATTAAATGAGAGTGGACACAAGCATTGTCCTTGGGCCCACACAGCCACCTATATATTGAACAAAACATGTACATAGTTCAGCAAACCAAGCACTTCAGCGACAAGGACTGACACTTTTGTGACTGAAGTGCTTGATTTGTTTGGTCGCCCCAAAAAAGCCAACATTTTCGTTGTGGAACTGGAGAATAGTTTGGGGTGTTAACAAATGAACTATTGGCATTTCGATAACAGTGGTCACTGGTCATCTTCCGTAATGGTGAGAAATGACAATGTTATCATCACCCTCATCATCATCCTCATCAATCATGTCTAGATCAATTACATTTTAATTTTAAAAAAAGAAGATAACTGTTAGGAAGCATGTATGACACATTGGAGAGGGTCAGAAACAATGAAAATTTGGACAGTTATGAATAGAGCTTTTGAAAATAGACTGTAAATGACTGTTAATGCTATAAAATACTAATATAGGAGCAAAAGCAACTCAAATCTAATAATTTTACCTATTTTTCACTTTTATTTTTAAATTCAGTCCCAAAAACCAAATAAAACCCTTCATGATTTTGGGGCAAAACCTGTAACAAAACCAAAACACAAAGATGTTTTAGAACCAAAACTACACCAAGAACCAATACACATGGGTCAGCACACATTATTATTATTATTATTATTATTATTATTAATAATACTACTACTACTACTACTACTAATAATAATAACAATAATAATAATAATAATAATAATAATAATAAAAAGTCTTGTAATAAATTTAGGTTATAGCAAGATAATGATGCGAAAATAAAGGAGAGCAGAAATATGGTGACGAGTATTTGTTCGTACTGCTACTGCTGTTTTCCCTACATGAAATACAAAGATTGCTATATATGCTATATATGCTATATGCTACTAAAACAAGCGCAACATATTTTCCAGAAATATAAGAAATGCCAAAATTTACTTGCGTAACAGTGTGGTGCAGTTGATGCATGGCCTAAGTGGGAATACTGTTCTTGGCATGAAGTGGTCTAAAGCCACTGTGTATAAAAGGCAAAATGGTTAATGAGCTTTTAAATATGATCCCCAATTTACAGGTGCTAATGACTACAATACAATTAAAAGTGACTGAAATAATTTCAAGGTCATTTTTAAGTTAGTCAATATCTTTTTCTCTCTCTCTATGCAAACATCTACATCTCAACCCAAACCAACCCAACCCAACCTTTATGTTAAAGTATCTTTCTACAAATATATTACTATATGCTGGTACTATAGGAAATGGACTGATGCAAGACAATGTACTGACTTCTAAAACTCTAATATATCTTTATTGGTATTACCACCAAGGTGTTATATGAATCTAAGATAATTGTCCTAACTGTTGATGAACTAATTCAACATGCTTATTACATTTAATCAGGGTGGGTCCACTGATAAGTATTTGCTCAAGGAGATGCTATCATAATCTCTCCAAGTGAGATCACCAGGTTTTGCGCATATACACCAGTTCATAAAAAGGCAATACATGAGAAAAATAAATGTAATATTACATCAGCTCCCTTCTCTGCCTCCTACCTCTTCCTCTTCCCCCTCCACTCTCTCTCACTGTCCACAACTTTGATTCTTACCTCATGGTGAAAATTGACTCCATCCATCATGACAACTCCTCCCTATTGGCTCTCGTTTTCACACAGCCCCTACTACCAAGCCTTCTCTTGTCCACCATGCTTTCTGCCATGGAATTAGAGGTCCTTTTACTTCTCCCCTTCTTCTTCCCCTCAATCTGTCACCTCAATCTTATTACCTCCCACCTCTTCCACTTTTTCTTTTCTGATGCTCAGACAAGAAAGACATCTTCCACTTTGACACTATTCATACCCTCGGTGTTTGCAACAATGTCCTTTCCTGGTTTTCCTCTTACCTCTATGTTTGCATTGTCAGCATCTCTCAGGCACTTGCTCCCCACCTCTTCCTCTTTTGGGGTCCCCCAAGGTTCTCTTCTTGGCCCATTACTGTTCCCCCTTTACATCTCCTCTCTTGGTCAGCTTATTCACCCTTTGACCTCCAGTAACACCTCTATGACAATGACACTCTCTTCTACATTTACCCCCTGACCTTTCATTCTCTCCTCTCCTGCATGTATGACTGCATATCTTCCATCTCCACATGAATGGCTGAATGCTACATTAAGTTCAATATATCCAAAACTGAGCTTGTCATCATTCCACTGCCTATTGTCACATCCCTCCTCATGGTTCTCTCAAAGTTGATGATGTAACCTTCTCTCTTGCTAACCATTTACATTGCCTAGGGGTCACCATGACTCCACCCTTATCTTCACTCCTCTGATCCAGTTCCTTGAGCACTCCTGTCACCTTCACAACATTGACAAGTTTTGTCCTCTCTCTGGATATCACTAAGTAAATTGCCCAAGCTCTTGTTATCTCCCATCTTCCTCATCCCACATTCCTCTTCTATGGTACTTCTGTACAAAGCTCTTCAATGAATCCTAATTCAATCCAGGATACAATTCACGCTGTTCAAACTCACCTATAATCCCTCTTTAACTCTTCCCCATCCTACATCTTGATTTTGTCCAGAAATACTCCCCTACAGACCCACTCCATTCTGCTGATGACCTTCAGCTCTCCTTCTCTCCTATAGCACCACCTCAAACTCCTGCCTGCAGGACTTTGCCCGGACTGCTCCCCACCTTTGGAATTATATGCCCCACCTAGCCAGTCTCACCCCCAACCTCTAATCTTTCAAGCACTCCATTAAATCTCACCTTTTCATGTCTACCTAGTGTGCCCCATCTTAAAAAACTTCCTCCTCACACACTGATGATGATGAATATTTACTCTCAACCTATGGTCAATGGTAGTGATAACAAGGTGGTAAATTTATCACTAAGCAGTAAATCTGGCCCAGGCAACAAATGTATTCATCCTCACATTACTAAGTACATTGTACAAGAAAGGAAACAATGATAATGCTTCTGATAATTAAGCAAAGAAAAGTAGTGCTGGTGCATCCTCATCATTAACTTATTTAATTTTTTTTTTAATTTTATGGATGATAAACATATGTAAGTTGTCAGCAATGCAATGCAATCCGTGATTGAAGATTCTGATGGAAATGTCTTACAGGTTGAAATTACATTTGACAATATTTTATCAGAAATTGGTGAAGAGTACATAAATAAACTATTATTTATGTTTCACTTTACAACATATATCAGAATTTAGCCACAATTGAATTAGCACACTGATTAGGAACAAAACCATCCTTCCCCCACTGGAAAAAAAACAGTCTTCATTTGGTCAGTAATTAACATATGGAAGTTTGTAGCCGGGTTTGTGTGAAAGGTAAACTCCACCCACAAGAAAGGTTTTTCAGACACTTACACAAGTAGACACTTTCCTTTTGGGGAGCTGCTGCTAGCCTGACCAGACTTGCGGCCATGCAGGGAAGTGAGTTACATCATGGCCTACATAGGCCCTGATAGTATGGAGTTTTTGAATGGAATGGATGAAAGGTGAGTTTGAGCTGGAAATACAGATGATCATATGTACATGAGAATGAATGATCATTTATACAGATGGTTTAATGCTGTAATGGAGTCATGGAAGCATTGGTGTTATAAATAGTTCTGTGGTTCTGTGTTGGTTTAATGCTGTAATGGAGATTTGCATGGAAATAGTCTGCTATGCTTCTGAGGATTTAGATGCATAGAAAGTGATTGGATTATTCAGGAAGTGGTCAGATTGTTAAGAAAGTATGTAGATGGTATTGAAAAGTCTGCTATGCTGCTGAGGATTTAGATGCATAGAAAGTGATTAGATTATTAAGGAAGCGGTCAGATTGTCAAATATAATGTTTTGTTAGACTGTTGGTTTAAAGTGAAAGTAGAGGAGATGGATCTAGAATGTGGTTGAAATACCATGTGTTAAAATGTGAAATGAATGGAGTGTGTCTGTGTGGATTCCCCCCCCCCCCTCTTCACATACACAATGCATTCATCCTAGCAAAATAGGTATAGCTTAAAACATACACACACACACCTTTAGACAATAGTTAGTCAAAACACACACACAATTACTTATATATTTATATTACAGGCAATAAGTGTAATATATTGCACCAAAATCTATACTTTGTGTAAAATATTGTTACGCTGTTTATTGTTTTATAATATAATACAACACACTGTAAATGAAGTTATATCTTGCTGTGGTTATTCTTGAAGCCTGTGGATTTAAGGGAATATAAGAATGATGTTTCTAAGGTCAATTTAGAAGTACCTTTGCGAGGAGTTGGTTGACGGTAATAGTAATATATATATATATATATATAACGGTATTAAATGGTCATACATACATTTGCCAGAATATTAAGGAGATTAAAACCCATCAAAGGAGGAAACCCTTTTACAGAAATAGATCAGAAATCATACTGCTTACAATCCTTAGTTGGTATTATTTTTCAAACTGCAATAGTTGTACCTGCTTTATTTATCGACATGAAAAAACCCTACATTTGACCTTTTAAGTCTCTGCACTTATCTCATCATCTCACCCACAATGTTTCCCCTTGATCCTATTCCTTACCAACGTCTCCTTTCCCATTCACCCACTGTATTCCCACATGTAGCTCATATCTGCAACCTGTCTATTTCAGCTGACTCAATTCTATTCCATTTTCAATACATGCTTACCTTACCAAGGGTAAAAAAACATCTCTTGACACAGCCATGTTTTTCGTCTCCCCTTTGCCTCCAAACTATTTGAGCAACTTGTGTACAACTTATTTTCTCTCCTCTCCCTCCATTCTCGACTCTCTGCAATCAGGCTTCTGCTCCCAACATTACACTGTGACTGCACTCACAAATGTGACCAATGATCTAAGTCTAAGGGTCAGCACTGTTGATCACCCTCTTCTCCACACCCTTCACATCTTTGACTTTCATGGTACACTTCTTTCCTGGTTCATCTCCTACTTATTGAACTGCTTCTTCAGTGGCTCTACCACTGACACATTCTCTGCTTCATTCCCAATATCTTTTGGGGTCCCACAAGGCTTTGTCTGCTTTTCTCACTGTACACCTATTCTCTTGGGGAACTAATTAGCTCATTGGTCTCCAGTACCACTTCTACACTGATGACACCAAAATCTACCTCTCCTATTTCTTTATGCTTTCTCCATATGAATGCCCAAATGTTTCCTAAAGTTCAACATGTTCAAAAAGAGCTTATCATCAACAGAATACCTCCCCTAAAATCTTCCTTGTCTTTGGTTACCACGCATGCAAGACTTATCCTATGCAGCCACCCACTTATGGAATTCCCTGCAATGCCCAATCAGATTCTCCCACAGCCTTCAAATACTTAAACACTCTCTGAAAACCCACCTCTTTGTCAGGACTTGCCCTGAAGTCCACCTATACTACCGACACTAATACACTCTCACAACTTTCCTAATCTTCACTCTGAGACACACTTGCTCGTCTTGTTACCGCCTTGCCCTCATACAATTAAATAATTGATGGGTCAATATTCAAAGAAGAATTTGTGTTTTGTTTATTAACCACCCGGTGGTCCCTACTTTTTATTATTTACCTAAAATACATAAATCACTGTCATCACCACCTGGGAGACCTATTATTTTTGGTGTTGGATCACTAACCTCTAATCTTTCATATTTTGTTGATTAAGTTTTACAAACCCCCTTCGTGTCTCTGAAGTCCTGTATTAGGGACGCTACACATTTTCTCAATCTCATAGCTCCAGTACAATGGGGGAGGATTATCATATCTTAACATGGGGCATATATAAATATGCCCCATGAGGGGGGTATTAATGCAGTTAAATACTTTTCGGAGAGATATAAGGACCTTAAAGAAATATGGCGTGGGTTCACTTTGGATGTTATTAAATTTATTTTATCTCACAATAATTTTATTTTTGAAACTCAGTATTTTTTACAAACTCACAGAACCGCTGTCGATACTGGGTTCGCCCCAAGTTTTGCAAATCTATACATGGATCTGTTTGAAATGGAATATATCTAGTACAGCTCATTCAGGATGAACCTAGGGCTCTACGGGAGTTATATTGATGACTTGTTTTTTTATTTGGAAAGGGGATTTAGATTAATCCACTTATTTAATTAAGCACCTTAATAATAATTATTTTGGTTTAAAATTCATAAGTGTTTCTAATAGAAGTTATATTAATTATCTGGATATTACCCTATCAATAAATGGTAGTAGCATTGTTACCCAAACGTTTTAAAAAGAGGTAGTCAGCAATCAGCACCCTTATTTCCTTTATAGTTTTGTTTTTCTGTTATTGGATTGGTATATGCTATTCCAAAAAAGGGCAGCTATTTTCTCTGTCTATATGATCTTTCATTGTCTCCATTATCCTTTATTGGAAAAATTAGGGTTTTGGTATCCACTCCCTTGGCCTATAGAGAAATTTTAAAGGATTTATAAGGTTTAATAGTTTATTGATAATATCCTTTTTCTTATGATTATTAATATCTATATGAGCCGTTAAAGTACCCAATAATTACCCTAGATACAATTTTAGGGATGTTTACTATTTTACTTTTTTGCCACTTAGCGGCCTGGAAAAAGAACATTTTGAAGGTATAACTCTTAGGATTTAGGGGTTAGTTTGAATTATAGTAAAATTTTATTTATTGTTTTATAATGAATATATGCCTTAGATTATTAGTTTAATTAAGTTTTAATATTGGTTTGTGATGGTAATGTGTTTTGATTAGTATTCCTGGTTCATATATTGTATGGTCAATAATTTATGTTTATAAATTGGTTACAGAATAATCTATGCACCTTGACGTCGAAAATTTATTATATTCTTGATATTATTGTCAGACTCTCCATAGGAGTTAAGAATTTACCTCTTTTGTCAGGATGTGTAAATATATGTGTTCCTGGGTGTAGTAAATAAGTCTAGTAGTATTTCTTTAATGCTTATGCATGTAACTGTGGATATATAGCCTCAATGGCTAGTGACCCATCTAGGATACATAAGAAGATGAGTTCAAATGAGGGATTAGTTTGAAATTTAAATTTATCGTTTTTAATTGATATATGTATTTGTTTATTAATTAAATAAAGTTTTATTAGTTGATAGTGATGTAATATTTATGATTTGTATTATTTACTTAATAGCTTGTATTATTACTGAATATTAAATAAGGATTGTTTTCTGAGAATGTTACAGAAAATTTATGGTTTAAGCATATTACATAATAGATTGAACCATTTTTCTGATTGCATATGATTCACTTTAAAGGGTTTTCCGTTTCCAGCTATGCTATCTCTAATGAAATTACAAAGACACTGTCTCATAAATAGCACAGGAATTATCACTGGCTGATATTCGCGCAACTAAACAGGGAGGCGCGGAGTCTAATGCACCCCCGTGTTCACCAGGGATCCCTGCAAGGAGGTATGGACTTGGCTGCATGTGGTGCGCAGTTTGCGGTTCTCAAAGATAGTCACCAGTGCAGTGGTGAAAGAGGAGTAGTCGGACAGTCCGGATCAGAATCAATGGTTGCACGGTACAACATAGATAATTGGAATAGTAGTCAGGGACGAGCCAGGGGTAAATACTAGAATAAGCAGAGCAGTACCAAATGGAATCCACAGGGAGAGTCAAATATAAGCTGAATCAGGAACCAAGAAGCAATAAAACAAACAGAAACACTGGAGCAGGGTGTACCAATACTCTAGCACCCAAATGGCGCCAGAGTGAAATGTAAGTAGAGGAAGGTGCTCCCTGATTGAAGCCTGCTGACTGCTTACAAGCTGGGAATGACAGCACCCCATTGGTTAGCAACGGGACACAAGGTATGTCGCATGCGTGCTCTGGCTGCCGGGACCCGGAAGTACGTCCCGTTGCCTAGCAACAGGACACGAGTGTGAAGAGAGCAGTGTCCGTCTTCGGTACCTATGAGGGGTGGGGAGGCGGTGCCTGACAGTATCCTCCCCCTCTCTCTTGAGCACAACCACACGATCCTTCAGAAATTTAGCCAAAATATGTGGGCATGAATATCTTCTTTGTTGACCCATGACCTTGCCTCAGGCCCGTAGCCCTTCCGGTGAATTAAAAAATTGATGCTTGCCTTGAGAAGTACGGGTCTTTAATATACGTTCCACCTCAAATTCTTCGCCCTGGATAGTCTTGACAGGAGGTGGCAGAGAGGCATTATTTGAGAACTCATAAAAGGTTTTAACAGAGAAATATGGAAAGTGTTATGTACCCGAAGGGAGGCTGGTAACTGGAGTTTATAGGTTACGGGATTGATAACATGGGTAATCGTGAAAGGACCAATATAGCAAGGTGAAAATTTCATGATGGGGACCTTAAGTCTGAGGTCTGAGCGGGTGGTGAGCCACACTTTATCACCTACCTGAAGTACTAGTAGATTCCTCCGATGAAGATCTGCAAATCGTTTGTAACGGTCTGTGGCCTGCTGTAACTTAGATTGTACCTGAGACCACATTTGTGAAAATTTGTGAGCCATATTCTGCGCACCTGGTACAGAAGAGTCAGAAAGGTCGCAAAAGGAAGGCAGTAAGGGATGTTTCCTAAAGATGGTAAAAATTTGCCGGTTGGTGGTTATTATGCCTAAATTCCACCAAAGGCAAGAGTTCGCTCCAGGATGATTGCTGTTCCGAACAATAGCACCTAACATAAGACTCTAAATCCTGATTAGTCCACTCAATTTGACCATTTGTTTGTGGGTGGTACACGGAGGAGAATTTTAGACTGATACCGTGATGTTTACAGAATGACCTCCAAAATCTGGAGACACATTGGACTCCGCGGTTGGAGATGATTTCGCTGGGGCCGCCATGAAGGCGGAAAATCTCTTGGATGAAAAGAAGTGCTAGTTTGGAATCAGATGGTATTCCTTTGAGAGGAATGAAGTGAGCCAATTTCGAGAAGCAGTCAACCACCACCCAGATGGAATTGAATCTATGACTAGAGGGAAGGTCAGTGATAAAGTCCATGCTAATACTGACCCACAGGGAATCTGGTATAGAGAGAGGAAGGAGAAGGCCTGCCGGAGATCTCCTGGGGGTTTTATGCCCGGAGCAAATCTCACATGCTTCAATGTATTTTTGGACGTCGGAGACCAAGGATGGCCCCAATACAAGCAGGAGAGTAGTGAGACAATCTTTTTGATACCGGCATGTCCGGAGAATCTGGAATTATGAGCCAATCTCAAGACCTTCATGCGCAAGTTGTTGTCCACAAAAGAACAACCAGTGGAGTCTTGATGGAGGACTTAGAGCCAGAATCCTGGAGGGGTTGATAATGGTTTGGCCAAGAAGGAGGAACTAGAATCAGAGGAATCGAAGGATCTGGATAGGGCGTCAGCTTTTAGTACCTTGAAAAAGAATCTTAATGATTCGAAACGCGTCGGATTGACAGGGAGACTAACGCTGGGACTACCTGAGGGGAGCAGGTGGCTCCTTATGTAGACTTAGGCAGCTTTTTGGTATACATCAGCGCTCATTCTTGATTTATTGCTATACTTGTATATTAATGACCACAGGCTTAAGTAAAGAGACATGGAATACATTTGGAATTTTAAAAGTAGGTGGAAGTTCAAGTCTAAACACCACAGGATTGATAACTTCCAAAATCTTGAATGACCGATAAATCTAGGGGAGAATGTTCTAGAAAGCACTCATCGAAGATTCCGCGTGGACAGCCATACCATATCTCCTGATTTAAGTATAGGTGCAGGCCATCTCCTCTTATCAAATAATTTTTTACTGGAAAGAGAGGCTTTGGTTAGATTTTTTTTGACTTGAGCCCACTGGGAGGAGCAGTCTTGAAGTAAATAATCTAACGCTGGAATTCCAGATGGGAGAAGATTAGAGAAAGGAGGGAGTTTAAGATGAAAGCCCTGGAGGGTAAAGAAGGATGACACAGAAGTTGATTCATGAGATAAATTGTCGTGGGCGAGTTTGGCCCAGGGAGCAGGTCTTGAAATCACAGGTGAATTGCGCAGATGACACCTAAATCATAATAAATACCTTATATCAACCCAAGTGGGCAATAAACGCATGTATTTATATTAGGCATCTATAATCAATACAATAAACATATTAAAAAACAACCAACAAATAAAAATATTATGATATAGGCAGATTGCTCTATATCTTAATCCATGGAGCCAGTGTTGCATTAATAGCCAATCAAAAGGATAAGAGTGGTAAAAATATTGATAATATCCTTATAATCTAATTAAAAATAGTTATCAATAGAGTGGCATCTTTCATCCAATATAGGCAGTTCTTAACGGATGAGGATGTATAAATGAACGGCAACCAGTTCTTTCTTTCCTGGCATCAGCGGGAGATTCGAGCTTTGGAAGGAGTTCTGAGGGCCACACCCCCCCCCCCAGAGACTCAACCGCCGATACACAATGGATGTAATATGCCGTCTAAAAAAACACTCACCCAACTCAGGAGCAAAGGTAATTGCACATAGTTCTTGACCCCAATAGCGTCTTCCGATGGAATGCAGTTAAGTTCTTTTCCCCCGTGGTGCGCACCAGTTTCTCTGTCCGGACAGGTAATGGATATCTGCACAAAAGTTCCTCTTAGAAACAAATAATAAGTAGTAGCTCTGTTTAGAAGATATCGCCACTTATCTCAAGTCCTTGCATCCAGTAAATATTGGTTGGTAATAATAGCTAACACTCAGATTGCAACGGGTTTGCTCATGCAGACTTTCTCAAGCAGGGTAGCAGGTCAACCCAATTATCATGAGTTGCTGAAATGTAGCAAGTTAGAAATTTCTACATTTCTTGATTTGTTCCTTCAGTTAGACCATTGGTCTGAGGGTGGTAGGCGGAGGAGAATTTTAGATTAATACCACAGAGATGACAAAAGGCTCTCCAAAATTTAGCCTCAAACTGGTCTGAAACAATCTCATCCGGGCATCCATACAACTGGAAAATCTCTTTAATGAATAGTTGGGCTAAAGAAGAAGCCAGCGGAAGCGCTTTTAAGGGTATGAAGTGAGCTACTCGGGTGAGGCAGTCTGTGACTACCCAGACCACTGAATATCCTCTGGATTGGGGAAGATCGGTGATAAAATCGTCCTTGCAGCCATTTATCTATATAAATGGCTCCAAGGATGATCAGGCATTGGAAGGGGGTGTAGGAATCCATAAGGGCCTTGTCTAGGAGATTTACATTGTGCACAGATGGTGCAAGAGGAGACATATTGACGGATATCAGAGGGCAAGGTCGGTCAACAATAGTTGTGGAGAATGAGTTTCTTGGTCTTCTTAATGCTAGCGTGACCGGCAAAGGGAGAGGCATGGGCCCATTTAAGAAGACTACCACAGATGTCTTCCCTCTGGGAATCACTTGGGTGGTGGGCGTAATTGCCACAATACATTTAGGATCAAGAATATATTTTACTTTGTTTGGCTCCTCTTGATCCAAGGTGTTAAAGGAACGAGAGAGAGCGTCAGCTTTGATGTTCTTAACGCCTGGTCTGAAAATGATCTGCATATCGAAACGCGAAAAGAACAGGGACCATCTAGCTTGTCAGGGGTTTACTAAAGTAGCTGATTGGAGATGCATCAAATTTTTGTGGTCGGTAAAGATAGTTACAGGGAAAAAAGCACCTTCCAGTGGATGTCTCCATTCTTTTAAAGCTAGTTTAATGGCAAGTAGCTCACAGTCTCCAATTCCATAATTCTTTTCTGCAGAGGACAGTTTTCGGGAGAAATATCCACAGGGAAAGAGTATACCTATAGAAGATCTTTGTGACAAGACAGCCCCAAGCCCAATAGAAGATGCATCAACCTCCAGAATAAAGGGACAAGAAGTATCCGGTTGTTGTAAGACAGGAGCAGAGGTAAAAGCCTTTTTAAGTTGTGAGAATGCTTTCCTTGCTTCAGGTGGTCAAACTTTGGAATTAGCGGACCGTCTGGTCAAGGCAGTGATGGGTGCCACCAGAGAAGAGAATCCTTGAATGAACTGTCTTTAATAATTGGTGAATCCCAAAAACCGTTATGTTGCCTTAAGACTATGGGGTTGGGGCAAGTCCAAAATAGCCTTGCATTTGTTGGGGTCCATTTGAAGTCCAGAACCGGAAACAATATAACCAAGGAATGGAAGCTGTTTAGATTGAAAAATACATTTCCCCAACTTGCAAAATAATTGAATTTGCTGGAGTCACCTCAGGACAGTTGAAACATGTTCTCGGTGAGTTCTTAAGTCAGAAGAAAAGATAAGGAAGTCATCTAAGTAGATTATTACAGAAAGATAAAGTAAGTCCCAGAAGATCTCATTCATGAAGTGTTTGAACACTGCCGGTGCAGTACATAGCCCGAAGGGCATTGCATTTTATTCAAAGTGACAGTCGTGCGTATTAAAAGCCGTCTTCCATTCATCCCCTTTCTCTTTTGATTATGTTAAAGAGTTCGTAGGTGAGGGGTAAAGGGTACCTGTTTTTGACAGTAATGGAAATCAGCGCCCTATAATCGATGCAGGGGCAAAGTCCCCCATCCTTTTTCTTTATAAAAAAGACCTCGGTGCTAGCAGGGGAAGTTGATTTCCTAATGAATCCTCTCTTCAAATGTTCGGCAATATATGTAGACATAGCCTGTGATTCAGGTAAGGAAAGAGGATAAATACGACTCCATGGAGGGCTCTTCTCGAGTAATAATTCTATTGCACAATCCCAAGGACGGTGAGGAAGCAACTTGGAAGCTTCTCGTTCACAAAATACATTCGCAAAGATGGCATATTGGGCTGGGATGTCCATAAAAGAAGAATTTAAACATAA
Organism: Mixophyes fleayi; assembly: GCF_038048845.1. Taxonomy (NCBI): domain Eukaryota; kingdom Metazoa; phylum Chordata; class Amphibia; order Anura; family Limnodynastidae; genus Mixophyes; species Mixophyes fleayi. The sequence goes on from NC_134409.1 coordinate 67,974,298, forward strand.
GGAGTTGTTAACCAGGGCGAGGACTTTCTGAAGCCATCATGATTAACAGGAAGAACCCCAGGAACCCCAGGGAACTAGGCGATCAGAGAGACAGAGGGTAGTTTCAATAGAAAAATTGACTTTACACAAAGAGATTTCAGATATACCTAACCTGGCGTCTCCAGAACTGTTTAGGCCCTCTCATTTCACCGCAATAAAGGCATAAGTTATTTTTAAAATGTCTCTCCCGTTCTTCAGGCATAAGTCGAGTATGGCCCAACTGCATAGGTTCCTTTAATTGGTGAACGTAAAACCTGGGTGCCAAGCGTGGAATAGAATTCTGGGAGACTTCCCTCTCCAGATTCCTCTCTCTGAATCGAATATCAATTTGTTTGCAGAGGGTGATGAGTGCAGCCAAGGTTGCAGAAAGTTCCCTACCAGCTAGTTCGTCTTTTATCTGATCAGATAACCCTTGCCAGAAGTTGGCTGTTAGCGCCGTCCTCGTTCCACTGTAGCTCCGAAGCTAAAGTACGTGACTGGATGGCTTATTGTCCCAGGGTTAATGTTCCTTGACGTAGAAGTAGGAGCCCAGAGGCTCCACTGTAGATTGTACCCGGTTCATCAAATATTCTCTTGAACGTCTCCAGAAATTAGTTATTCTGGAGGAGAGGATCATTGCGCTCCCACAGTGGGGAGGCCCACGCCAGGGCTTGTCCTGATAAAAGAGAAATAATGAAAGCTACCTTTGTCTTTTCAGTGAGGAAGTTGGCCACTTGCAAATCAAACTGTATTGCACACTGATTTAAGAAACCCCCGCAAAACTTAGGATCACATCAAGCTTGGGTGGATTGGGAATACGGAGTTGCGAAGAGGTAGTTGGAGTGACAGCAGTGCCGGCTACTGGAGGAGAGGAAGACAGAGGGTTAACCTGGGCTGCGAGAGTGTTTTGCAGGGTATCCATGCATGTGGAAAGGCCTCTAAGAAATTGTAGGAGCTGAGCCTGATTTTTCTCTTGTTCATCAAGATGTCCTACTATTTTACCCAGGAGTTCTCGTGGAAGGGGATTGCCTGCTTCATCCATCTTAAAGAGGGTCAGAGCAAACTGTTATGCTCAAGGGAGTCCCTCAGTCAGCATTTACACCGGCTTAGCAGGACGCGGAGTCTAACAGTCTCTCAGGTCTTCATCAAGAACTTCCGCAAGGCAGGATGGGCTTGGCTGCTGAGAAACTGCAGGTCGTGTCTGTGACTGAAATACTTATAAATAACTTATGGTATAAATTTATTTAATTGCCAATGCAATTATTTTTGATATTGTGTATATTTTGATATAGGAAATCTTTATTTCTGAGACCAGGGAAGAAATGTGTTTGTTTTAACCTTGCTAGAGGGAATGCATGATTTCTTAGGTATATATCTGATACAATGAACCTTTGTTTAGAAAGTCTTTTCTGTATCGTGATGTGGGGAAATGACTTGTTTGGGATTTATACCTTTCTTTGGGAATGTGTATTCTGAATCTGTTGGAAGAAAGGTCTCATGCTAATTAGGCCTTTTGATGTGTGAGGGTCCACTTGAAGACAGGAAGGTTTAATTAAGACCTTGCTACTAGATTTCCTGTGTTAAAAAACAAGATGCAGGACATCACATAATTTTAAAGAGATTACAGATAAGCGCAAATATTGTTAGCTTTTCAATGCATGTAAATCCATGTTTGTGTAAACACATTGCATCCTGATTCTAAAAAATAGCCTGTGTCCAAATCATTATAAAAGCAATGTATTGTACACTGAAATGTATCATTCTGATGTTCCATCTGACCTGACCACTGATACCTTTACTCAGTGGAGCTGTCCTTGCCAGGGCACTAGAGCAATAAACATCACTCTGCTTCAAGATCCTGCTTGACAACTTCTTCAATATTGCTGTAATCCTGTGACCTGCAGATTAGACCCTAAATCTAATCCGTCCTCCGACTGTTTCTGAGGTTGGACCCAGCTCTCCAGTACCACCGCTCTGCCATTATTCGGCAGCTTTGGCCAGTGTGATAGGTCAGGGGGGATCCACCCACAGCACCCTGATCCATAGTAAGCAGTCAGGGGTACCAGCCCAAGTGTACCAGCACAGGAGTACACTAGCAGCTACAGTTACCCAGAAGGAACGTGGTTCTGGGCGCCATCAAGGAGCCCAGTGGTGGCAGCAGGCTCCTCCTACTGCAGCAGGAGGGGCGTATTTGGAATAATGAAAGGGGACTGTGGAAAAGTAAGTAAGCCCAGCCGGGTTCCCAGCAACAACAGACAGGGTGGCATAGGCGGTCCATCCTGTCACAGCGGCCCTTGGTTAAGCCTACTCACTTGGGAGACAGATTGAGAAAGCAGTAATATAATACAGGAATGGTACCTGCAGGAGGTACTGGAGATATCACTGAATAGTCTGAAAGCAGCCGGTTCTGGTACACAGTCGCAGATGTCAGACATGCAAGACGTGCAAGAGGGAAATCCAAAATAATGGTGAGGTTCAAGTCGGGTCTGGTACACAACAGCAGAGTAGACAACAGGAGGTTCAAGGAACAGACTCAGGAACAGACACAGGAAGCCAGGAGTCAGGTGAGTAACCTGTTGCTCTGACACAGGGCTTGTGTCAGAGCGCGATCTTTATACAGGTGGAGGGGGAGTTTAAATTCCCCGCCGGAGATCACATGATTTGGACTGCCGCACTCCGGAAGTGACAGGCAGCCGGCGGAGCAGGTGAACGTGGAGTGGGTAATTATTACACAGTCAAATTGTGGGGAATGAGTCCTTAACCAGGTTAGTCCCAAAATGATTGGATTTACAGACTGTGGAAGAGCCAACAATTTTATATGTTCGGAGTGAAGAACTCCTACCTCCATTTGGATGGGACAGGTTACAAGAGAAATGGAATCTTTGGCGACTCTGTTGCCATCTACTGCGGTCATAGGAAGACAGATTTCTGACACCATTCTGGCAGATATAAAAATCCCCGCGCATCTTGAGTCCACAAAAGCTGAGATAGAATGTGGGCCTTCAGGAGATAGCAGGGTAACAGACATCAGAAGCTCAGATTCTTTCAGAGAATAGGGAGTAGCGGACTAGGAACTTAGGTTGACCTCCCCTCTATCACCTAAGAGGAGGCGTTTCCCGGCTTCTTAGGACAAGCAGAGAGAAGATGTCCAGTTCACCATAATATAGACACAAGCGGTTCCTCATTTGTCTATCTTGTTCCTCTGGGGACAGGTGTGACCGACCTATCTGCATCGGCTCCTCGGTGGAAGGATTAGGCGGCAGAAAGTTAGGTGCCAGCCGAGGGAAAGGTCAGTGGGTACAGTCTCATTCAAGTGCACATTCTCTATGGCGGATATCCACCTTGTTACAGAGGGAGATCAAGTCATCGAAACTGGGAGGAAAATCACGAGAGGTAAGATCATCCTTAATACGTTTATTGAGACCTTGCCAGAAGGTCGCTATCAAGGCTTCATTGTTTCACCAAAGTTCAGAGGCTAAAGTCCTGAATTGTACCGCGTATTACCCAGCCGTTAGTGATCCCTGGCGAAGACCTAGAAGTCCAGAGGCAGCAGAAGACACTTGTCCTGTTTTATCAAAAACCTTGCGAAAGGTCTCAATAAAGACCACATAATTCTGAAACATGGGATCATCCTCTCATAAAGGAGATGCCCAGGCTAGAGCTTGCCTGGAGAGGAGAGATCAATTTGGCTCTTTCTGAGGTGAAATTCTCGGGTGCCAATTCAAATTGGATGGCGCACTGGTTGAGAAAGTCACAACACTTCTGGGGATCTCCATCATATTTCTCTGGTAGAGGAATACGAAGACTGGTGGACCTTAAAAAAGAACCTAGGGGCCTGAGATCCCCATTTTAAATCCTAAACAGGCAGAATCGCAGCAGTGATAATTAACCTGCTTCCCAGGTTGATCTACCTGTTATAGATGCTCCCAGTTAGAGTCCCATCCGCTACCCTCAGAGACATCACAGAAAATAATATTTTGCTTTATATGGCCAGGTAGAAGAGCAAGAGTCCAAAAGAAAACACTTTTCAGACACCACAAGAAAGGTGGCCTTGATCTCCCGTGCCTCCATAAATATTTCTTAGCTGCCCACAATACCCAAGCAATCTAGCTCATGTCAACCCTCACACAAGGATGTGGGTCCATGTCATAACTCACCTAATGAATATGAAATCCCCCTATGCCTTGTTCTGGATGAACTCCAAGGATCTGCCGCTTTCATTGTATTTGCCCCCCACCCTATGATTTTCACTTTTCATCTAGAAATATTGCAAACACATATTTAAATTTATAGACAATCTGGAGAGAAGGGTCCCCTTGAGGCATAATCCAACCATTCTTCCGGGTCTGGACCCTAGAGCATTCGTGGACTGGACCAAAACATAATGTTAAGTTCCTCCTGGAAATAGACAGATACAGGAAATATATCATGGATATAAATATTGTTAATAAAAAGGACAGTTGGTGCTCAGTAGATATGTAGCTCTCAGAGTCGCAGGCACTGTACCTAAAACAAAAAAAACAACAACTAATAAAAGGAAATTTGTGCTGATCTTATTGTACAGGGATAAGTTAATAAAAATTGTTATTAATAAACAAAAAAAAATCACTAATTCAATCCCTAATTGAGGGATCAAATTGAGTTACAACTGCCCAAAATTATATAAATAAGCAATTTTTCATAAATAGAAAAATACATTAATAATTTATAAGTGCATTAGTAGGCCTATTAACCACAAATATTCCTAATCCTTGATTGCCCACTCATATATATCTCTCTTAATCCTTGGAATAATCACTTATATATATATGTGAATCCTTAGGCAATCAATTTGTGTATATATAAGCCCTAAGGCAACAGATAATTTCAGTCAACAGTTTATATACGTACCTTTTAATTTATATATATGCTCTCCTACAAGCGATAAGATGATTTCCAGAGAATTTCATATACTTTCCACTTTAGTCATATAATCACAAAGATGTTTATCTGCAGTAAATGATATCCAGAGACATTTATACGCTTCCCACTGTAGTGATCATAGAGTAATTACGATTATAAGAGTTAACCCATCACATGATTGTGGGGGATAAGGCCTAAATCATAACTGCAGTGTAAATATGGTATATCAAATGAATCCATTGATAAATTAAGCTACTAAAGTGTAAAATGTGAAGTCAGAGAGTCTGCTGTGTGTGTATTCGGTGGCTCTGCTCATCCCAGTGTCCTGTCCTAGGATGGAGTTTTGACACCTGAATAGACTTTTAGGAACCACTCAGCATGGTGTCTGGCTCAAGGAGACCATGTGCTGACTTGGCTATATTTTATATAGAAACAAATAATTCCATTTTCAAATATGCCACTTAAAATCAATAAAAGTAGTGATCAACCACATATTCCTCAATAGCCTGTGAAGGTCAGCTTATTTGTAAAATTAAGAATTGTGCCATACAGAGAAGTTGAGGAAATGAGTATAAGCTCAACTGATACCCTGTACCTAGGCCGGTTTGGTATCAATAGATGGGTAAATACATAGGGGATCTATTAATAATAAAATCTGTGTGACACTCCACAGAAAAGCTAGGTCACATAGTAGAATTGGGTAGTAAATCAGGCAACATGCAAATGGTGATTGTAAACAGTATCACAAACCACAACCCCCTTAGAGGTAGGAAAAGGTGTAAAGGTGTCGTTAAAAAGCTGAGACCAGTTACAATATATTGTCAGTTTCTTGGGGATCAATCTAATTGAAGGACTGCCCATCTTTTCTACCTATCTCTAGCCATGCAGATTATTATACGTAAATTATGCTCTGTACTTTCATCCCATTTGTGTTTATAACTACTTGCAATTTTTTATTTGTATGTCAAATCTTTATCTAATTGTTTTCTATTATCTAAGCATTGGACCTTTTATATATTAAACCTAACAATTTAATAGTTCTGTACTTTTTGCTCTAAACAAATCCATTACCAGTTTAGAAGAGAGAGATTGCTTGGCTGTGGTTAACTCTTTAGAAACCAGAGTGTGAAGGGTTAACTGTTTAGCTACCAGAGCACCAAGTGTGCACAATTGGGTGATTAAGTCATCGGTTTGCCACGGGCCTTATACGCAGCTGGTGGAAGTTGCTGACAGGTGTGAAGCATGTGTCTGTGTTAGGAAAGGCACCAGCAAAACCTGTAGTCTTAGAGAAAGAGGTGAGTGTGAGATTTGGGCTGCAATCCTGTGTGGTCCCTTACAATGAGCTTCCAAGTCAAGAGTGCGCAGAGGGCGGTTTGTGACAGATAAAGGGTTTCAGGAGCGGTTTCCTGACATAATAGAGGTGATATATTTTATGACTGTTGGAATATATGATAAGATATTAAATCAGGGAGTAGCTAGAGAGGGCTTATCCCTGACACCCACTTTAGTGAAATAATCCCAATGGTACTTATCTGCAGTAGATTGCTTCCATAAACGAAGGGACAATTCTCAGCACAGCTGTAACTAGATGCAAATCTCCATGTCTGCAGCCTTCAAAGCACTCCTATAGGTGCAATTCAGGATAGCAATTTCTCAATCCAAACAAAAAGAATCCATCTGCGGTGGCCAGATGAAAATGGGACATTTAGATATAAGGAGAGCTGACTGAGTAAGTTCATCTGTAGTGGATGTAGCGAATCCTGAATATAGTTACTTAGGGAGTCTTCCCAGAATTCTCTGAGCTCTGTGATTTTACCAATACGCCTCTGATCCACATCTTTATAATAGCATGATCAAACCACGGCTCTCCCTCTGTAGAAACATTTTGCCTATGTAGATCCTCATACAGAGGGCTCATTTCCACTTTTTTCTTCTCACTGTTTCAATATAACATACTGACTAAAGAGCCTCATGGGAAGTGGACATGGGAGAGACTGCTGAACCAGAGGAGTGGTCTCGCTATTAGAGAGGTGGTCACCAAATCTTCAATCTGCACCTGAATTAAGTACAATTCTTATAAACTTTTGCTTCAATGGTACTTGGTCTCCACCAGATTAATATCAAAATATCTGATTTTGACTCTGGAACCTGTAAACAGTGTCTCCCCTCTGTCATACCACAGTATGAAAAAACAGGCACATAGAGAGTCCATGATGTAATGCTCAACCAATAAAAAATATATTGATCAGGGTTCTGCTTATGATGTAAACTATATAACAACTCCTTGGTCTGGGAATAATGCTAAGAGCTGAAGAGGTGCAGACCTCCAGAAGCAGTGGCTCAAACTGACAGCTGAGATGGTAGAATAACTCAGTGCACAGTCTACATGATCTGTCCAGGTCTTCTATAAGGAGACAGAAGCTGCAGCCTGCAGGTCGCCACTGAGGCTCGACTTCACTGGTACAATAATGGAGATAGTTGACTTAGGTTGGTATACATTATTTTTCACAGTCTTCTTCAAAAGTCTGTTTAGGTGACAATAGAAGATTCTATATCTATCACACCATGGAAGCACATTTCAGCATATAGTAGAGCTATCAGAAAGACACCACCCAAGTTCTAAAAACCATCAACAATATCCAATGGGAAGCACACTACACACTCGTCACCTGTGATGTTACTTCCCTCTACATCATTTATCTACCATGAACATGGATTGCACCAAAACCATAACTTTCTCATCACAGAATCCAACCTTCCAGAAACTCAAGCCAATTTCCTGATAGAAGGTAAGACATTCTTCCTCAAGCACAACTATTTTTTGTTCAAAGGTGACTACTACAAGTAAAAGGGACAGTAATAGGAGTAAAATTCGCACCAAGTTAAGCAAATATCTTCATGGGAAATGGGAAGAGGACAACAGGATGTGTGCTTTAATCAGACACACACCAATCCAGGGTGCCAGACAATGCACTAAGAAGAGCCATTGAAGTTCATAGCAAAAAAACAGCTCATCAGTGAGCTTCGAATCAGCCCCAATTCCCACAAACTTATAATTTAGTTAGGTACCTATTATGTAAAGTGCTGATTACAAACACAACAAAACACGTGTGGGAGAATGTGGCCTCTAAGAGGCTGACTACTACACACAAAGACATTACATGGATGGCTATCCAGGGATGTCTGCCTCTCAGGACATTCATGCACTCCCAAAACCTGTGCCAATATGGCCACTGCCCCTTCTGCATCACCAGAAGGGAAACAGCACAGCGTTTTTTTGGGACTTCCCCACTGCACAGTCACTGTTGGATGCCTTGGAACATGAACATAAGGACAGTGTGCAAAGAACTAGCCTTTCTTCCCATTCATTATTTTATGGATTATTTCCTGGGACCCACACCATTGGGGCAATCCAGGAGGCCTGGAGCCTAATGAAATGCTTTAAGGATGCTATTTGGCTTGCCAGGAAACGCCTCATCTTGAAAAGGGAGAAGATGACCATTCAGGACTGTCGCAGGCTGATCCACAGCCTACTAAGAGACTATAACACCATTGACAGTCCTGAGTAAAAGGAAGATGATTTATTTTCTGTCTCCCACTTCTCCTTCTCCACCTATGTGTCTTATTTATTCAATGTAATGTAACACTTCCCTGCAAATTCTACAGACAAGCCTGCTTGTCTTCCTCTCCATCTTTGCCTATTGGCATGTAGTCACCGTCTTTGGGTGTATATTACACCCTATACTTATAGTTAAAAAGAAAAAGGAGCAGCCTGCAAAGACTATTTTATAAATAGAAATGCCCATTGCAGAGGTTCTGTTTGGGTCTAGATGATTCCCAGAGATTAAAATTGAAATAGAAGAAGAAGCAGCCTGCAAAGACTGTACAATAAAATAGAAATTCCCAAAGCAGATGTTCTGTTTAGGTCTAGATGATTCCCATAGATTAAAATTGAAATAGAAGAAGAAGCAGTCTGCAAAGACTGTACAATTAAATAGAAATGGCCAAGGGCAGTTTGGTGTCTGTCTGTGTATAACACCCTCCACTTATAGTTAAATGTAAAAAGAAAAAGCCTGCAAAGACTGTACAATAAAAAAGAAATGTCCCAAGTCCCTTTTCTCTTTGGGGGTAGATTACACCCTACACTTATAGTGAAAGTTTTAAAAAGATGTTATCATCACCATCTTCAGCATCATCCTCACACTCATCAGTGTGTGCATCCTCATCACAGACTATTAATTCATCTCCGCTGGAATCCGCCATTAGAGAACTGTTAGTACTTGGATGTCTTTGATGGTAAAGGCCTTCCTTGTGGAAGATGTAGTTCATTTTGATGAACATCATCTTTTCCACAATTTTCAGAAGTAATCTCCTACTTCGATCACTGACAAAGTTCCCGGCTGTGCTGAATACTCTTTCAGAGTAGGAGGGGAAGGATTTGGGTAGAAATAATTCCACACATAAGAAGCGGCTTTTTTGGTTTTATGCCCAGGCATGACAATGGCCTTTTTCTTGTCCCGTGCCAGAACTGCTGCCACTGGTGCAGGACTTATACAAACAACCTCATCCTCATCAACATCCTCATTAGCACCCTCGTCGCCTACACAAATTTCCCCCTCATCCTCTTCTAATTCCAAAGTGGCATCCTCAATTGGTGTATCACCGGCTACACTCAGGCTGTTCAGGCACACATCAGCAGAAATGCTGAAAGTGCCCTTCTTTATGGGTACACTATCAGAATGGTCACGATTACACATACCACTCGTGGATGGACTCTCCTCAGGGATTGGTGTAATTTCTGATTCTGAGCATACATTTTCTTCTAATGTCTTACTGTGTTCTTGCAGCTCGGCTTTCACACGTAACAGTAGTTGTGCACACCTTTTGGACTCCAAATTACTTGGTCTTGCTTGGTCACGAGTGACATTACAAGAAGAAGGCTCTGTAACATTTTTATATCTCTCACTAATAGAGAAAGGCGAAGGCCTCATTCTTTCTTTGCCACTGCATGTGTAGAATGATATGTTGGCAATTTTTTTTTCTCGGCAGTTAACTTTTCATCAGTTACAGCTCTTTTTCTCTTCAACATGGTAAAAGGCTTTTTTGGTGTGTTTTTTTCTGTGACTTAAAAAGGCTATGTACTTTTACATAGGCTTTACCAGATGACATACAGGGAACACTACCATCAGGACTGGTGGCAGCAGCTGCTTGCTGATCCTGCTCATATGTGGACTGCTGTGAATCAATTTTAATGAGACCCAAAACACTTGTAGTGCAAATTCAGAAATATATACTGCTGGTATATAATAATTATAACACCAGAAAATAGCTTTGCTCAAACAGGGGAATATCTGACACCCCAAGCACTTGTAGTGCAAATTCAGAAAGAAATTGTGCTTGAAATTGTGCTGGTATATTACAATTTCTGCAGGCAGAAAATAGTTTCTTTAGGAGGGAATATGACACCCCAAACAGTTTGTAATGTTTGGAAAAATGCCTCCTCTATACTCCTCTCTTCCTGCTCTAATAACTGCTCTCTTCCTGCTGTAATATAACTGCTGTAATAACTGCTGTAATAACTGTTCTCTCCCTGCTCTAATCCTGCGACCTAACCCTTCTCTCTCCCTTTGTCAAATGGCGCTGGATTGCTGTAGAGGCAGATATTTATGCATTTGAAGCATCGCGAGAACCAAGCTCCGAGATCCGACGATGTCATGATGACGCTTTGCCTCGTTTTCAATTCCGAATAGGCGGGAGAGTACCGAGCCTGCTAGGCTCGGTACACGGATACCTGAAGTTCGGGTGGGTTCGGTTCTCGGGGAACCGAGCCCGCCCATCTCTAAAATCAACATAATTTTACCATTCTTATCATTTATTGTGCAGTGTTTATGGCATTTTTTTCAGAATATATATAGTCATGGCACAAGCTAAAGTATTTCTGTTCACACTATTTGAAATGCTCTTTGATGCAGAGGTGCTTGGAACATTAATTGCCATAGGTATAATTGAACCAAAAGAATATAAACTGAACAACCTGACAGGCATGGAAAGTAAAAGTAAATGGTTTCTCGGGCTCATATGACAACTCACCATCTATTGTAATCTTAAAAGGCCTATGGCACAAAGGTGTTGGAGTCTGGTATTCATAGATTGAGTAATTTAAGTATCGCTCACAACAAATACTTTTGCATTGTTTTATACAGTAATGTTGACATAACACTAATTATTCAAAATAGTTTGTGTTATATGTCATCTATTTTATAACACACCTATCAATGGAAGATAGATATTGAGACAATTACTTTCGTCTAATTTTTATATTACACCTTTTACTCATAAAGCCTGATTCATTAATATGAATTATTACATGTTAACTGTTCATAAATATTATCATATATTTTAGCTGACACGTTTTGTTTCTTCCTCAAGATCGTAATTAAAAATATATCACCTTTAATATTGTATTATAATACTGTACATCACATTTTCTTAGGTGTTCTAGTACCTACAGTCATGGCCAAAAGTTTTGAGAATGACAGAAATATTGGTTTTAACAAAGTTTGCTGCTTCAGTGTTTTTAGACCTTTATGTCAGATGTTGTTATGGTATGCAAAGAGTCAATATTTGCAGTCTTGACCCTTCTTTTTGAAGACCTCTGCAATTCGCCCTGGCATGCTGTCAATCAACTTCTGGGCCACATACTGACTGATAGTTACTCCTTCTTGCCTAATCAATGCTTGGAGTTTGTCAGAATTTGTGGGTTTTTGTTTGTCCACCCACCTCTTGAGGTTTGACCAACTTGTCTTCCCTTCCTGCTTTCTTTATTACTTCATCTCCATCTTTTTAATATCACACCTTTTTTCTCTCTAACTCTATCTTTTGCAAGTGCGGTTGTAGCAGTTGTTTAGTTAATATGTTTGGGATCCAGGTATGCCATAGTTGGGAATTGGTATACGAGGAGGGGGGTAATATTATTGTATTTTGGGTTAAGGTAAGGGTAGTTTCAGGATGTAAATGAATTTATTTAATTATGATTCTTATGGTACTGTCACACAATTTTTTATTATGTTTCCATATACTACAGAAATGTAATATTTATTTTAATAATATTGGATAGAAAAAGTGTAGGGATAACAGCGCTGCTCTAGGAAAATGTGAAGCTGCCAATGTGGGTCTGTGTGGGACGAATTCCAAACTTTCCAATAAGCTATAATACAAAAACCATAATTTTGACCCACGGCGCTATGAATGTATAATCCACATTTTAGAGTAAAATAAACCAAAATGAAAAATATAAAATAAAAAATAAAAATAGATACAAAAATGCACAAAAGTGATGACAATGATATAATAACAACAGTAGGCACTCTGGTTATACCCACAAGGGTTTAATAAATAAATAAATCCCTAAATGATGAAGGATGAAAAGATAGCTAAAAATAGTCCATTAAATGTATACCAAAACAGAAAAATAATTCCAATAGCAAAAAAGTTTAAAATAAAAAATAATAAATATATAAAAAAAGGGGGGCCAGTGATGATATAAGCCAGAAAAAATCACAAATCCAGTAAATGGAATGGAAAAATAAAAATTACCTCTGGATAAGTCTAAAAAGCAGGTATCTAGTTTCGTGAGTCTGTAAAGCCCTCCGGGGCTAGAGATGGCGACTCTTTCTCTCCGGAAAGCGATGCACCGCCAACGGTGGCTAGATTCAGTGAGCTCACCCTCTCTTCCTGTGTCCTGGAACGCAAGCCTGCATTCCAAGTGCCGCACTTCCGGTTTCGGACAGCGGGGATGTGTAGCAACGCTGTAAAGCGAAAAAAGCTAATAAAAGTGTATTGAATCCTCCTCTTGCAAGGAATATTAAGATATAAGTGTCCAACGCGTTTCACCCCTCCATCGGGGGCTTCCTCAGGGAAAGAAAAAGTATATAGATCCATTCCAAAAAGGGGGCAGTGCTTATATAGGAGGCAACCCTTAAGGACGTCCCCCTAATGAAATCCTGATTGGTAAAGGTAAACATGCCTGAAAACAAGGCTGATTCAGTAAAACAAAAACTAAAGTCTCCATAGGTATAAACCACATATGTAAAAAATTAATAATACAAATAAAATAAATGGAAAGATAAACATCCATACTGGGTAAAGTATTGATGTAATAATAAAATAATTTTAAAAAATCTTAAAATTGATTGGAATATTTTATTAATAGTGAAAAAGTATATATAAAAAACAATATAAAAAATGTAAAAAATGTTTTAATATGTCAAATACTGAAGTAGAAAACAGCTGCAAAACCACAATATAAATGCAAGAGTAAATAAATGCAGTGACAGGGAAAGAGGCTAGGTTTGCTATATAAAAAAGAGCCTAGGTCAAAATCAATATTCAGACCCTTAGGGGTTAAAGTTTCAAGATTGAAAATACATTTGGCTTCCTCCTTAGATATAGATGCTATAAAATCCCCCCCTCTCCAAGGCTTTTTCATTTTCTTAATTCCAACGAATTTAAGTAAAGTAGGATCATGATTGTGTACTTTTGAAAAGTGTGCAGATACACTATGTGATTCTAGTTCATTCCTTATATTTCGTAAGTGTTCCAAAATTCTGACTTTCAAGCTCCTCACAGTCCTGCCTACATACTGCAGACCACATGGGCACTCTAATAGATATACGATGCCTACCATGTCACAAGTAATCCGTTCTCTTATTTCCTGGTTACTCCCATTTGTATTTGAAGAAAAGGTCATTGTAGGTTTCGTAGTATTCATTTTAGTCTCCTTACATGCCTTACATCGGTTACAGTAAAAGAATCCTTTTCCCTGTTCATTCAGCCATGTTTCCTTAGAGTCAGGTTTGGCCAGTGGGACGTAGCTATTAGTTAAAATGTCCTTAAGATTGGCTGCCTTTTTATAAACCATCCTTGGTTGTTCTGGAAGTATGGTAGACAACTTTTCATCCATTAGAAGGTTATGCCAATGCTTTCTCACCAAGCCTTCAAATGTTTTAGCCCTATTACTATACTGAGTAATGAAGAGGACTTCATCTGTTTTAGTATTCTTCTTCCCAACTTTTGATACAAGCAGATCCTCTCTCTTCATTTCTTTGGTTTCCAAGTAGGCTCTTTCTATGACCTCATCATCATAGTTCCTTTCTTTAAACCTTTTCTTCAGATCCTCCGCTTGTTGCTCAAAGGTGGAAATATCTGGCTTTTAGGTATGTTATTCAGCCATCTTCTATGGTGATTACTAGTTGAAGGTATGAAGGTATTCCTATCAACTGGTTTTAGAAAAGTTTTAGTCTGCAGTTGGTCATTTTCCACATATATTTCCAGGTCCAAAAACTCTATCCTCTCTTGGCTAATATGTTCAACAAATTTAATGTTGAGACTGTTGTCATTGATGTAAGTGACAAATTCATGCAGTTCTAGTAAAGGGCCATCCCAGATACATATAACGTCATCTATGTATCTTCGCCATTCAAGCAAATGTTTCTTGAATGGGTTATTATTCCAGATATGGGTGTTCTCCCAGTACGCCAAGAACAAATTCGCGTAACTGGGAGCAAATTTACTACCCATAGCGGTCCCTTTAATTTGCTTATAGAACTCACCCTGGAACCAGAAATAGTTATGTTCCAATGTAAAGGAGATGGCTTGAATAATAAATTCAATTTGTTCGAGAGGAATAGTATTTTCTTCTAACAATAGATTCCTAGTATGCTCACATCCACTAGAATGGGCAATGATGGTATATAGGGACGTGACATCACAGGTCATAAGTATATATCCATTCTTCCAAGAGGTATTTTGAATCATTTCAAGGACCTGTGTGGTGTCCCTTAAATAACTACGTTGTTTTTTGACCACAGGTTGTAAATATTGGTCAATATATTCAGAGATGTTAGACGTAATAGACCCAATGCCAGATACAATGGGTCTTCCAGGTGGTGCGGTAAGGCTTTTATGTATTTTCAGAAGAGTGTAAATTACAGGGATTCTAGGATGTTGGTTATGCAGATATTCATACTCATTTAAAATTCCTTTAGTAAAAGCATTCTTCAGTAATTTCTCCAATTCCATATTAAACATTGAGGTGGGGTCACTCTCTAAGGGTGCATAGGTAGTCCCATCATTAATCTGCCCTTGTAATTCTTTTAGATATTCTTCTTTATCAAGGATGATGACTCCTCCTCCCTTATCTGCTGGTTTGATGACCCGTTGACGATCATTCTTTAGTTGATTAATAGCCAAATATTCCTTTTCTGCACAAGTTGGGGTTCTTTCCCACCCTTGTGCTAATATTAGGCATATTCCTAAGGTCTACCTCCACCAATTTCTGAAAAGTCTCCACATAAGGGCCTTTGATGTAGCTAGGATAGAAGGTTGACCTTTTTCTCAGGTCGGTATGGATATATTCAGAATTTCTTACATCCTCCAATCCCTGAATTTTCTCTCTCTGAAAGAATTTCTTCAATGTGAGCTTCCTAATAAACTTATGCAGATCTATATATGTGTTGAATTTATCAAAACGATTATTAGGAGCAAATTTTAAACCTCTATTGAGCAACTCAATCTCTGTATTGTTCAATGGCTGCTTAGCCAAATTAAAAACCCCTTCCATTTCTGTGTTGTGCTGCTAAGCAGTAATCATTTTCTGATTTTCGGTCTTGCTCCTAACCTTTCTTCCTCCTCTTCGTCCTCTTGTGAATCTAGTCTCCCTTTTCTCTTGTTGTTTTTCATCAAGTTTATCGAAGGTGCTTGAGGATCCCCTGGACGCCCTCCTAAAAAATCAGGTATGGTTTCACCATTCTGACTGATGTCTGGCGGAGTGACATGTACAGAGAATTCTTGTGTGTTAGATATATTTTCAAGCAGGTTCAACTTCTCTTGGCGGTGCATCGCTTTCCGGAGAGAAAGAGTCCCCATCTCTAGCCCAGGAGGGCTTTACAGACTCACGAACCTAGATACCTGCCTTTTAGACTTATCCAGAGGTAATTTTTATTTTTCCATTCCATTTACTGGATTTGTGATTTTTTCTGGCTTATATCATCACTAGCCCCCCTTTTTTTATATATTTATTATTTTTTATTTTAAACTTTTTTGCTATTGGAATTATTTTTCTGTTTTGGTATACATTTAATGGACTATTTTTAGCTATCTTTTCATCCTTCATCATTTAGGGATTTATTTATTTATTAAACCCTTGTGGGTATAACCAGAGTGCCTACTGTTGTTATTATATCATTGTCATCACTTTTGTGCATTTTTGTATCTATTTTAATTTTTTATTTTATATTTTTCATTTTGGTTTTATAATATTGGATGGCTGGGTGCCTCCTGAGATGAACTATGGTGGTGCTTGGGAATGACTACTGCTTTGACTATATTGTGTATTACTCCATGACAGCTAAACTATCTGGACACAGACCACATAGTTTCTTAAACTGGGATGTTTGTGGTCAGTGATAAAATTAAAAGATCCTTGGTAATGTCCCAGCTCAGGAAATATGAGGCGGATGTTGTTTGTCTCACTGAAACCCATTTGATAAATGGTAAATTACTAGCTCTTAAATGTTCTTGGGTGGGCTGGACATATCATGCAATTCATGCACCTAGATCCTGGGATATATACCTAGTTTAACTAAAAACTAATTAAGTTTGTACTAATTATAATTAAATTGTATTTGTTAGAGGAGTTTTCATTTCTGTCCCCCTGGCTCTCCTAGGGGTTTATATTCCGCCACCCTATAATGGAGATATTCTTAAAAACATTACTGACTTTATATCCTAAACCTCAGATATTTCAGTAATATGCCTTGGAGATTTTAACATGCTACTTAACGATTCTTTAGATAGATGGCAGTTATCTGGAAGATATACTCTCTCTGGTAAAAACAAATTTGCAATGTGGGTGAATGAGATGGAATTGGTAGACACATGGCGCATTCAACATCCGGAGGATGTTCTCGACCTTTTATTATACATTCTCTAGAATAGATTTAAGCCTTATCTCTAGACGATTGATAGCATATGTATTATGGGCAGACAAGAGGTCTCGTGTTAAATTCAACACTCTATGCAGATCTAGAAGAATGGGTGGATTTGACCTCCTGAATTTCCAATTATATTATTATGCCTCACAGATGGCACATATTAGACAATCGGTGCCGTCTGGATCTCACATTGACCTACGTGATTATTTAATCGCTGAAGAAGGATCCCCTTATGTACAGATCCATTTCCTTATGACGAATAAACACTCCAAATTATATTCCCTTTGCTGTCTCAGGCAATGAAAACCTTTCATCCAGACTGATTGATGGTTCAGGATATGATCCGGAAACTCCCCTTTGGTTCAATAATAACCTTAGTGAACTTATGTATAGATGGTGCAGCTGTCTGGTGCAAGTTTGAGATCTATTATCTGGGTCAACTATATGAGAGAGGATCTCTTCGATCCTTTGACCAACTTAGGTTGGCGCATGGCATTCCTAAGACCTACTGTTACAGATATCTACAAATTCGACATGCTCTTACTTTTTAATATAGAGATTTTGCCCCACAGTTGTTGAGTGATCCCTTCTGACTCCTATTAATGGACCTTGGACCTAATCATCATATTTACTTGCTTTATTTATTCATACCTACTAGATGTGCTGAATATTGATGGCCTCACTAAACTGCAAACTGACTGGGAGGCAGATCTGGGATTACTAGATGATAGGGACTGGAGTAGGGGCCTTAGAGTACTTATAAAGTCATTGCATCAGAAAAATTTAGACAAATTAAATATTTTCTCTTGCATAGGGCTTACCTTACTCCTGTTCGTCTCTTCAAAGTTAGCGGAAATTGGGTAGTAACCTGCCCTAAATGTGGGAGCCAGCAGGACACATTCTGGCAAATGCTATGACATTGCTCTCATGTAGCTGCATTCTGGGGTGTAGTCATGGACTGTATAATAAAGCTTAATTTGGAAATTCCATATATTAGTCCGAAAATGTGTATATTTGGTTTAGGTCTAACTGAAAAAATACATTAATTAATTTGACAGCTATTGTCCACTCTTTATATGTTAGCTAAAGTTGTTATTGTCAGAACATGTATGGCACCAGAATGTCCTTTTGTTGGAGACTGAATTGATCTAGTCAATGATATAGTTGATCACGAAAGACATGTATACAAGTCGTAACAAATTATATAAATATGAGAATCCCTGGTATCGTTGGTGTAAATCACCATTTGTTATTGAAAAACTATGAGATTTGGATTGTTCCTGGTGGGGAGGCACTCGGTCATTTGAAACAGCATATGTAGATATATCTTGTGTTTTATTGCTTTCATATAATCTGTTCTTCATGAAAAATAACCTTAACAATGTAGAATTAATGAGAGTATAAAATTTTATTCATTCTTTTTTAACTATAAGATATTATCGCTGATGTCTTTGTACTGTACTATTTCTTTTATGGACACTACTAAACTTAGTAACACCTGTATAATACCCCTATGTGGGTAATAATTGTGTGACTGTTGTTACTGTTTCTTAAAAATAAAATTAGTTTGAAGTAAAAAAAAAAATTAGCTGCTAGGACGGAGTATAGCCGCTGTACCCAGTCTATAATCTGGGGGCCAATTCTGAAGCTCCACATAACTTCCCACAGAAAGCTCCACTACAAAGGCCTTGGATGCAGTTAAGGATACAACCACTGCTCATCCCCAGGAGCTAGTGGCATCTGAAGATAAGTAAACACGCACCTCAGGTTAATTGAGGTGGACTTCCCTGGCAAAAAAACCAGTCTGTTCTGGTTGGATTATCTGAGAGATAACAATGTTAAGGTGTATAAACAGCACTTTTAAAAGGATCTTGACATCTATGGTCAAGAGGGAAATAGGCCAATAAGACTTTGGGAGCAAGGGGTTCTTGCCTGATTTCAGAATGACAACTCCTCCACAGTAATGGGAGCCTCAAGACACTGAAGGGTGTTCAATATAAGAAGGGGAAAGCGCACACAGTCCAAATAATTATTCAGTTGCAGCGGTGAATATTGTGCCCTGGTGTCATACAATCACTGTATTAATTCTGAAAAATTTCTGCAATCTGCTCACTATGGAAATAAATGGTACCTCGACAGTCTGAGATTGCAGAGATGGATTTGTTTTGCAATTCTGTCTTAGCCAAATAAGCCATAAGACTACCGCTCTTTTCCTCCTGTGCGTACACAGTGAGCCTGGAGAAAAGGAGTATGTGGTTCAAGTTATCTAGTAGATGATCTGTCCATTCTTTTGGGGGCATGTAACCATTACAGCCAGTCAGAGGGAAAATGAGTGGAAAAGGAGGTCTAAACAGCAAACAAACAAGATAATTCCGGCACAGAATGGATACTATTATTACTCAAAAATAATAATCAAAAAGGTAATAATAACTTAAAAATAATAATAATTTTGGTATTATCTTCCGAACAGAAAAAAGGCTGACCTCTTTTCAAGGTCACGACATGCCTTTTCCTATCTAGACTCCTCCTCACTGGAGAAGCTCTTATGCCCTACCACCATATTAATCAAAGTATCCCTGAGGAAAGCCTTGAAGACATCCCAGAGGACTGGGGTCTGGGCCGTTTTTTACGTCCAAAGCAATGTATCCCTCCAAAGCTGCCACCAAATCACTCTCCATACCCTTGAGGGTGAATCAGAATGGGTTAAGTTTCCAGAAGCTAGCTCTGGATTATGGCATAAGAGCAACTGAGAACAGTGGTCAGAAATACCCCTAGGCAGATAAATCACCTCCCCTACAAGGGAGTTACGCTATGGGAACTAGGGCAAGATCAATACAGGAAAAAGTGTGTTATGGCGTAGAATGACAAGAGCAGTGCTAACGATGAGGAAACCAAAGTCTCCAGATATCTGCCAACACCAGTCTAGCAAAAGGAGAATGGCTCGCTTTAATACCTGCAGGAACCTCCCTCAACGTATCAAGAGCAACATCCATTACATTGTTGAAATTGCCCATACAAACGCCTTTTGAGCACTTCAGAATTAAAAGGCATGTAACTGTGATGGGACCAATATCCACCAAGGTGCAAAGAAGCGACCATAGGGATCCAACTTAACCTACTCCGCACAAAACACAATCTTTTTTAACTAACACTGACACTCTAAGAGAGATAGGGGAGTGCATAGTAAGCCCAGCCCACCCTTTCCTAATCAGGGCTTACTAAGAGCCAGAATACAGCAGCCTACAAGATGAATTTCTTCCAGGCATAGTATGTCATCTTTTAACTTTATTGTTCAGGTTGCTCACATTCCAGAAGAGTAGACAGAGCACCCCAGCACCCCTTTTATTTATTGCCATCATACTGGGAATAAAAATGGGTCTTATGCATAGCACCAAATGCCCAGCCCTACACAATAAAGGGAATCAGAAAAAGTAAAAATAGATAGATGTAGACGGATCAAGGAGTTGAACTGTCCCAAACAGAGACCATGAGCAAGCAAGCATGTACATAAAATAATATGAGTACGAAAATAGACATTGCACAAAGCCATCACTAGCCACCAACTGCTTGTTTCGAATCAGCAGCATCACACAGCACAAAAATACCCTCTCCCTGTATCTATAAGAAACCCAACAGTGGTATATCTAAAACCCTAACAAATCCAGCTAAGGAATGAACTGAGAGCTACCTTCTAGCTTGTAGCAAGGAACTCTCCAAAAATATAGCATATACATCACGTATCTGGTGAATATCTGCATATTAAATACTACATCCTACTATACAGAGCATTGAAATAGATAGTGAAACAACATAATGGCATAAATATCATCGCTTCACTGAGAATCACTGGAGTTGTGTACAGAAGAAGAGCAGGCAAATTATTAAAGCTTTGCAGCTGTTGCACCCGTGTTGGGTTTACCAATAGTGGCAGAAGAGAAATGGAGCAAACAGGGGAGCAGTATACTCAGAGGCAGAGAAGAGAGAGCAAAACAGCACTGAAGTTAATCCAGGATGAGGAGGCAGTGAGCAACACCACTTGCAACGTTGATGTTGGAAAAGTCATTACAGGTGAATTTGGACTGAAATAATCAGATGCAATGCTCCCAAGCTTCACCAGGTAGCAGTACTAAGACCAATCCAAGCCAGAAGTAAAAAAATAGGTAGGCTTTCACCTCTAATCCTTAGTGAGAGGTGCAACTGTGTGTGATGAAATATACATTAGCTAGCAATAACTAAGGCTTAGTACATTAAAATTAAACCAGTACTTGCACTGTTAGGCAATGAGGCCCTGGGTATTATGCAGCACTGTGAGAGGCAGAGAAAAACCTCTTAGGGTAATGGCTGCAGGAAAGCATTGGAAAAATGAAGCACCAAGAAAAGAAGGGGTGAAAGGGAATATGGCATAAGCCCTAAATGAAATGATAGTCGGTATATAGTAGGGAATACCCTTTGTCAAATAGGATGATTTGGATTCAGGAGAGGTCCTGCGCAGAGTCACATTATGTGGTGCTCATCATTTGCGCAGTGAGGAAGACACCCCAGCATGGCAGGTGGCCAAGTCAGGAGTAGAAACTGGAGCAAGTGCCTTGCTTACTTAACCCCAATATCTCAACCAGGTCTGCTGCAGCAAGCGTGCATAAAAGTAGGCAAGATGGCTGCCTCCCAATGCTCCATCCGTCCACTTGGTATGGAGAATGGTCAGTGGCTCAAGAGGGGAGCCGCTGTCGTTGAAGTCACACAGGCAGACAATGCTGTAACGAGCACCTGCCTCCCAATGCTCCATCCGTCTGCTTAGTATGGAGAACGGTCAGTGGCTCAAGAGGGGAGCCAATGTCTTGGAAGGCACACAGGCAGACAATGCAATACCAAGCACCTGTTTCATACACTTATGGGATGTCACTCCAAGTGTTGCAGTTAGTATAATGGTGGCATCCTAGGGAATGAATGAGTTGGCGGCCTAATCTCCAAATAGGTGGTCTGTGGGTGAGAGACCAGAAGAGTTCAGTTCCAGCTAGATACAGGAGGACATGGAGGGTAGTCTGACCATCCAGAATGGTGACTGATGTGCAGATATCAGATATTTGATCAGAATTTGTGAAGGAGAGTAGGAGCCGTGCAACCTATTCCATGCATAAAATGCAGTCTTTTAATTGTAATTATTTATTCTTATGTGCGGAAGAAACACTCACCCTATAAGTTATTGTATAGAATATAGAAAACAAAACATCAATTAATAAATATTTAGAGACGATCAAAAAAACATTTATATATTTCTGATTCAATGGTTAAATTTATTTACTTTTTTAGAAAAAAGTTTTTCGTTTTTGTGTGCGTTTTTCTTCCAAGCAAATGTGTAATAGAGAGACATATTTGTTAATAAAAAATAATATATAACATGCTTTACTAGCTTTAATTTATAAGGCGCCACAAAGGGTCTGCAGCGCATGACACAACATGATACAGAAAGAACAAAACAAGAATAAAAATATATACACAGACACAGGTAACATGGTAATACAAATCAAATTATATCTGGGACAATGAGAGAAAATGATGGTAGAAATCAGCGAGAAGTAGGCCAGAGCTTAAGAAAACAGGGCTAGGGAAGCAGAACAAGAGGTACAGTGGGTGATGGAATAATAGAAGGAATACACAAAGAAAGAGGGCCCTGCTTCTTAAAGCTTACATTCTAAAAGGAAAGGGGGAGACACAAATAGGGAGTTAGGAGTAGGGCTGATAGACTTTAATAAAGAAATGAGTCTTAAGGGCATGCTTGAAGCCTTTGAGCGTAGATGCTAACCTGATGGAATGTGGAAGATCGTTCCACAGCTGGGGAGCAGTCCGGGCAAAGTGCTGGAGACAGGAGTGAGAAGAGGTGATCAGTGAGGTGGCGGTCACAGGCAGAGCGGAGGGGGTGACAAGGAGTGTAGGTAGAGATGAGATTGGAGATGTAGGGAGGGGAGGATTGATTAAGAGCTTTAAAGGTGAGGGTGAGGAGTTTAATTCAGTAGGCCATGGGGAGCCAATGTGGTGACTGTTGGAGGGAGAATGCAGAGGTAGAGCGGCGGGAGAGAAAAATGAGGCAGCAGCAGCATTGAGGATAGACTTAAGAGGGTCAAGGTGAGAATCAGGTAGGGCACAGAGAAGGAGGTTTCAGTAGTCAAGGTGAGAGATTACAAGCGAGTGAACGAGGGTTTTCTTAGCTTCCGTGGTGAGAAAGGGGCGTATCTTGGATATGTTCCGAAGGTGGAAGTAGCAGGATTTTGAGAGGGACAGAATGTGAGGCTTGAAGGAGAGGAAAGAATCAAGGATGACCCCAAGGCATTGGACATGAGGGACAGAAATGAGGGTAGTGTTATTAACAGAAATAGAGAGGGGGAGGTGAGAGAGTCCTGGAAGGGGGTAAGACGATAAGTTCAGTCTTGGAAATATTGAGTTTAAGGAAGCGTTGGGACATCCAAAATGAGATGGCCGAGAGACCGCAGGAGACACGAGACAGAAGGAAAGGGGAGAGGTCAGGGGATGAAAGATAGATTTTGGTTATCATCAGCATAGAGGAGGCCAAAGGAGCGGATGAGGACACCTAGGGAGGAGGTGCGGTGGGAGAAAAGCAGGGGACCAAGAATAGAACCTTGAGGAACGCCATCAGGTAAGGGAAGAGGGGTGGATGTGGAGTCATGTGTAGAGACTGAGAAGGAGTAGTTGGTGAGGTAAGAGGGAAACCAGGAGAGGACAGTGTTACAGAGGCCTATAGAATTGAGAGTTTGCAAAAGGAGTGCGCGGTCAATGGTATCGAAGGCAGCAGAGAGGTCAAGAAGGATAAGAAGGGAGTAGTGTCTTTTGGATTTAGCGAGGAAGAGGTCGTTAGTGACCTTAGTGAGGGCAGTTTCAGTGGAATGGAGGGGGCAAAAACCGGATTGGAGCGGGTCAAGGAGTGAGTGAGAAGAGAGAAAGGAGGTGAGACGGTTGTAGACAACCCATTCAAGTAGTTTGGAGGAAAAAGGAAGAAGCAAAATGGGGCGGTAAATAGAGAGAGAGGCGGTATCAAGGGACGTTTTTTTGAGTATGGTGGCGACCAGAGCATTTTTAAAAGAGGAGGGGAAGATACCAGAGGAGAGGGATAGGTTGAGGAGGTGGGCAAGTTGGGAACAGGCTTCAAGAGAGGAAGCGGAGGAGGTGGGAGGGGATTGGGTCTTGAGGGCATGTGGAGAGGATGTGAGGTAGAGAAGGTAGAGAAGGGTAAGGACTTCATCTGCAGATACCGGAGTGAAGGAAGAGAAGGAGAGAGAGCTAGCAAAAGGGGAGGGGAGAAAGGAGGTAGCAGTTGCAGAGGAGGGTGGGTAGGGGGGAGAGGGTGGGGTAAGAAGGGACTGCTGGGAGATGTCATGATGTATAGACTCAGTCTTGGAGGTGAAGTGGGGAGAAAAGTCGATAGCAGAGATCGTGGGGGGAGTGGGAGAGGGGGAGAGGGGGAGAGAAAAGGAGGGAGTTGAAGGTGGCAAAAAGCCGACAGGGATTAGAGGATTGGGAATAAATGAGAGCTTTAAAGAAGGATTGTTTAGAGAGCGATAGAGCCGAACTGTAAGAGGAAAGTAAGAACTTGAAGTGGAGGAAGTCAGCATGAGTGTGTGACTTTCTCCAGAGCCGTTCTGCACTGCGGGAGCATTTTCAAAGATAGCGGGTAAGTTTTGAATGCCACGGTTGCGGCTGGGACCGACGAAGCTTGATGGTGACAGCCGGGGCGACAGAGTCAAGTGCAGTGGTAAGAGTGCGATTGTAAAATGAGACAACCTCATCTGGGCAAGAAAGAGTGGTGATGGGGGAGAGGAGCGAGCCCAGGGAGGAGGAGAAAGTGGTAGGATCAACTGTGTCAAGATTACGCCTGGTGAGAGTAACCTTGGCAGATTGGGACGTGAGAGGGGTGGAGAGATAGTAAAAGAGAGGAGATGGTGGTCCGAGAGAGGAAAAAGTAAATTAATGAGGTCGGAGACAGTACCAAGGTGTGCAAAAATCAGATCAAGTGAGTGGCCACTGCAGTGGGAGGGAGAGGAGGTCCACTGAGAGAGACCAAGGGAGGAGGAGAGGGAGAGAAGTTTGGAGGCAGCAGGGTATGAGGGATTGTCTATAGGGATATAAAGGTCCCCGAAGATGAGGGAGGGAAGGTCAGAGGAGAGAAAGTGAGGGAGCCAGGTGGCTAAGTGATCAAGGAATTTACAGAACCAGGAGGACGGTAGATAACAGCAACACGGAGGTGGACTGGGTGGAATAGGTGGATAGAGTGTACATCAAAGGAGAAAAAAGAGAGGGAGAGTTCAGGGGGAAGAACCCGAAAAGAGCAGCAGGAGGAGAGAAGTACCCTTGGATTGCTGGTGTGGGGTAATAAAGTGTTGAAAAAAAGAAAAAGAGTGTATAAAACACTATTTTAATTAGTGGGACTACAAGTCCCAGCCAGCCTGTGCTGCCATTAACAGTCTGGGCATGCTGGTGGTTGTAGAACTAGAAGCACCAGCATACCCATGGCATGCTGGCACTTAGAGAACCACACCCAGGGCCCGCTGAGCCATGTAATCCCACAAAGTAAAATTTAAATAAAACACACCCCTCTTCAAAATCACATTAGTTTAATAAAAATAATAAAATCCCTAAAATAAACCAGACACCTCTTTAAAACCACATATATTTATTAAAATAATAAATCCCCATATACTTACTATCTGATGTCTTCATCTGACCTCCCTTAACCGTGGATGTGTGTGCTGTAATTTTGCACGCCCCCTACTGTACATTGACTAGCGGAGAATACCACTTCCCCGCCCAGGACACCCCCTAAGTCGTAGGTTATTGTAAGTGCCCTTTCTCTGCGCTGTTGCACGGAAAAGGGACGCAGTCATGGCCATTTCTGCTGGTTCTGAGCATGCGCAGTGTGATTTTGCATTTGATGCGCTCATAATCATCATATACGTGTTTTGATGAATCAGGCTCAAGGAGTATTCCACCTAAACAGATTAGAAAAATTTATACTAATCTGTTTGTCACTGTGGAGTGGGGTGTCCTGAGATCCAGTTGATAAATTTCTGTGTTGAATTAGAGCTGGACTAAGGGTCCATGTGGATGTTGTAATATATATTGTTACTCCTGAGAACCTGGGTTACCATTCCAAGTTCTCAACTTCTGGCCAGAGTAGTTGGGGAGAGATCCTGAAATATCTGTAAATATGTGGCCCTTGTATATTAAAGATTGCAGTTTCCTAGACTCATGAAGGACATATTTCCTTAACTTCATATTTCCTTAACTTTATAAAACTAGAGTCATAGTATGACATCCTTTGATTAGTTTTAGTCTGGTAACTAGGGCTTGAGTACTCTAAGAGCCCTGTCCAGGTGAAGGTATTCCTCCAAAACCTCTGGTGCTGGTTGTGAGTAAAGTTTATTGAAGTATGGATCTAGATGTATCGACTAAACTGACTCAGAAATCCTTTTATTATCCATGTCCTCCTCGTGATCTTCTATAGAGGCCAGTTCAATTATGATGTGCAAAATATCATCATCTGATCTCCATTACAGTCTGTGGAGGTACTATGGCTTTCAGCCGTCTCTCTACTTAGTGACGAATAGATGTTACCTCAGTGCACAATAAATGAAGAGCAGTTTGGCCATTGCATGGATTGAAGACTTGAGCTCCTTCATTTCTTTTATGAGAGTCAGAAAGTCTCATCTTGTAATAGGAGCTGAGTAATCATCCTCTGATGAGAGGTTTGTGGAGAGTAGCACGGAGGCTTAGTGGTTAGCACTTCTGCCTCACAGCACTGGGGTCATGAGTTCGATTCCCGACCATGGCCTTATCTGTGTGGAGTTTGTATATTCTACCCGTGGTTGTGTGGGTTTCCTCCAGGTGCTCTGGTTTCCTCCTACAATCCAAAAACATACTGGTAGGTTAATTGTTTGCTATTAAATTGATCCTAGTCTGTGTGTCTGTCTGTGTATGGTGGGAATTTAAACTGCAAGCTCCAATGGGGCAGGGACTGATGTGAGTGTGTTCTCTGTTCAGCGAGGCGGAATTAGTGGCGCTATATTAATAAATGATGATGATGAGAGTATGCTCTTTCAGGCCTGGTAGCAGGAGTTGACTGTTTTGAAAAATACTGAGGAAAACCTTTGGTATGCGATTTTCTCCCTGTAAACATGTTGGAAGAAAGAAGAGTGCTTTGCTTAAGAGCATGAATAAAGGTAGGTAAATTAGACCCTAACTTTGGATGAATATAATGCGGAATGTTTCGCTGATGGTCAAACCATACACGGTGTTGTTTTTTATCATAAATTTTAAGGACCAGGCTTAGGGATGCAGAATGGAGGAGATTCTTGACTCACAATTATCCTTTTTTTCCCACATTGACTCTATATCTAAATCATGTTGCATAGGGTAAATCTAAAAAACATTTCCAGAATATGCACATATCTCAAAAAAGACATTGCAAAAACTTTAAATCATGCACTCATCCTCTCCTACATTGACTGTTGCAATTCCCTTCTTACTGGTCTTCCCAATATCAGACTCAAACCCCTACAATCTATTTTGCATGTAGCGGCTATATTGATTTTCCTTGCAAGTTTTTCTTCCTCTGCTGAGCCACTCTGGCAGCCTCTACATTGGTTACCTGTATTGCAACGAATCCAATATACAATTCTTCTACTAACATACAAGGCCATCCACAAAATTGCACCGACATACATCTCCTCACTTGTCTCAAAATATCTCCCAACTCGACACCTCCATTCTGCACAAGATCTGTGTCTCTCTTCCACTCTCATCACATCCTCCCATTCCCGGTTACAGAAAGTTTTTCAGGTTGCACCCACTTTGTGGAATTCCTTTCCTTGCACAGTAAGACTTTTCTCTAGTCTTCAAACCTTCAAGTGTTCTATGATTATCCACCTCTTCAGACAAGCTTATAATATTCCTCAACCACCATCTTAATCTCCCAAGGTTACCTTATAACCATTTTCTACACAGCTAACACATGACAACAACCCTCTGACCAACATTACTGTGTGACTGATCAGAAAGCCCACTCAATAGTTTTACCTTTGTATTCTAACTGAAAAATATACAATATGATGTAGCACTTACCCTTGTGTATCAAACTCCCGTTCTCCCATAGACTGTAAGCTTGTGAGCAGGGGCCTCCCCTCTTACCTCTATGTATGTCTGTATTACCCAGTATTGTTTTATTTCTGATTGATCCCAACCCAATTGTAAAGCGCTATGGAATTTGCTGGAGCTATATTAATAAATGTTGATGATGATGATGATGATATGGATGAGATTAGATTCTGAACATTAGGGCAGAACGCAATACCCAGATGAAGCACTTGGTGGCAGTAGGAAACCCCCAAATAATTACAAGTCACTGCAGTGAAGAGAGCCATGAGTCTGTGGGCAGATATTACTCTACCTCTTCTATTGGCAGAAATCTTTTGTTTCCTGTTATTACAGCAGCCTTTTAGATTAGTTTTGAGGCATTGAATTGGGGATAAAATGTCTCTTAACCTCCTCCCACATAGATAATCAAAAATTGGGGGATATATTACAGGGAAATGGGTCACAGGAGAGAACACTTGAGTTAAAACAGGTATATTGGAGTCTTATTCACACAGAGCATCTGCAGAGATATCCCTCAGAGTGACCAAGTTTGTACTTCCAGGGCTGGCAGGTGAGTATAATGCATGCAACAGGCAGGGGAGATATGCAAGTGGTCAGAGCTAAGCAGACAGCGACTAGGTGTAATTAAAGTTGCAGAATCTTTTCTATCAAGTTGAGTCTGGGTGCTGTCGGCAATGGGTTGCAGATTCACAGAAACTGGTATATCCTCCTACAGATATAGTAGGCTGCCACGGATGGTAGGAATCAACAGCCAACGAGGATCTTGGTGGTGATAGGAGTGACCTGCAGCAAATCAGTGCTGGGTAAAAAGTCGCATCTGAACCCACTGGCTCCAAAGAAGCAGAAGGAACCACTGGCTTCTTGCGACACTTGCTCCTGGTGACGTTGTAGTGGGTTCTTGTAGGTGTGGATTGTGCCCACAGATTTAAAGGATCCAGTTGCCTTTTTGGGCTAGTGCCCTTCCTTGAGGGGTCCCGATAGTGAAAGGGGATGCACAAAAGGGTTGGGATTATCACCTGGTAAAGATGATGGAGAGGACAGCAGCGGGGAGCCTGTTCCAGATTGGGTATCAAGAGCAATATAGTCTAAGGATGTCAGTGAGTGAGCAGGCTTCCGCTTGGAAACAGTCGCCTCCAGGAAAACTATGGGACCAAAATGGAAGTTGAACTGAGCCCCAGCAGTTTCTGACACTATTCTCTCACTGGGGAGCGGGGGCACTTTGAGTAGGGGGGAACTTAGAGATTGTGGTGGATTGACCTGAATGCTTGTGGAGCTCACACAGAACACGACTATCCTGAATGGCTTTCTAGCCACAAATCCTTCCCCCCGAGGGACTTAATTTTCATCATTTTTATTGTACGTATGCTGTTCTGCTGAAACAGACATCACTAATTATTTAATACAGTCATTTTGTTGTCTGTATTAAAAAGGCTGGACACTCAGCACCGCATATCTTAATTGCGCATGTTGATACCAATTGTGTGTACAAAACAATTCATTCAGACTATACAGTTGCAAACAGTATCAGTCAAAGAGAATTCATTTGTGACATATTAACATAGACTCTATGATATTGTTGAAATTAATCAGTTCTTTCATATAGTGTATGTACAGTCATTCTAACCAATTTCAGACTGTATACATGATATTTTTAATCACTCTTCAATATATGTGTGAGATATGCTGCAAATAGATTCAAAACTGAAAGTCAATTATAAACCAAAGAATTGTTCACTTTTTCAAATATCACACAAATATCAAACGAATACAGGGAGACCAGGGTCATATTCACATGACGGAAGCGCAGTTCCTAGTCACCACAAAAACAAGATCTCTCTGTACAGTCCAAAGGCTCAAGTCATCTAACCCATATTATTCCCATGGTGATGGAGCTAATGTTGGCCAGATGAGCAAGTGGATTATATGGGTTTTGTTTACACTCATTGTTTAGCCCAGAACTCTTGTTCTGTCTTATCCCCGAGTATCTATTCAATCTGGTGACATTTAAGAACAAATCTCTTTGTCATGTAACCAATAGCCTAAAATATGCATGTAATATAATAGCATATGTTAGCAAACGCATATGAACACAAATTACAATAAATTTACACAGCAAGATGAGGACAGTTCAGTATGCAGAAAGAGGCGATTGAACGCAAAAGTCCTTTTGTCCTATTCGCTCGAATTCAAACTCACAACGTGGTTTCCACATTCCTCTCCCTTTTTAAATCCAGTAAATTAGTTAATTTGTCCTACTGCTGGGCAAGCGGTGTCTACCCACTGGACGAATAACATTTGGATCTTCACGACGAGAGAGTCCATCGGCATTCCTCCGTTGGCTGCACTTTTTTTGTGAAATAGAAAAATTATACATTTGCTGAGCCAGACTCCATTGCAGCAGCTGTCCATTGTCTCCTGCGGTTCTGTTTAGCCACCTGAGAGGATTATGGTCGGTAACAACCAAGAACTCTCGGCCATATAAATAGGGTTGCGACTTTTTGAGTGCTCACACTATGGCCAAACACTCTTTTTCAATGGTGGAATAAGACATTTTCTTAGCAACCAGTTTCCAGGGAAAATATGGTACTAGGTGTTCTTGACCACCTTTCCCAACCTGGCTCAACACTGCTCCCAATCCGATTCCAGACACATGCTTCCACACTTCCATACTTCTCAGCAACTGCACCCAGCTAAGTATAAAGCCTGTAGCAAACCTATGACTTATTACTAGAGATGTTCACTGACTCCCCGTGTTCTGGTTTTGCTTTTCGTTTTGGATCTGAATTAACTTTGTGTTTTGGGTTTGGTTTTTGGCAAAACTGTCCTTGCGTGTTTTGGTTTTGGGTTTGGATCCCGATTTTTTTTCTAAAATCCCGATTTTTTTTTTTTTTGCTAAAATCACATAATTTTGCTCTTTTTTCCCCTACATTATTATTAACCTCAATAACACTTTTTTCAAGTCATTTGCAGTCAATTTTGACCACTTCACAGGTCACAATATTATTTTCATACACTTTCAAACAAAGACTGCAGCGACCTGGCTGGATGCTAAGCGACAGAGCAATGACACAAACACACGGCAGTTCATAGCACATGTAGGAAACAATGCCACACAGCAGTAGCAGAAAGAAAAGTGGTGCAAGATGGAATTGTCCTTGGGCCCTCCCACCCTGTGAGATATTGAAAAGAACATGTACAGTTTAACAAAGCAAGGATTTCCAGCAACAAGCAGTGCCACTTTTGTGGCTGAAGTACTTGGTTTGTTTAGGCCCCCACAAAACAAGCTACCAATAGCTTAGCTGCCTCAAGCCTAACAGTGGTGTCAATGAACTCTACATTATTAAACCACATCGGCTTGTGCTGTATCTTTAATCTCCTTCTCCTCTGTGGATACTTCTCTCTCATCCCTGAAGAACTACCAAACTTATGTAGACACAGGAATGGATATTACAACTGG
This sequence comes from Mixophyes fleayi, assembly GCF_038048845.1. Classification (NCBI taxonomy): domain Eukaryota; kingdom Metazoa; phylum Chordata; class Amphibia; order Anura; family Limnodynastidae; genus Mixophyes; species Mixophyes fleayi. The sequence goes on from NC_134409.1 coordinate 68,005,828, forward strand.
AGTGGGATTAGATCTGCTTCAGACAGGACCGACTGCAAATGTAGACTTAACCTCATGTGTCAAACTCCCATTGTCCAATAGATTGTAAGCTTGCGAGCAGGGCCTTCTCACGTCTTTGTCTGTTTTACCCAGTTTGTTTATTAGTTTACTATGTTTGTCCCCAATTGTAAAGCGCTACGGAATATGTTGGCGCTATATAAATAAATGATGATGATGATGTTACAATGACATCCCTTAGTTTTTGTAACAGATTATCAGCTGCATCCCTCTGAGTGAAGCCGGTGATACACAGAGTAGCCTTCCTCTGAAAAATGTGATGTACTTGGGTACATGGTGCTGCTTCTCCGGCTGGTGAAGGCGAATCACCAACCCAGTGGGCTGTCACAGTCATATAATCTTTAATTTGACCAGTTCCGCTTGTCCACATATCTGTGGTTAAGTGTACAATGGGTAGAATGGCATTTTGTAGCCCAATAATTACATTTTTACAAACCTTCTGGCTGAGGTAAGGAATACCTTTTCTAGTAAAATGGTGTTGTGATGGAATTTGGTAATGGGGACACAGAACCTCCAGTAACTGTGTAAAACCAGCTGCATTAATAGTGCATATTGGACGCAGATCTAATACTAGCATAGTCGCCAAGGCGTCTGTGATCCGCTTTGCGACTGGGTGACAGCTTTCATACTTGTTTCCTCTTGCAAAGGATTTGTCAGAGTGTCTACGAAGGATGAGTGAGATCCTGCTGTCTCAGGTGGTATTGGCTAGACTTCGCCCAGAGGCACGGAGTCTAACAAAGCGAAAGGTATTCACCAGGGATTCCTGCAAGGAGATCTGAACTTAGCGGCTTCCATCCTGCAGGTCGCGGCCCTCTAGAGAAGTTCCCAGTGAGACAGAACAGAGATGTAACTTGAGGGGTAAACTGAGACAGAGGAATGAGGCCCAATGAAGGGCAGGGCACATGAGTCTCTAGTTGACACTGGAGAGCAAAGGGCGATAATCCAGGATAGGGCTATCCACGGAGGGGTAGTTAGGCACAGGTCTGCAGAATATAGAATATGCAGAAGACAAAGAACCACGGCTATTACCACTTGGGAGTGGAATGGATCAGCGGAAGTCAGCGCTGCATGCAGGATAGGTAGCGACGTTGATCACAGTGATACTACTAATGAGTGGAACACGTAGCAGAGATCAGCCGTACACAGGATATCCATCAGACAATGAACCACAGCTATTACCATTTGCAGGTGGAACGGATCAGCGGAGGTCAGCAGTGCATGCAGGATAGGTAACAGGCGTTGATCACAGCGATTACCACTAACGAGTGGAACAGGTAAGCAGAGATCAGTGGTACACAGGATATTCAGCAGACGATGAACCACAGCTATTACCACTTGGAGGTGGAACGGATGAGCGGATGTCAGAGGTGCATGCAGGATAGGTAGCAAATGTGATCACAATGAGGAGATGGGAGCAGCTTCAGGCTAGATGAAGACTCGAAGAACCAGCACTGAAAGGTGAGGAGAGGAGCCTTATAAAGCAGTACTGACCAATGACCAGATAGGCCAAGGTAACACAGGTGAGACAATTGCACAGGCGCAGACTGCTGCTGACAGAACAGCATGCACAAAGGGGAGAATCAAGATGAGGACAGACGTGACGATCCTCGAGTGGAGATACAAGGGGACCGATGTGTGACAGGATTGTTTAACAGTCAATTGTTTTACTAGTAGTCTTCTTGGTCTGGGATGAAGATCCACCCTCAGCAGCAGCATTAGCAGCAGCAGTGGGACTAACGCAAGAATTCTTCTGAGGAATCCAGGATAGTGGAGGAGTCATCTAGCCTTAGCAGCTTGGATGCAGGACTACTCCGATCGCTACTGAGGATATTGATGAGGACAGTGTGGTGGGTGTAGAAGTCAGGATCTATCTGAGAAAAGGGAACTAGCTGATGCTGGACTGCTTGTTGCTATTTTTTCCAGCATACGTTTCTGATTGCCCTAACAGCTTGCTAAGAACTCGCTTAAATGGCGTAAAATGGATGAGGTTCCTAGACGTTAAGGTACCTACCTCTACTGACTGTGGCTTTACAAACGCTACAAATGGTTAGGCAACTGTTGTCAGGATTTGGGTAAAAATAATTCCACACATAAGAGGTGGATTATTTGGTCTTATGCTCAGGCATGACAATGGCCTTCTTCTTATCACATGCAAGAACTGCTTCCACTGCTGCAGGACTTACACAAACAACATAATCCTCATCAACATCCTCATTAGCACCCTTGTCAGCTACACAAACATCTCATCCTGTTGCAATTCCAAAGTGGCATCCTCAATTTGTGTATCACCGGCTACACTTGAGCTGTTCATGCACTCATCTGCAGAAATGCTGAAAGGGGCCTTCTTTATAGGTACACTATCAGAAAGGTCAGGCTTACACATAGCACTCGTGGATAGACTCTCCTCAGGGATTTGTGTCATTTCTGAATCTGAACATACATTTTCCTCTAATGCCTTACTGTTTTCTTCCAGCTCAGCTTTTACACGTAAAAGTATTTGGACACCACTTTTTGAGTCAGAATGACAAGGTCTTGCTTGGTCATGACTGACATTACAAGAAGATGCTTCGGTGACAGTTGCAGAACTAGCACTCATAGAGAAAGGCCAAGGCCTCATTCTTTCCTTGCCACTGTGTGTGTAGAAGGGCATGTTGGCAATTTAATTTTTTTCTGGATTACAGGGTGTTTTTTTTTACATTTTTGTTTCCCTGACTTAAAAAGAATATGCACTTTAACATAGGCTTTAGCAGATGACATAGAGGGATTAGTATCATGATGACTGGTGCCAACAGCTGCTTGGTGCTCCTGGTCTTCTGTATACTGCTGTGAATCCATTTTGATAACACAGTACAATGTGACTGCAGAATTAGACCAAGACTGCCAGCCCAATTATTTCCATTTCAGCAATGACAATTAGCAATGGAGCTCTCCTGTTTGTGTGTGAGCTATATAACACAGTGCAATTTGACTGCAGATTTAGAACAAGACTGCAAGCCCTATTATTTCGATTTCAGCATTGACAAATAGCAATGGAGCAATGAAGCTCTACTGTTTGTGTGTGAGCTATATAACACAGTACAATGTGACTGCAGATTTAGAAGATCAAGCCTGCTGGCCCTATTATTTGCATTTCAGCAATGACAATTAGCAATGGAGCAATGGAGCTCTCCTCTTTGTGTGATACCTATATAACACAGTACAATGTGACTGCAGATTTAGACCAAGATTGCCAGCCCTATTATTTCCATTTCAGCAATGACAATTAGCAATGGAGCAATGGAGCTCTCCTGTTTGTGTGTGAGATATATAACACCGTACAATGTGACTGCAGATTAAGAACAACACTGCCAGCCTTATTATTTCTATTTCAGCAATGACAATTAGCAATGGAGCAATGGAGCTCTCCTGTTTGTGTGTGAGCTATATAACACCTTCCAATGTGACTGTAGATTTAGACCAAGACTTCCAGCCCTATTATTTCCATTTCAGCATTGACAATTAGCAACGGAGCAATGAAGCTCTCCTGTTTGTGTGTGAGCTATATAACACAGTGCAATTTGACTGTAAATTTAGATGAAGGCTGCAAGCCCTATTATTTCGATTTCAGCATTGACAATTAGCAATGGAGCAATGGAGCTCTACTGTTTGTGTGTGAGCTATATAACACAGTACAATGTGACTGCAGATTTAGAAGACCAAGCCTGCCGGCCCTATTATTTGCATTTCAGCAATGACAATTAGCAATGGAGCAATGGAGCAATGGAGCTCTCCTGAATGTCACCGGACACTTTGAAGAACACTGCTACCTCTCCTCTTTCTTTTCTACCTATGACGCTGCCCAACTGCACTAGAGACTGCCAAGAACTGTGCTACCCCTTCTGTGTCCCTCTGTGAAATGGCGCTGGATCGCCGTGGAGGGCGGTACTTATAGAATCCAAAACTCATGAGATCCGACAAGTAACTGACGTTTTGCTTTGTTTGCAATTCCGAGGGCACGAGAAAGTACAGAGCCGGCACGGCTCGGTACTCGGATCTGCTAAGTTCGGGTGTGTTCAGTTCTCGGGGAACCAAGCCTGAGCATCCCCATGTGTAAGATTGTTATAAGACTATTATGGAAGACTGTTAGTTTAACCAGAATATATATATATATATATATTTATATATATATATATATATATATATATATATATATATCTCCCAACAAATTTTAAGCAATCAGGCACTTACAAGTGCAAATGTGCAATAGCGAAAATAATTAAAAATATTAATACTCAGTATACAGGATGGCAGCTCCCAAAACATTCAACACTTGTCTGCAAGTGTCAGCCTATTAGATACAATACAAAAGAGAAGGGGCGCCAAATATAGTGCATTAAATGTGTGACACAACAAGTATATTCCACATATGTATTATTCCCGTACCAGAGGTTCAAGTAGAAACAGCTTGAAATAAACGCTGATGAGTCCTCTCTAGGTACCGTCTGTGATGGATCACTGAATCACGGATTAGTGAATCTGGCAAATACTCCTCCCAAAACAAATAGTGATGTCACAACTCTGGAGTGAAATAGAACTCAAACATAACCAAAATAGTGTAATGCCGTCATACACATATTAACGGACAAACGTGATAGAAAAGAGCTTTTAATAAAACGGAGGCACAGACGCCTCACACTGCAGCGTAAGTACAATATGCTCGTACATGAGAATGGTTAAAAAAAGCTTATCTGTCCTGTCCACATGCAATGATGATATATCAAGCAGGGCGAATTCTGGCCAGTGAGCCCACACTGATGCATAAGGTCCAAGATAACAGCAAACCAGCTTTGGCAGTGGTGTCTTCCCCACTCTTCTCCACTCTGCCACCGTCCTCTTTGCTTAGCTGCTGATGATCTTGATCCCAGCGTCTTCTTGTCTGCTTCTCCGACATCTTCAGGCAGGGTAGATCTCAGTCCTTACAAGGGCTCCCTTCCACTATTCCCTGCTTCTTCTGGTTTGCTAGCTCTTCTTTTCTTGCAGCCACTCTGCACTGATTTTCCTTCTTGAACTCCACCGTCGGACTGACAAAATGGCAGCTGACGTACCAACGTCACGCAGCTTCTTCACAACACTGAGTGGTGATGCAGCAAACCTCGATTGTCTTGCCTCGGTGCCAAAAATTAAAAAGGATGGGCGGGGAACTCTGATTGGCTCCCCTTCATGCCCTACAAAGAACTGGAGGCGAATCGCACTCGATTTGCCGCAGAGGACTGGAAAGCACGCTGCAGGGACTCAACGGGCCTCTGATGCCCAGGTGAGTCCCCCACACCTGTGTGAGCAGACATTTCATTTAGAAGTGACAAAGAATGCAAAAGAAAACTTATAGAGATCTATTCGATTAGCTAAAATAGAAAATATATAGAGAGCAATTCAGAAAATTATACCTTACAATGAGTTGATAATTTTATTTTATTTATTTATTTTTGATTACTAACTGTATAAAAGACTATTTTGTAGCATTATTTTCTACTAGTCAGGTTAAGAACTTCTTTTGTTCACATATTAATGCAGCTTCATTAATTTACCCTGAACTTTAGCTAGTTTTTCAAAACATAAAGATGATACATTTGTATATTTTTATAGAAAACTGGAAACACTGACACTGAACTTGAGAGGTCACAGCAGACTGCAATGAGCGTTCCCTGGCTTAGAAATAATTAAAACTCTTGCTTTTCAGTTCCCATAAAGTTTTATTTCAAAGATGAATTTTCCGGAAATAATGGAAAATGGAAATTCAAAACCATTCATAGTACAACAGTGAGTCATTACTTTTAAATGAATGGTGTATACGTAAAAACGTTTGAGGGGGCGTAATTATGTGTGTGTGAGGTACATTTCACACATGCTGTCATGGTAATGTAAATATAGGCAAACATATGTGTTCAAGTCACGCATTCTAGGTAATATTACAAGTAGCTTTTTTCTCTAGCACACTTTTATAATGTTAGGTTGCAAAATATAGGACAAATGTTCACTTATTTTCTTAAAATTAAAATTTAATTCATGGGCATATTAAAGATATGTAATGTGTATGAACAATATAGATACACGATCATCTGCCAAACTTCCAGCACAAGAAAAATAAAGGGCTGAAGCACAGCTTGACAGCTGAAGAAAAGTTTGTCATATTTTTTTTGAACACACTAATGCAAAACACAATGATTCACGGTTACATTATCCCCTTTATCAGTTACTAAACAGAGGATAAAAGCAATTAATACTGTACATAAAACATGTAAAATTAATAGGAATTGGTGGGGTTTACCCAGGTTTGGAGCTACCATTAGGCAAACTCAAGCTAGGTCATCTATACACAGAATATGGTAGGAATTCCGGCTTCCCTATGTAGTATGCAAATCAGTTTGCTGCGGTCAGGCGCCGCCTCCACTTTGACTCTGGTGCAAGAGGCGGTCGCCTGTCTCTGCCGCTCATTGTGTCCCTTTGCTTAGCAATGGGATGCTTCCCCCTACTTCCGGGTTGCTGCGCTTGCAGGCACGGCCCCCGGCGCATCCCATTGGTAGACCAAGGGACGCCTAAGTGCTTTCGCTCAGCTGTCAGCGTCCCTGACCGCCAAAACTCTGCCTAATATCAGGGATGATCCAGGGGGATTTAAGGAAGCCTCTGGCACCATTAGGGTGCCAGAGTATTGGTCTCACCCTGCTCCAGCTATTTTCCTGCATCTGTTCCTGATATTGTTCTGACCTGGCTTCCCTCTGACCTTCCGTTTGAATTTGGCCTTGTACCTTGCCTCCAGCTCCGGTTTCCTGATATTTGGCCCGTCTCTGACTATTCTTTGGATTCTCCTTTTGTACCTCACTACCCGTTGTTTCTGACCCTGATTGATTGACTACACTTTGTCCACTCTGTTACTACGCTAGTGGATGTCTTGGAGAACCACAACCTGCGTACCCCCTTGCAGCGAAGCCCAAACTCCCTTCCAGGGGTCCCTGGTGAATACCGCGGGTGCGTTAGACTCCGCATCTTCGTGCCTTCTCGCACGGCTGCGCCAATACCAGCTAGTAACCAGAACATGTCAACTGCCAGTGGGAAATAATTTTAGTGGAGTGTTCCCAATTCCCAAATACAAGCACAAAAAAACACAAGTACCCAGGCGTAATTTAAATACTCGTGTCGTATGAGATATGTACGTATAATTACTGTACTGAACAGGCAGAAGCAATGGTATTAGCAGTTAGGTCCTTCTTCAGCATATGTGTCAAATGTACATGGATGCTGTGCGTAAACCACAATAATATTATATCAAAGACATTAATGTAAAGAAGCAGGTAATCGAAAAAACAGTATATTAAAATCATAGAGTCATGGTAAAATGTATCATGTTTTTGTTTTGGAATTGGAATTCTCCTAGCCATTGGGAAACAGTTTTGCTCACTGAAACAGGAGACAAGTTTGGTGAGTATTTGGGCACTCTCCCTTCACATTCCTTTCTGCAATTTAAGCTTTACATCACCCTCCTCTGGGGGGGCTTGCTCAGTAGACACAGAGGCCCTCTACGATTCAGGAGCCATGGAGAATTGTATAGATATGGACTCTGAAGATCAGACATCAAGTTGATTGCTGGCATAGGAAAAAGAACATACGGCAACAAGCTTAATCAGATGTGTAACAATGCTTTGCTGGTAGCGGAGGAATGCAGAAGGTGGAGAAATAGGGAAAGGGTAGTTGAGGCCAAAGTTGGCACCGCTGGCATTTCCAGTTTTATTATGGGTGAATAGAAGTACTTGTATGTAACAGGAGGATAAAGTAAATAAGCACAATTGTTTAGCGAACTGAAAAACCAAAGATTTAAAAATTTCTACAGAAATGGGTCTGAAAGGCTCTGGGAAGGGTCTCTTTGGGCAAATGGACTGTTATAGATGAACAAATCACACCAAATTTGGGTATCTTTGGGAAATGTGCTATTTAAGTATGCATGCAGGGCCTGATCAACCAATAAACTGATCAGGATGCAGCCTGGGGCGCTAGGACCTGGGGGGCCCAATGCGGCAGCATATAAAAAAATATTTTCTTTTGTTTATTATTGATTTTCATTTCACACAGAGCCGCCCCTCCCCCCTCCTCCACACTGTCCCTCACTCCTCCCCTCTCCTCCTACCCACTCCTCCCCTCTCAGTCACTGCCTGTCGGGCATGATGTCATCATCACATTCTGACTGTGTCAGCGAGGAGCTGCAGTGATAGGAGCTGGCTGCCAGCAGAAGAGAAGAAGACAAGTAAGTAGATTTGTGTTATGCAGGGGGACAGTGTGTGTGTGTGTGTGTTTATGCAGGGGGACAGAGTGTGTGTGTGTGTGTGTGTTTATGCAGGGGGACAGTGTGTGTGTGTGTGTGTGTGTGTGTGTGTGTTTATGCAGGGGGACAGAGTGTGTGTGTGTTTATGCAAGGGGACAGAGTGTGTGTGTGTTTATGCAGGGGTACAGAGTGTGTGTGTGTTTATGCAGGGGGGACAGAGTGTGTGTGTGTGTGTGTGTGTGTGTGTGTTTATGCAGGGGGACAGAGTGTGTGTGTGTGTGTGTGTGTGTGTTTATGCAGAGGGACAGAGTGTGTGTGTGTGTTTATGCGGGGGACAGAGTGTGTGTGTGTGTGTGTGTGTGTGTGTTTATGCAGGGGGACAGAGTGTGTGTGTGTGTGTGTGTGTGTGTTTATGCAGGGGGGACAGAGTGTGTGTGTTTATACAGGGGGACAAAGTGTGTGTGTGTGTGTGTGTGTGTGTGTGTGTTTATGCAGGGGGACAAAGTGTGTGTTTGTTTATGCAGGGGGACAGAGAGTGTGTGTGTGTGTGTGTGTGTGTGTGTGTGTGTTTATGCAGGGGGACAGAGTGTGTGTGTGTGTTTATGCAGGGGGACAGAGTGTGTGTGTGTGTGTGTGTGTGTGTGTTTATGCAGAGGGACAGAGTGTGTGTATGTGTTTATGCAGGGGGAACAGAGTGTGTTCTGGGCAGGCAGAATGCAAGAAGGAGGACAGTGTGCAGAAATGGGGACAGAGTGTGTTCTGGGTGGTCATAATGCAGAAAGGGAGACAGTGTGTTTTGGGGGACAGTGGGCAGAAAGGGGGACAGAGTGTGTCCTGTGGGGCACAAAGTGTGTTCTGGGGGGACAGTGTTCTGTGGGGGACAAAGTGTATTCTGTGAGGGACAGTGTGTGTTCTGTGGACAGTGTGCAGAAAGGGGGACAGAGTGTGTTCTGGTGGGACAGCAGGCAGAAAGGGGGACAGAGTGGGTCCTGTGGGGGACAGAGTGTGTTTTGGGGATACAGCGGCCAGACAGGGGGACAGAATATGTTCTGAGGAGGACAGTGTGCAGGGGAGTCATGAATTGGCCGTTGCGTTTGTGATGCAATGGCTGGGAGGTCATAAATTGGCCGGTTGTGAGGGGGTATGATCTCTGCATTGTTTGGCGTTTATGAAGATTCTCTCTAAAGAGCCTAATCATCGAGGGGATTTTAATGTTTGCACATTACTCTTGAATTTTCCTTTAATGTTTTGGGGAGGGGTGGGCGGTGCTACGGGTGTATTAGCCTAGGGCGGCCAGAACCCTTATTCAGGCCATGTATGCATGGTCACCAATTATCATATCTTATTCATACATGCTAACTTTTAAAATTTCCAGGAGATCCGGGGGAGAAGTCATGTGACAGGGGGTAGGAGGGGACGTGGTGATGTAGTCGCGTCACCATAGCCCCGCCCCCGCGATAGAGTGCCGAAAAGCAGAGGCGGGGCTTAATGACACAGTTAAGTCCCGCCCCCACCCTTCAATGCCGTGAATTTCAGTGAATGTGGGAGGTTTGACTACTCTTCCAGGAGTCCGGGAGGACTCCCAGAAATTCTGAGGCCTCCCGGGAATTCCGGGAGAGCAGCCAAATATGATTTTATTGAGGATGTGAATGGGGATCTGGACATTCCAATATTCTGCAATCTGGCAGCATTGAGGATTTGCATAGAAAGTGTTTATCTAGTCCTTCCAATGGGGAGCCAAGAAGGAATAACTATGACCATTTCAAGATTGAGACCTTAGTGATGTAGCTGATGAGGCTGGTTATGCTGTGCCATAATCGAGCGATCTTACAGCAGGACCACCAGTTGTGGACAAAAGATTCTGTCTCACCACATTCTCCCCAGCATTGCTTAGATACAGTACCATAGATCTTCTTTAACCTTGTGAGAACCAAGTACCACCTATAACTCACATTATAGGTGTTCATTTTAACTAGAGAAGAAATTGAGGACTTAGAGACTCTCTACTTTATGGTGGTCAAGGTGTCCTCCTCCGGTGGCCTGTCCAAGTCAGTTTCCCTACTGGTTTCAAAGTAGGAAGCGGATTACCCTGAGTAAAAGACAAGGTCATTCCAGAGGGGTGCAATAGGAGAGAGAAAGGAAATAGCCCCAAAGTGGCATTTGCAATGATCCCAAATTTGACATGTAAAGATAGTGACAGTATGTGAGCTCTAACTGAGATGCTCAATGCTAATTCCAAAGAGAAAAGTTTACAGAAGGAGCATACTCATCTTGGACTGTACGTGCCTGCAAACCAGGCTACAGCTTGGCTTAGGTGAGTCGCAAAGTACAGATGTCTGGAAAGCCCCTTCCGACATTCATAGATTAGTAGATTAGCCCTTGTTTTTGTTTTATCCTAACATTTAAACCGGGGTATAACAATGTGATGCTCTATCTTTGTTCATGTAATCCTGCTGATAAAGGGAGACCAGAAAGACTCTCTTATGTTTTCAATTCCAGCTTCTACTACTGCTTGCCATTTTAAGACATTCTGAGGATACTTATTTCTCAGGAATTTTGCAAAAAACTCTGAACATTCTGGTCGCAATAATTAATTCAAATAAACTTTCGATGTCCTGAGTTTTAAAAAAAATATATATGTTGAAATATATTAAAATTTGTCCCGTTTGTGCTCCTAATAAAGAGCCTCCTCAATCTCCTTAAGAACCAACTCTCTCTTTACTCATATTAACCCTCCTCGGCATCACTTTTTAAAGTTTCTACTATAAATGTGAAATTATCCTTTAAAGAAGACTGGAAAAAAACTGTAATTCTGCAGTTTAGCTTGATTCCTAGTTTGTGCTGAATGTTCTCCAAATGAAGGAAATGCAAATATAGTTTAGAAACAATAGCTTGAGAGAGATCTTGCAGGAATGTTTGTTTTTCCTATTAAGTAATATGCTACCTGTCACAAACAGCACTCACCTGAGTCTGCGTGATGCGTGTGTGACACAGGGTTAACCAAAACACAACCACCTGGTCTGTCTAAAATGATTAAATTCTTCCCTATCTATGCCACACACTAGCTTTGCGATACTAATTATGCCACCACCAAGGTTTTTTCTGACAAGAGCTGACACTCTTATTTAGGAAGCCTTCGGTTCTCCCTAGCATTAATCTAACACAATTTACTTTAATCAGAGTTCCCATAAACCACAATGTTCTCCCCGTTTCAATTATGTAGCGTCTCGACCAAACTGTCGCGTGAATTCGTAAGAACACAGAGACTTGAACTTATTAAGTGTAATTTAATATGGAAAATACATCCACAATGCTTAAGATTAAACAGGTAATAAAAGGCATACAAATATAATGCAATTGTTTCTTAGAAAATAAAAAGGATAAAACACAGAATTGATACCTCACTTATAACCAAGGTTCTGTTGCTGGGAGAAGCAGGAAAAATGGGACCTCTTCAATATCGAATGGACTATCTCAGAGAGAACCGCAAGTTACATTTTCACTACAGTTTTAAAACCAAGCTACAGGGCCCACAACCCCCCTTCCTGTGAGGTCAGAACCAATAGGACTGTAGAATGCAAATTAGGGTTTTATGATTCTGCTGTAGAGACAGGTTTTTGTCACTCTATCCTAACTTCTCACCCATATGACTTACAAACCTGATTTTACCTCCACACAACAGGTCATAAGTTTCCCTTCATCTGCATACCACACATGCCTCTGGTATGTATGATATTGGAGAAAATGATATGATATTTCCATGTGACCCTATTCAGCTTGAATCTGTCATTACCATACAACCCTGTCTCTGCAGTCGGCATGTCTGGGGCCTCCCAAACATGTGTTAGATTTCATTGTCTTGCAAGAGATATCCTCAAAGGCTTTCACAGTTGCGTCCTGCCATAAATGGTACAAGGTGCTACCCTTATCTACCAGCCCCCTCTGGGTAGTTTAACATAAACAACCCCATTGATCTAACAGCTTCTAAGAGAGCCATGTCACACTATTTCTAGGAATTAATTCACAAACATATATTTGCCGATTTATGCCTAAAAATTAGCTTGCACATGACACTACCAATCATTTTACATTTCAGAAAAATTATTAACTACTGGTTAATCCACAATATTACCCTTAGATGTGGCAAGATCTGTCATAAGGTACATTGCTAGTCCACATCTGGCGTACCTGTTTTTCTGCCCCCCCCCCCACCCTGCCCCCTCTCTCGTCCAGTGAGATCAATGTTGGGAAGTATTCCAAACTTATGGACTTTTTCATGTCTACGATAGCATGCCAGCATTGCAATATCATAATAAAAGGTAATTTTGTGATACACGCCCATTTACCTGTGCCAACTCCCATTAATAGCACAGACAAGCAAAAGAATTCAACTACAGCTCAATAAACATAAAAACTGAATTAAAGTGGATGACTCTAAAAAAAGAAAGTACAATAGACAAGAGCTAAAACAGACATAGTTTTTTGTAAGTTACAAGAATGGTGATTGGGAAATAGGTGTAGTTAATTTATCAAGTTATTTAGAGTTGTGTATGAAAATTTATTCTTACTATTGTGAATAGTATATACACCCCAAACTTTATTTTGTTATAGAATATTTAGCAATAAACACTGTGAATTTCACAATATATATCATAATATCTGTGAATAATTTTATTACTCATTCTTTCTATTTCTAGGGTGCCGTTTTAGCTCAAAACACTTTAAAGTGTTTTGGAAGAATACAATCTCAATCCAATATCTTATCTTATATGTAGAACTAGGTTACATTAATCATAGCTGAAATGCATTGAAGTGTCCACCATAACTGTGTTTATGCCACACTTACCCTTAGGTTTCTGCAATATGGAAAGAGATGAGCAAAAAGCGTTTAATCATGTAGAGCCAGCATCAAAATTAGATTCATTCTTATACTAAGATCCATACTTACATTTGTAATTATTCTTTATGTGGTTTAAAGGACAATAGATATACTAGTAATTTATTTGTAATGCTTAATTTGTGGTTGTTTAGACATGACCAACAAAAGACAATGGCTGTTCATTATGACGAGTAGAGTGAAGAAACCCACACAGAACAATATATAACTTCTATTCAACCCCATTAACTGTTACATGAGGATTAGTTACTGGATTATATTTGTGATGGCCTACCATCTGTTTTCTTCTCTAAATCACAGACAGAATTGGAGAGATCAATGGGCGGTTAGGTTGTGGCCAGAGACTCACTGTTTGCCTTTAAACACGTTGCCCTTTTAAATTTCGCTGACAAAGTTACCGAATATTGTCGATTTGCAAAAATCAAAGCATAATACATTTACCCCTAGGAGTGAAAGCCTGAATGTCATTACGGACTTGAGCTTTAGAGCCTTATGATTGGGTGGGTTAGGCTCCAAGTATTCTAAGAAATTAAAAATAAATTTGATTCTGGTCTTGTTAAATTTAGACTGGGCCTTGTCAACTGATCTACCAGTTCAGTTAAAGGTGTTTTCCATGTTTCAAATATTTCATAGCTTAAGGTGAGGGGAGCAGTATGAGAATTACAGATCTATTAGTGTTTTAAAAATGAATCATTCATATCTTATTTTTATGGTATACATTTTTAGGCTTTCTGTTGCAATCTCAGCTAGAAAGATCTGGAAGGCATATTGCTCACAATCAGGGGCAGGCTGGGCTGGGGGGGCAGGGAGGCATTTGCCCCGGGCCGGTCCAATAGTGGGCTAACTTGGGCTGGGTCATGAGATCTTGTTATACAAAATTTCTTTAAAAATAATTGTTGCTTGGTAATTTTGTCATACAGACAGAAGAGATTGCCAAGTTTTTGTACCTACAATTCGTTACAATGAGAAACCCTTTGTTGTGAAACAAGGTATTTAAACTGTCTTTACCACCAGGTATCTCAATTCTCAAAGGGAAGAAGGATGTGCCCACTGTTATTTTTAGCCCTATGTTACCCTGGTGTTCACATGTACAATATGAGATGGGTACCGAGCACTTTCAAAAAATGTTACGCCGAACCAGGATGCTCCATGGTTATAACATTTATGTGCAATTTATACTATATGTTTCAAATGTGTCATTATATACCCTGTCTGTGAATGAGCTATTGATAACATATGTTTGCTAACGTAATGTATGCTTCCCCATCTTTTCTATGTATAGTCCCCTGATGTGTAAGTTGTCTAGGGGCTTCTGGTGACTGAGGGCTGGAGAACAAATATCTTACCTACGGAGTTAAAGTGGCAGCTCATCCCTCTCCTGCTAACAAGGTTTACAAGATATTGTGCTCTGTGTGTACTTGCCACTGTGTTGCAGAGACCACTAGCAGACTCGCAGAAGCTCATTGCAGTAAGGATTGGGGGCAGGCACGCCCTACTCCTTCCTCCAAACTAGTCCCCAAGATATAAAACTGTCCAATAGAATTGATATCCAGAGAATCCTCACACCCTATTCCAGGGGACTATAGCATGTGAGAATGGAGAGTACAATTTTGGGATGACAAAGGAGTTCAGTTAGCAGTTGTTTGATCAAAGAATGAATTGGGATTACAGTTTTCACTGGCCTGGAATGAATTGAGTAAAGAACTAACTCCTGTAAGGTACAAATAGTACTTGCCACATTGGGCAGTAGGACTATGAGCAATTTGGGATCAAAAGTGGGACAAGTGCTTCCACAGTGCCCAGTGACTGGTAATGCCCTCTCTCTCGCATATGTATCCACTAATGTTTGTACAACTCTGAACAATATTAATATTATATTTTTTGTTACTTCATTATGGTGAGTGTGCTCTAACTATTATCAGTTAATAAAACAGTGTTAGAGTTACATTTTGATATCCACCCATGGATGTCAAGTAACAGTACCCTGTTGTCGTAAGCAAGTCTAAAGGGGGTCGAGGACTGGTTGGTAGGCATAGTTTGTGCTATAGCCATGGTAAAGAAATAAAGGGTATATTCTGTTATCCCATCATCATCATCCGTTATTTATATAGCGCCACTAAATCCGCAGCGCTGTACAGAGAACTCATTCACATCAGCCCCTGCCCTATTGGAGCTTACAGTCTAAATTCCTTAACACACACACACACGTTAATTTTGAAAGCAGCCAATTAGCCTACCAGTATGTTTTTGGCGGGTGGGAGGAAACCGGAGCACCTGGAGGAAACCCACGCAAACATAGGGACCAGAGTATTGTGATGTACTTCTAAACAATTTAATGAGGGAAATGCAAGAGAAGTGTGGGGAAACGGGAGGGAACTTTGGTGGGGTGATTGTTAAAGCCTTCAAAATTCTATTACCCAAACTACTTTGACCCTTTCATGTCACAGTTTGGAAAGCATAAAGCCGTTGGGCTTAGAGGTTTAACTGTAAGTGGAGATGTAGACAGTGGCAAATCCAGTGTGCTATTATGGTTCAAACTCCACGCTGTATATCGGTACCTGCTTTTGTGTTTAGTAAACTGTTTTATAATCAATTGTATTTCACAGTCTGCTGAGATGTTTGTGTCTATGAATTCATGAAAAAAGGGACTTTCTTTATAACTGTAACACCTTTTTCCCTAGCATGTGTAGGAAGCAGTGATGTGTATTTGACTTTCACAAATATCAATCTTTGCCTTAATATCTTCTGTGCAGAACCTCCACCTTAGTCAGGTGGAGGTACTGCACAGAAGATATTAAGGTTTGGTAATGTTGAGTGAATCTGTAACACCAGGGGAGAATAAGGCACCCTCTACCCACCAACTTACAACCTCAAACACACAAATGAAATCTCAATACTCCAAACTGGTCTTTAGAAGTCACACCAGGACGTTTATTTGAGGGCTACTAAAGGTTTTATTTGTTTTGTTATCAAAAATATACTTCATCATAGAAAGGGTTAATTTAGAGGTAGGTATGTAACAATGAAAACATAGCAATAGTCTAAGATAGCAACAAATATATACAAATACCTAAACACAATTTGGACCTCCCCCCCCCCACCTTCTATACCTTTATCACACTAAGAGGTACCTCTGACCCACTTATATCTAAACTTGTCAAAACATGTACAATAATCAAAAATGAAAAAACAAACCAAAACACCTGGCGCAAGGAGAGATGAAGGAAATCGTGGAGACTACGTTTAGATCAGTAACTGCAGCTGTAAAGATCAATGAGATCTAGACAAAGGTATACAACACAACAAAACACAGCGCTGATAACTGATGTACACAAAAATTGGAAAGGTAAAGCCGTGAGGGTAATATAAACACTTTAATAAAAATGTAGATACAAATGGTCATAAAATAAACAAAATAAAATCAACACTGGCCAGCGGATAAGGATAGTGCATCACATAGAACCAATGAATAGGTATATCATATACTGGAGGTAGAAAAAAAAAAATATATATATATATACGTAACAATAGCTCTCTAATTGATTGCAAATATGGGATCCCACAATGGAGAGACTGCCTGTTCATCCTCGTTTCCATCCTCGTTTCCATCTCTTCCTCTGTCACCTGCTCCAGCACCTTGATTTGCACAAGTGCACCTAGATTTCTGGTGGGGATACAGGTTTGAACCAAACAGCTGAAATCAGCTGTGGATTGATTAATTGCATTCAGGCTTTTTAAAGAAGGATTGGAGCTAAGCCGATTACTTCCTCTGATGAAATCACCCGGCAGGTGAAGAAACGCGTCAGGTGACTTGGAGATCACACTGAGCCGCTGGACATCCCAGTTTCATGCATTTGGCTTCTGGTTTAGTGAATTCCCGAGAATATTACCACTTCAAGTTGTTTTATTATCTACACTCTGTGTCACGCTTGCAGCAACCGCTTCAGATTTCCCCAATCGGATTGGATCAGTCAGCTACAGTGTCTCCACAGACTCTACGGAGATTCGTGCTGTGAGAAGACCACACGTACAGCTTTCCATACGGGACTGAGATCGGGATCAGGTCTGTAGCGCGACTTCTGCCACGTTAGCCTAAGGTCAGGCTCCCATTCAACAGAGTATACATCTCAATTGTGGAATATATTATATTATTTTCTGCCACAGCAGTTCAGGGACATGTTCCCGTTTAACAGAGTTTCCATCTAACTTGTGGCATTTATGACATCATATCTCCGGGATTCACGGGCCAGAGATTTATAAGTGGTGCTCCTTATATCATTGGTACCAACTAATCTTGTTTTATCAGTGTGGCCACACTCGTACCATCAATCCGGCTCCACTTTATGCATTGTGACTGGGTTACTGGACAGTAACAACTCTCCATTGTGGGATCCCATATTTGCAATCAATTAGAGAGCTATTGTTACGTATATATATATATATATATATATATATATATTTTGTACCTCCAGTATATGATATACCTATTCATTGGTTCTATGTGATGCACTATCCTTATCCGCTGGCCAGTGTTGATTTTATTTTGTTTATTTTATGACCATTTGTATCTACATTTTTATTAAAGTGTTTATATTACCCTCACGGATTTACCTTTCCAATTTTTGTGTACATCAGTTATCAGCGCTGTGTTTTGTTGTGATGTACAATAATCTAGTCACATAAATAGTGTCTTGTTAATTAACTGTTATCACATTCAACCTCAAATTGAGCAGAGCAATATAAGTCATGCAATACAACCTAGAAACATGTACAAATGTTCAAATCCTTGATGACAGAAAGTGACAAAGATGTTGATCCTTGTTACTTGCTCCTGATGTTGACATTCATAAACAAAATGTAGAGGAATTAATCAATATCGCATTCCCTCTTAGTCACTGGGCTTGACAACCCACAAAAGATCATCAGCAATTACACTGTTTGGTATCTTTTCCTGGTAGAATAATGTATTTATTATGTAGGTTTATTAAACAACACTCCTTCTCTTTCACACGAGATCCCTCCAAAATGGATGCAGAAACATATGTAGTAAATGCTGGCTGTTCTCTCCTTTTTCCTATGACAATGTAGCTCATTGTCTCCTTTCTGCCAGCTATATCAGCTTTGCTTTAAGGGTTTTACACACTCTTTCTCCTTAATATCTCAGTCCCAACGTTCCTATCTATCTCTCCCTGCACTACACCCTGGATACTAAAACATAGTCCTGCAACAGGGTTTTTACACATAAATCTTCAGGTCTCCCCACTTGATCCCTGTTCAACTAACAGTAATACAAGATTCAGTCCATGTACATAAGTAATATAACAATCGGTTGTTATGTATCCCACTGGTCTCCAGCTTGCACTGACAGCATGACTTCTCTCAGCTATGGAGTCTGGCAGCTGCATCCACTTCTCCAAATAGTCTCTTTCTCCCTCTTTTCAACTCTTCTTCCAATCTCCTGCTCTCTCCGTGCTGCTTTAGTCACCAGCTCCGTATCTCTGCTCTGGCAGGCTTCTTCTCCTCCACTCTCTGTCTCCTGTCTCTTCGCGTGGTTCACACTTGCTCCTCTCTCTCAGGCTTGCTGGGAGATGTAGTTCTGTGACAGCTGGGACCCGGTCAGTTGCTCATGTGCAGTCCATCTGGGACCCTGGCAACAGATAACAAACTTTAAATGTCCCCATTAGGTCATTTGAAAGGTTGCAAACAAAGGGCCTGATTCATTGAGGAAAGTAAAGCAAAAAATAAGTAGCTTTGCACCTTGCCAAAACCATGTTACATTGGAGGGGAGATGAATTTAAAATGTGGGGTCAGATTAATATCTAGGGTAGAGCATGCCTTAGATCAACTTTAAATGTCAGTGTAAAAATAAAGCCATTCTTTATTATTAAAGTATTTGTGTGCTACATAAAAAAACAGCCAGTATGTATCTTATGTGCAAAATAATAAACTAATTTGCACCCCTTGCATTGCAACATGGTTTTGACAAGGTTCAAAGTTACTCATATTTTTTGCTTTACTTTCCTTAATGAATCAGACCCAAAGTGCGCTTTCTGCTGATGCCAGCTACATGTTTAGTGCTGTTTAAGCCTGAAAAGACGTCTCAAACTGTACGTGCTGTTTCACCTACAAATGCTCTTAATATTGCAATTTTATTTGCCTTATTTAAATTTGAAGCATATTGTGGTGAAACAGGGTCCCACTGGACTGAGGACTTTTTATTCATCATCCGTTTCTTAAAGTTTAATGTACTTTTTAATCCTTGGCCCAGTCTTACTATATATACCAGAGCATTAGTGCATTATGTGTATTGTTATTTCTTGTTATTGGGTACATTTTGCCTTTGCTATTACCTGCCATATTCTATGTATCGGAACTATAAAGCCTGTTGCCATATTGTGCGAAAATAGCATGACAGCAGAAGCCATATTGCATGACAGGATGGAGCACTAGGCATTTGTTTCAAATGTCCATTGTTATGAGGTTTGGCTTAGATCTTGATTGTTAGTAATGTATTCCGAACGCTGTTTGAGTGACTGTTAAGATCAGAACGATGTTTGAGCAAACTGGCAGTCCAAGTTAATTAACTAGGTCAACAGGTAATCTGGGAGGTATTTAGGTTAGAACTTCCAGATGATGTGCAATGTATTTCCACTCTCTGGCTGAAATAGCATTGAGAATTGTATAATATGTAAAATATAAATGCTATTGTATCAAAATTTATCTCACACTTAGAGTATTTAATACTGCAGATGCAATGTGTCAAATGTCTTCATGTTTCACATAAGCACACAGTGTCATGATATTCCCTGATGTAATATTGTAACCCTTTGTTAAATGTTTCCAGCCAAATAGCTAATTCAGTCAAGCCATTCCATTGTATAATCAAGGTAACAGAAACAGTGGGCCTGAGTCATCAAGGCACATATCTGCCATTTTAAGCGTAAATTCACTTAATCACACTGCTCATGCCCAGAATTGTCAGGAAATAAGGAGAGCAGTATGTTAATAGATTCATTCTATCTTGGAGGATCCTGGTGTATGTAACACGAGCACAAAGGACTCTGGGCAGGCATTGTAGTACCACTGGGGAAACCCTACCAGCGCAGGGTCTGTGTGAGCCAGTATCCCAGGCTGCATGACATAGAATTGTCTAGCTAATGGTAGCGGTAATAATGCGAGAGGATAAGACTTTGAGTACTCCAGAGAAGCCACAGTGGTTATTACGTTGGGGTGTTGACTGCAAGAGACTGCTGGCATACAATACCATTTACCTTGTAGCTGTGAACTGTATATTGTGCTATCAATAAATCCATATATTGAATATTTCCTGGTTTGCTCGAGTGAGTTGAATCCAATGGAGGGTAACCACCTTCCCAGCTAAGGCTGGTTTCCTCACACATATTGTGACAGGATGGACCTCCTATGCTATCCTGTCCCTGTGTTGCTGGGGACTGTCTGGGCTTGCCTCGCCACCATCCCCTTTTCTTTATCCCAAAAATGCCCTCTAACCGCAGTAAAAGGGGCTTTTGCTGGTGCCACCACTAGGCTCGTTCACCGATACCTGGGACCGCTTCCTTTTGGGTAACTCTTGGTGCTAGGATACCCCCTCGCTGGCTACGTTGGCTGGTAGACCTGACCTCTTGCCTTCAGATCATGGTTGCTGTGAATGGTTCCTCCTGGCCTATCACACTGGGCAGAGCTGCAGGTAGTGGGCAGAGCCTTGGTGCTGGATGCAGGGTCCCAACCTCAGAACAGCCAAATAATGGATCAGATTGGTCTAATCTGTAGGTCACAGGAATTACAGCACCAGTAATTAGTTGTCAAAGGAGGATCTTTGAAGCAATGATGTTTTCTCAGCTGATGTAGTCCTAATAAGGACAGCTACACCCCAGTCTGTGGTACTAGCGAACTTTGCAGAAGTTACAGATGGTTTAATAATGATACATGGACAAACAGTGCAATTTTTATTCACACAGATACCCTGGCAGGAGATAATCCATCATCCTGCCCTTCTAACCAATCCAGGTGCTTCATGCAGCCTGCCCATAAATCAGCCTGGAGGGGTTTAACACTTTTTTACATTGCTGCTAGCAGCACCACTCCATCTAAGGTTTTCTATTGAATGTTTACCATCAGGATATAACATTTCTCTAATCTTGCTTTGAACGCAATTTAACTTGCAAAATTCACATTCATCTGTGATCACTTGCATGGGGAGTCTATGAGCAAGTATAATTACCGCCTCCTTTCTTTCAGGCTCAAAGAGACGTTTTGATCACTCGGCGATGAAAAGGTCTATTTAAACATGAGGTTACCTGTCTCCAGACAGTTGCAAAACCCAATCTTCATACGCTGTCTCAGAATTCAATACATTTTCACACATACAAATATAAAAATATAAGTACCTTTGCAATGATCTACAAAGGTGCACTGCACTCCTAGTTAAAATAAATATCTACAATAAGTTATTTCTACGTGATCCAGCCACAAATAAGTAATTTATAAGTGATCCAGCCACACACATATTCTACCATTTCATGATAATCTGGCCACTAGTTCAAGCTATGCTATACTGTTGAAATTGCAGTTCACACAGCTGAGAGAGCATTATGATTGACCCTACATATGTTAATTTATGCAACTGTCCAGAAAAATACTTTTATCTATGAAGAATAGATATTTGCTTTACTGCATTTTTGCTACACTGAATATTTTAAGATAAAACAAATTAATTCCTATATATAGGGTACCTTTCTATAAACAATTATGTATTACTAATATGTATATACTATGCTACTTTTTTTTTACAAATATTTTATCATACCACCTACCAATTCTAATTATGTAATATGAAATGTACCAATGATTTATGTTAGAAAAAAGACTTCTAACTTTAAAAATGGAAAATAAATGGTTTAGACTTTCTGGACTCTTTTGTATAATTATAGAAGTTGGATACTTGAAATGGTATATTTTTGCCTCAATTAAGCATTGCTTGTATGTCTACTGTAAGAACTCCACAAACATAATGCACATAGAACATTTGCATCTATTCTATTCAAATGAATTTAGCAAATAGTGCAATTGGGGATAATTGTACTGGGTAGGCAGTAAGAAAACAACTAAATATCAGGTGTTCACATGAGAGCAAATTAGCTATAATAATATGACTGGTCACTGGAGCATAAGGTATTTCTTATGACCTAAAGTGGTAGGCTTATGAAGGGGTAACCCAACCCTTGACAATCCTTGCAGGTATTTTTGCAGCATGAACATGTTTTTGTTTGTTTGACGTTGTTGCATAGTAGCAAAGGAAAATAAAGCTTCCCAAATGCATTGTATTTCCTAAGACATGTATAAACAGTTTCTTAAGTCAGCGTCGTCAACTCGGCTTCTCTGCTGGTTCATTGCTGGGATTGCCCTGAATTCTTTTAATTTACCATCACTGTTACCAAGTGTGACTCAGCTGCTGGAGTTCAAGACAGTTTAAAAAATCTTAAGACTAAACCACTTCATACAGTCAATAATTACATTTTGTCATAAATTGCAATAGATGAGGTTTTAAAATTTCACATCTCTAGTAAAAAAAATTATGACTACTAAAACTGTCAGCTGCCATTCACAGGAATCTAGAGGAAATGACTCTACCATTTGACTGCACCCTTACATCCAAACACCTCTGTAAGGGAATGTTTAGATAATGTCTGTTGGAATTCCTGAAAATCACAGTCACTCATTACCTGGTATCACAGATATGAGTAAAGTGAAACATCTCTCAGCATAGATTGGTTTCCCTGCATTAGGAAACTTGCTTAAATTGTGCACTGTCTGCAACACTTGGTTTATATATAAATGTATATTTTTACTGTCAAGTGTTGCAAACAGTATATATTTTAAGGAATTAACAGACTGTTGGGAAAGCAAACTTGACAATGTATTTTATACATTTTATACAATTAAGGCAATGCATTCGTTTCACTTCATTGTTTAAGGTTGAATTCAATTGTCCTTGAGGGTTGTGGATTTTGCCTATTACCTATTCCTGGTCTTACTACTAGCAGAATAATGAGGGTCTCTTCTCTAAGATTCCAACTATATATCCCCCTGAATATTATATTATTCATGTATCTTTGTAAGCTGGTATCCAGTGTTTTAACTTAGTTTACCCTTTGTCAGGCGCCGTCCCCACACTTCTCTTAGGTGCCAGGGATGGACGCCTCGCTCCTCTCGCTGCCTGCGTCCCGTTGCCTAGGACCAGGACGCTCTTCCTGGTCCCGGCCAGCCACACTGCGCATGCATGCGCAATGATGTCGGTGTCCTGTTGCTAGGCAACGGGACGCCCTTCACCGGCTCTGTCGGTGTTCACCTGCAGCTAATCACCTAATCACTCCCTCATATCAGGGGTCACTTCCCTATACTTAAAGCACCTTCTGTCATTATCTGTTGCCAGAGTATTGGTTCACCAGCTCCAGCATTTCTGTTCCTGTTCCTGCATTCGTGTTTGACTCCTGACCTTTGACTTGATCCCCAGACTTCTTACTCGTGTAATCCCTCATACCACTCTCGTCTGTACTGTTCTGCACCGCACACAGTACTAACAGTAGACTATACAGGGTGAAACCATACAGAACAATGAACAAAAAGTACCAATACTTCAGAAACTCCGGCTAGTCATATGCAGTAAAGACGGAGCGGAAGAACAGGTATGGAGACAGGAGGGGAGGGGGCCCTGCTCATACGAGCTTACATCCTAAAGGAGGGTAAACAGACCAGGCACAAGAGGAGCCAGTTGAGGCAAGAGGAGAGAAGGGAGGACGAGCTAAAGGGAGGAGATGGGGGTTAAGTAGATGGTTGGTAGGCTTTGAGGAAGAGGTGAGTTTTGAGTGCACGTTTGAAGGAGCACAGAGTAGGAGAGAGATGGATGGAATGAGGGAGGTCGTTCCAGAGAAGGGGGGCTGCACGGGAAAAGTCTTGGATTCTGGAGTGGGAAGAGGTGATCAGAGTGGAGGAGAGGCGGCGGTCGTTGGCTGAGCGCAGGGAGCTGGCAAGAGTGTGAATGGAGAGGAGGTTAGAGATATAAGGGGCAGTAGAGTTGGAGAGAGCCTTGTAAGTGGTGGTGAGGAGTTTGAAAAGGATTCTGTAGGGGAAGGGGAGCCAGTGTAAGGCAAGGCAGAGAGGGGAGGCAGAGGAGGAGAGGCGTGAGAGGAAGATGAGTCTTGCAGCCGCATTGAGTATAGAGCGGAGGGGGAAGAGACGGGAGTGGGGAAGGCCAGTGAGGAGGAGGTTACAATAATCAAGGCGGGAGATGATGAGTGCATGGATGATAGTTTTGGCGGCATCCTGAGAGAGAAAAGGACGGATGCGGGAGATGTTGCGTAGTTGGAAGCGACAGGCTTGGGCAAGGGAATGAATGTGGGGGGCAAAAGAGAGAGAGGAGTCGAGGGTGACACCCAGGCAGCGAAGTTGGGTGACAGAGGAGATGGTGGTGTTATTGACGACAATTGAGAGGTCATGGTGGGATGGGAGTCTGGGCGGAGGAAAGACAATGAGTTCAGTTTTAGAGATATTGATTTTGAGAAAGCGCTCGGACATCCAGGAGGAGATGGCGGACAGGCAGTCGGATACCCGAGCGAGGAGGGTGGAGGAAAGATCAGGAGAGGAGATATAGAGTTGAATGTCATCAGCATAAAGGTTATACTGAAGACCAAAGGAGGAGATGGGAGCACCAAGGGAGGAAGTGTAGAGCGAAAAGAGTAGAGGGCCAAGAACATAGCCCTGCGGGACTCCTATGGGGAGAGGGTAGGGGGAGGAGGAAGAACCAGATGTGGATACAGAGAAGGAGCGATTAGCGAGGTATGAGGTGAACCAGGCATGGACAGAACCAGAGAGGCCGAGAGAGAGAAGAGTTTGCAGCAGGAGGGGGTGGTCCACGGTGTCAAAGGCTGCAGAGAGGTCAAGGAGGATGAGAACGGAGGAGTGACCTTTGGATTTGGCTGATAGGAGATCATTAGTAACCTTGGCCTGGGCAGTTTCGGTAGAATGGAGGGGGAGCCAGATTGGAGAGGGTCAAGGAGGGAATTGTCCGCGAGGTGCCTGGTTAGGCGGCTGCAGACAATTCGCTCAAGTAATTTGGAGGCATAGGGGAGAAGAGAGATAGGGCGATAATTAGCAAGAGAGGTGGGGTCAAGATTGGGTTTTTTGAGGATAGGAGAGATAAGAGCGCGTTTAAAAGAGGAGGGTACTACACCAGAGGAGAGTGATAGGTTGAAAAGGTGTGCTAGGTAAGAGCAGGCAGTAGGAGAAAGAGCGAAGGTGATGAGAGGGGATGGGATCGAGAGGGCAGGTAGAGGGTGGAGAGGAAAGAATAAGGGAGCGAACTTTTTCACCGGTTGTAGGTCTGAAGAAGCACCAGAGTTGGGTGATGGGGGGAGGTGAAGCGATGAGGGTGGCGGGAGTAGGGGAGGAGGAGATGTTCAGTCTGATGGCCTCAATTTTGGAAGAGAAGAAAGGGGCGAAGGCAGAAGCAGAGAGGGAAGGCGGGACAGAGGGGGAAGGGGGGGAGAGGAGGGAGCTGAAGGTGGCAAAAAGGCAGCGGGGATTGGAGGACTGAGAAGAAATGAGGGACTTAAAAAAGGATTGTTTAGCGAGGGAGAGGGCAGAGGAGAAAGAAGAGAGTATGAATTTAAAGTGGAGGAAGTCAGCCAGGGAGCGAGATTTCCTCCAGAGGCGTTCAGCAGTGCGAGAGCATCTTTGGAGGAAGTGGGTGAGTTTTAAGTGCCAGGGTTGGGGAATAATGCGGCGTCGGCGGATTGAAGAGGCCAGGGCAACAGCATCCAGGGCAGTGGTGAGGGAGTGATTGTAGAGAGAGGAGGCCTGGTCGGGACAGGCCAGGGAGGGGAGGGGTGAAAGGAGAGTTTTGAGAGAGGAGGAGAAGGAGGTGGGGTCAATAGCATCCAGGTTACGTCTAGTGAGGGTGGCTTTGGGCAAGGCAGGAGTAGGGGAGGAGGACAGAGTGAAGGAGAGGAGGTGGTGGTCAGATAGTGGGAAGGGAGAGTTGGAGAAGTCAGAGAGATCACAGAGATGAGAGAAGACAAGGTCAAGGGAGTGACCAAGACAGTGGGTGGGGGAAGAGGTCCACTGAGTAAGGCCTAGGGAGGAGGAAAGAGCGAGAAGTTTAATGGTGGCGGGGTCAGAACAGTTGTCAATAGGGATATTAAAGTCACCAAGTATGATGGAGGGAAGGTCAGAGTAAAGGTAGTGGGGGAGCCAGGCAGCGAAGTTGTCAAGGAAAAGGAAAAGGGAGGAGGGGCCTGGGGGACGGTAGATGACAGAGACACGGAGGTGAATGGGGGAGAAGAGACGGATGGAGTGTACTTCAAAGGAGGAGAAGGAGAGGGAAGGTAAAGTAGGAATGACACGAAAAGTGCATTTAGGGGATAGGAGGCCCACTCCGCCTCCTGGACGCTCGTCTGGTCTGGTGGAGTGGGTTAAGGAGAGGCCCCCGTAGGAGAGAGCGGCGGGAGAAATGGTATCAGAAGAAGTAAGCCAGGTTTCAGTGATGGCAAGAAGATTAAGAGAGTTGGAGATGAAGAGGTCATGGATGGAGGAAAGTTTGTTGCAGATGGACCTGGAGTTCCAGAGGGCACAAGAGAAAGGGATGGAGGGAAGAGGGGAGATGCGGATGAGATTATCAGAGTTGATGGAGCGAGGGGGAGGGTGAGTAGTGGGGCAGTGAGAGTTGGGCGAAAGAAAGGGGCTAGGGGAGAGGATGGGTATAGGAAAGGAGCCGGGCGGCATGGTGAGAGACAGGGGTGGACTGGGAATGAGAGAAGGGTCAAGAAGAGGGTAAGGGCAAATAGCGCTGTGGTGAGGGTAGCAGCGGGGGGTAGAAGTGGGCCAAAACGGTCGAGATAGATATGGGCTGACAAAGCAGAGTAATCAGTACCATTGTACTGATTGCAGTATTCTTCGGTATAGTTCAACTCTTTTAAGATGATAAGTATACAACAAAACAGTCACATAATGTAAATATGTACCAAACAAATGGCTGATAACTGTCTCCTTAGTTTTTTTATAGTTTTGTCAACAAGTAGAAATTTTCTGGACCATTCAATTATAAACCCCTACTTTTCAGATGGCAATAACTTCACCTGTAGAAATTTTCTGGACCATTCAATTATAAACCCCTACTTTTCAGATGGCAATAGCTTCACAATAGTAAAAAATATTTCTGAATGAAAAATGACGAGAAGAGACAAAAAATTTTATGAGAACATTTTTTTGGGAACGGAACTTTGTTGCTATAGGGGTATTCAATTGTTAGTGAGTTTTTTTTCCCCCCGTCGCGTAAAAAAAATAAATCTCCCACGGGTTTTTTACTGCAATAGCGACCGTTTTAACTTAGCGCAGCAGAAACACTTGTGCAATTCAATTGAAAAATAGGGAACGCTGCCCCCGCGCGTTAGAAATTGTGCTTGCGAGATTTTAGGGGAGTGAAGGGGAGTTTTAATCCGGTCATGTATAACACAAAAAAAAGGTATAGCATACATTTCCATACATTAGATTGAATTACACAATGAGAATATCTACATTACAGTACTTTCTTTAGCATATTTTTTACTTGAACTATTTTTTACCATACAATCATCTATACCATGTTAAAACACATTACTGCATTCATATTTGTACCAAAAACATACATAAATATAATTAATTAGTGATTTAATTTTTTTTATTTTTTTTATTTCATTATTTTTTCACAAGAAAATCAAGTTACACAAGTTAGGCATTAGTGATAAACATAACTTTAACTTTTTTTCCACATTTTTACATGATTTCAAATACTTTTCAGAGTTTTTTTATTTATAACACACCCCAAGGATAAAACAGCATATTTTCCTGTTTTACCCGCTGCGTTAAAAAACAATTGAATAGCTTTTAACACGGCTGCCTCTCACACACCCTATACTTTCAATAGACTTTCTACTGGAGCGCGAGTGGAGAAAAAACGTAGCGTTAAAATTACTTAACACAGTAAAAAAAAAATCACTGACAATTGAATACCCCCCTATATGTCTAATTACATAGTGAAAATAGTTGATGAAACCTTGCATGAGTGTAGCTTTCCAGCTAGACTGTGTAGTTTTGATTAAATTAAATATCTAAATTTAATCTATTTTGGTTACTATCAACTGCTGGCTGTGATACATATGTTCAACAGTTACATGATTGACATTAATATGTTCAACACCATAATATAGACAGGGTTGGAAAATTGATAATAATGTCAACAATATTATTAGGTCGACAATTGAAATGTAGAAAGTATTTTTAGGTTAACAATAATATCCCTATCCCTAACCCTATCCATAACGCTAATCCTACCCTAGCCCCACCCATATAATACGGTCTACATTTGAATTGTAGACATAATAATACTGTCAACATTTGAATTGTCAGTGTAATGTGTTGACTTTTTGAATATCTAGGCAAGTGGTTTATCAAAAGGTGGAAAATCATGGACAAGCGGTCCAGCATAAGCTAGCAGCAGAATAGGTAGGCACCTCATGCAATCATCAACCTGAACACCTTCATTATCCCCATACCCTAAAGAATTAAATTTAAACTCCTCACCCTCACCTTTAAAGCTCTTAGTCAATCTTTCCCTCCCTACATCTCCAATCTCATCTCTACCTACACTCCTACCCGCCCCCTCCACTCTGCCTGTGACTGCCGCCTCACTACTTCACGTCAGTCCTCCTCCTAACTTCCTTGTCCTAGTTCTCTCCCCCAGGTAGTACCATCCTATTTGTTTTTCCCCCTTCCCTTTAGAATGTAAGCTCTCATGAGCAGGGCCCTCTTTCCTTGTGTGCTCTGTCTACTATTCTATCACCCTCTGTACCTCTTGGCCTGCTTCGCTAGCCCTGTTTTCTTAAGCTTCGGCCTTCTTCTCGCTGATTTCTACCATCCCTTTCACTATCAGTCCCAGAAATAATCTGATTTGCTTTACCCTGTCAACTGTGTTTGTATATATTTTTGTATCATGTTGTGTCTTGGTTCTCTGTTTTCTGTATATGTATTGTACGGCGCTGCGGACCCTTTGTGGCGCCTTATAAGTCAAAGATAATAATAATAATAATAATAATAATAACCTCCTTATTATTAGTACATAGTCCAGCATCTAATTTTCAAACCAAACTGACTCCCCTAATGCACTGCATGATCCCCAAGAGGCATCCTTGTGCACTATGGCTGCTGCTGCTGCTCCTGGTGGAGAAACTTCTATACAAAAAGGAACAAGAAGAGTAAACATACCTTTAAACAATAATTGCCTGTGAAGAAATCTTTTGCAAGTATGACAGCTAGCATCCTGTTACACAGTGGATCGCTAATGCTATGACAGCTATGATAGTATTGGATGTGTGTCCAATTTCCCCCATAAGTGCATCAGGTTTAGTTGAGATCATGAGTCCACACTACCAAATTTCATCTTGATTCCATTTCTCCCAAACAGCAATTCCTCGGTGCTACCTGAAGGTTAAACAAAAGTCATTCAATCCCTAGAAAATGCCATTGTACCGACTATCCACTTAACTGCGGATACGTGGTCAAGTGGAAGTGATCAAACAAAATACTACATTACCATGGCTGCCCATTGGGTAGGTGTATTGCCTTCAGCAGCAGCAGTGCCTGTAACATCATCATCCTCTTCCTCTTACCTTCAGCATAGTAGAGCTAGTACACAGTGCCAGGTCATTCATAGAACCCTTTTTTTTATCTACTAAATATTTCGGATGTCACTGAAACTGCCCTTCACACAAATGCTTTCAAAGTGAAACACTTGGGATTTTAAAGGCAAACTTTTTTTAAATTTTATTTTGGGATGAGAGTTAGAGTTGCTGATCAGAGCCAAAGAGCACCCTATAAAAAAATAGTCTTACCAACATACTAACGGGAAAAAATGTGTAAAGCAGCCAAAAAACTTAAATTACAGGTATCAAACCATTTGAAGAATATAGCTAATAAACTAGAAATTCAGTGCTCTAGATAATATATTCATATACCGGGAAATAAAGGGCAATTGAACATATTAAACTCGCAAATTCACTTACATACAGTAAAAGAGTTGAAATAATTCAAAGAACAAACCAATATAGTATGAATTATGAGAATAAAACATTTAGATAATTGTATGTAAATTACACCAATGTAGACTTAAAAATGATAGAACAGGCTGATCTCACTAATCCGGGAGACAAACTGCGGCCTAATAAAATTTGATCTGCCTCTAACTGACAGTCTGTTTCCTCTTAACATGTAAAAGAAATATTACAGTCCAGAAACACAAACTGATTAGATAAGAGAGTCCCACAGCCAGACTGGTTTCAAATTGGCCATATGCTATGTTCTTGATTCCCTTCCACTTCTATTACTTTTAGAGTCAGGCAGACTCTAGGAGGGTTAGTAAGCTGGTCATTATGTACAGCTTAATATCTGATCAGTACCATGGTAATACATAGAAAAGATGGATACGGCAACATGGTTTTGGTCCACTAAATACTTCAGATGTCACTGATACTGTCCCTCACACAATGCTTGCATATTGAAACACTTAGGATTTTAAAAGCAAGAAATCTATTTGCATTTTAGGGTGTACTGCTCAGAGTCATACAGCTTTTTCTCCACTAAATAGTTCAGATGTCTTTACTATATAAACTATTGCAAAAACCAGTAGCCACTGCCAGGGGTATACACCAGATTTATAAAGGGGGGTTTATTTGTCACGCTGCCAGAGTGTATGCAATGGGCGTGGCTTTCATTTGAGACAGTGCTAGCTAGACTGCTCTCCAACTCTTCTCATCCCTTTCAAATACATGGGCAATGGTAGATGTATGACTGCCCCACTCAGTCAGAACTTTATTCAGATTGCAAGGATAGTCGGGATGGATGTCCAACTTCACACTGTACTGATTATTAAGGGTGAGCTGCTTGCATCTATCAATAGTACACTCAGCTGGCCCTTAACAAGCAGTACGTTGGGAAGCAAGAAATATCTGTCAACTATCCCTGCAGTTGGGACAAAGTTCTGACTGAGTGGAACAGCCTCAAAAACTTGGAACTACCCCACCAGAATCAGGAAAGTTGGGAGACTGTGTTGATATCTCCTACCTTTCTTGAAACTTTCACTGCTCATTGATGCCTGTGTCTTAAGCTGAGTGGAGGCTTGTCTGGATCCTGGAATGCTTGGGCCTTGTTTGGAAAAAAAGGGATATGTACATAAATTATGGAGTCTAGCAGTTAGCTCTATCAATCTATTAAATGAAATAGCCCCATCATCAAATAAATTGCCAACCACAAATACATTTTCCACTCACTATTAAATGATTATCACCCACCCTCATCATTAAAGTTATACCCAGTCTCCACATCTACTACAGTAAGAGACCTCCCCCCACACTTACCTCCTACCATCTGGCCCTGTAGATGTCAGGCAGACTCTTCTGTCTGCCTCTCTTTATTTCTTTGCTGTCAGCACAACAATCTAGATGACTGATCACTAAATAAACTGCAGTTAAATCACAGCTAATGCAATAGCCTCTTTCACCCTGTCCAACCATCTCCAAGCACTTTTCTTAGCAGATAATTGCAATCAACCTCCTATCCACATGATATCACTTCTAAAATGACAGATGAGAACAGAGGGGAGGCTTATATACAGAAGATATGGATACTAAACTCGCGAGATCCGACATTTTACCAGAAATTACGTTTTCTCTCATTTTCAGATCCAATTTTGGCATGCGAAACTGAGTCATGATTCGGTTTGACTTGGAATCACAAAATTCGTATCTGTCGGATTTCTTCAAATCTAAATCACTCATCTCTAATTGAACAAGTAATGCTTTTTACTATAGATCACACATAAGACCTCATCCTAAGTACTTTGTACAATTGTGGAAATCCTATTACCAAAAAGATATTAAAAAAAAAAATTTGAAAAAGTAAATTAGAGATGGGCTACTAAAATGGTGCATGGGCTACATAACAAAACATATTTAAATACATACATTGTAACTTTTAAAGCTTAAAGGAAATAAGGGACAGAGGGAAAGTTTTGTTTTACATAATGGGTGAGAAATCTGTGGAATAGCCTCCCAGCAATTGTGGTGGGAGATCATACAGAAAAATTATTTAAGAATACATTGAACAAACATATGGCAATTGTTAAGACTTAGATCTCAAAAAAATTGAAAATATTTAAAAAGCAAAACAAAAATAAAAAAAAGATAAACACATTGAGGAAAAAGGTGGACTTAGGATCTTCTTTACAATCAAATTATATGTTTCTACTGAGCTCAGATGATTATTTAAAAGTTATAGGGGAGGACCAAGCTGCCCTCTCTTAACATAGTGTATTGTATGGGAATTTGCTACTGCAGGTAGCAATTTTATTATTTTAGCCACCACAAACACAACTAGAAAGGAGTGTAGAATAGCTCAAGTAGCAGCAGCTTTAGATTGTTGTGTTGATTATGTCACTTCTTCCCTTGATTGCTCTATCTGGAGTTGCTTTGGTGTTTCCATCCTGTAAGGCGGAGGAAGATTACATGGAAGCTAAAGCTGTAAATGTGTCCATGTTGAGTAGCATCTCAGAAGAAGAATTTGTGGTGTAAGGTATAGGCAATGTCAACACTTCTTATTCCAGTAAACGCTGTGGAAAATGTGGAAAACTTCCCAACCCTTCAAACATTTTGTGTGTATCACCCAGCTTAGATATTCTACTTATATCATACAGGTCCCAATTGGCTATCTGGCAACGCTTTACATTTCAAGATAACTGGTAGCTTTGCATGGTGGTACATTGTAAGCTGTGCAACTATGAAGTAAGACATGCAAAATAGCAGTCCCCATAGACATCTATGGAGACTGCTTTGGAGTTCAAAGAAAAAGGCAAACCAGCAAATATCTGCTAAATTTCACCTTTACTTATGATGTGTCTGCAGTTTTCATGGGATTTTTATGTAGAAACAGATTGATAAATAGGCCATATTGTTCTTAAGCATGCTCAGTGTGCTCTCAGTCTGTGTGCACTCCCCAGCTTTTTTGGATTCTCACTAATTGCTTCCCCTTACATAGAAGGCGTGGCAGCTCATCCTATGGGGGTCATTGATTGTCAAATTGTCAGTTACATTTGTTTTGTTTCTAATTCATTGTGCTCCTGTGTTTGTTAAATGCATTTTTTTCTGCTTAGGCATGCTGTCTCCATTTAGCTTGCTGTTATTTTTGGATTGTATCCTGGAAATTTTACCCTTGGGTTAAACCTGTCCTCATAGTCCTCTGGAATCTGTGAGCCTAGGACTTTGCTATTTATATGTAAGCCAAACACTTCTGCCTTGTTTTCTGCTCAGCCTGCATTATGATCATATTCTGTTCTCTGACCTGCACCATTGCTATCTGTGATCTGCCAGCATTATTCACCTGCATTACCAGCATGTTCTTTTCTGTGACGTGCACCATTGATACCTATGATTTGCAAGCATAATTCATCTGCGTTCCCAGCTGAAGCTGGCGTTACCCATTGAAGCCTATGGAGAGAGCATTGCAGTAGAGGTGACCACTTTGTGATGGTGACCATAGAGGACATAGGAGACAGGTTTTTGCAGGAACAGTAGTTTTTCATGACTGTGGTTCCTAGTAAAGATTATTAATAAATAGTCACAATATTTTAATCCCTATCTTTGCTATAAAGATTGAAATGGATTGTGTTGAAAATGAGGTTAATAGTAAATATGCCCCTTAGCCTCTGGTAATTAATACTTCTTTTTGCGGGACTTCTTTCTGCATTGAAAATTTGCAAAAGCATGGACTCTGACAGGACAGTTCTGGGAATCCCTGTCCTTCAAGTGCTTGCCTCTTTGGCCTCTTTTGCCTCACACTAACCTGTTTCACACTCTATTGGGTGGGGTAAGGCTCGCTGAGGATGGTCACACCGACACAGAGGACACCTACAATAAAAGAACGATTTAAGGAAAAAATGACAGGTACAATGACAGACTTACCTGAAAAACGACTCTGCAGATCTCCGATGCCAGCAGAAGGATGACAGCACCTCCTTCCGACTGTCCAGGTGTCCGTCAGTGTGCCCTTCATGCCTTTACATTTAAAGTGGCAATGCAGTGTTTAACTAGTGTCCCTGCAAGGTCTTCACATTGCCGGTTTAAATTTAAAGGCATGAAGGGCGCACTGACGTCAAACAGTGCTGCCGGACACCTGGCACTGGCCACCAGTCTGTCATTGTACCTGTCGTATTTTCCTTAAATCGTTCTTTTATTGGAGGTGTCATCTGTGTCGGTGTTATCGTAATCGTTGGAGCGATTACCACTGGTATTTACCATGTTCCTTTCAGCCCTGGTTTCCTTATGATTGCTGGTGTTGGCTCTTGCAAGAGTAATCAGTCACATGATTATCATCCTCTATGATACTGGCTCTTGTCAGGTTCAGGAAGCCAAGTTTTGTTTGAGAGTGCAAGTTATCCATATCGGACCTGACTCAAGTCTGAACTAAATTTAAGCATTGTTGCACTTTTTAAAAGAGCACAACTTTGTGTAGTTCTGACCGTATTCAAATCCATGTGTAGCTTAAGGTATGTTTACATTTAAATCTTGGTGTAAGTATACTCTGCCTACACGGTACTTGCCATACATAGATAGAATGAACAGCCTGCAATATATTTAAAAGCGCATGAGCAATATAACATCAAAATGCATTAAAAAAAATAATTAACAATTCTTAACAGTATAATCATTAAAAAAAATAGGGATTAAAAAAATATTAACATTGAATACACAAATAAAGATACTTTTAAAGTGTACTGTACATACAATGCCTTTCTATAATAGTACTTGCATACACTTGCATTTTTTGCTAGCTACTTGCACATATACTACTTAGATGTAGTTTTTAAAACAAAGACTATGCTGGGACAGTCATCACTATCAGTCGGCACTTACGCCGATCCAGTAACTGGTGCAATTGTTACATCTGAAATCAAGTGTGCTTGCGAGAAGCCCTGGACTTGAATCGTCTGGACCTGTGTCGGAACTCCCTCGGCACATCCTTACTGTACAAAGCCTACTTTAGCCTGCCGCCTCTCTCCCCCGTTTTGCCTCTCAAGTCTTTGGCACTGGTAAGAGTCATTTGCATTCAGACATGAATTACATGCAATTGCATTCATTGGCATAAGGTTTGTTTCTAAGCATGTACAGAGCTATTTTACGCAAGATACACTACACAAATGGAAGTACGTCTGACCATGACTCAGGCCCTTTTTTTAGGATATATTGGGTAGAACAGAAGGATTTTTCCACAGCACTCAATTCAAAAGCCTTAATTTATCAGTTCCACATGCCAGTTTAACAGATTCATCCCAGTCCTTATTATCAACAACAGAAATTAGCACCAACAAATCTGGAAAACTTTTAATCTTTAAAATGATTTAAATCCTGAAACATTGTATTTCTAAAAATCTAGAAAATGCTTCCATATCTTTTGTTGGCCCTTTCTACTTATAGAGGGGTAAGGTACTAAGCTGCCTGTGCTGTTCTTTCCTCTTCTTCTCTGGGGTAGTGGGTTATTGAATGGTGGATGGGTAAATAGTTATTTTTTAGTATGTACTTATAACTATTGTGCATAATCACTATTGTCTTTGAAAGAATGGTCATAATTGATTCTGAAGTTTAACAAAACAATTACCTTAAGGTTTCTGAAAATTATATACTTTATACCAAAATCTGTAATGCCTGCTCCAATATTATTGGCATGTTTCTACTCATGAGACATTTGTACTGTGAATGATGTTCCCAGGTCAGCATGCATCACTTAAGGATCACAATGGGAGAATGGTTTTGCAGTATCCACAAGCATATGGTCAAGGAACTATGATGTAATAGAAAATATATACAAACATAATTCAGGCTTCCAAGTGTTCTCTTTATGAGCACTGCATGTATATGAGAGAAGAATAGAACATTATTTCAAAAGAACAGGTGAATCTATTAGTTGCTTTTTCTTGTGCTGCCTAAACATTCACGTTGTACATGCCAACACCATAGCCCAGGAATCTCTTGGAGGCAGCACCAGCAAAGACCTATTGAAAACAATTACAACATCGTACATGGTAAGTAAAAGTGACAGTTACATTTATTACCAATCAATAATGTTTTTCTTACAAAATCACTTAATTATTGAGTCTGTCTAATATTTTTAATGGTAAATTACTTATATGTAATAGCAAAATTTAAACCCATAATGCAACATAAATTGTTAAAACGTAAATACTGACACATGGGTGTAAATGACACTGAAATCTATTATTTTTTTCATGCACTTTTCAACTGGTTTTAAGGCATTAAATTAAGGAAAATGAGATATGAAGCTCAAAGATGTAAATAAAGCCTAAATACTAAGGATCATGTATGAATTATGATGCAGTGTAAACATCCTGCATGTGGCCTAGGGGTGATTTACAGTTGTCAGTATATTTTTCCAACTTGTACAAATATGCATGGTGTCAAGTTAGACACATCCGTCTGCATTTAGAGTTGCATTATGTTTAGATGTGTAAACATGGTCATAACTTAGACACCAGTTAGTACTGGCATGGCAAGAGCAGAAACTGTACCTACTTTGGTAAGTGCAAAAAATACACCTAAACCCACAGTTAATTAACTCTAACCCTAAATATGTACGCATCTGAGGTGTGGTGGTAAACATGCATCTCAATGTCCTTTCTATGCTGCACTTGCCTCTGATTCTCCTCTTGAAGTGCAAAGGGTGAACTTGTTGGATACCTGTAGCTCAAAAAACAAAGTTGTGTGTGTGCAGCGAGACAACATTAACATGACACACAAAGTAACGACATGCAAATGCATCCACAACCAGTTATGAATGAATCCAAAAGTGCTGATCCGCTAACCGGATCAAAATATATATGCTTTTTATTGCAACCTTACGTAAAGAGGTCATGGCCATGAGACTTTCCATCTATTTTGAAGAGATGTTTGATGTGGATGAGACTGAATTTAATCGATTGTTGGGCTATGAACATTAACATTACAGATTCATCAAGGCACGTATCTGTCAATTTTGTGCGTATCATTTGCAAAATTACTCTGCGCATGTCCCTAACTGGGAGATATGTCCGTGAATGCAGCCCAGTCTGATGCGTCTTTGTGGAGGACTTACCTGGCCGGGGCCGTCGTCATCCCTCGGGCGGCGGTTCCCTCCGTTCAGCCGGGACGGTGAGCCAATCAGGGCTCACCTCCCGGCCATTTCAAAAAGAAAAATGGCGACGGACCAATCCGGGCCCGCCATGTCATCACGTGGCGTCGCGTCGACGCTACGTGATGACGTTAGCGCGGCGCCGACTATTTAAGTCAGCGCGCGCGCCGCCATGGGCAGTTCGACGGCGGAGAGATCCAGAAGAGGACGTGTCGCGGAGAGCTGCGGGATCAAGACCAGAAGAGAAGCCAGCGGAGACCAGCAGTGGCGGCAGAGAGCCCTTGTTAGGGCTAAGAGCGCCTCTGCTGCCTGAAGACTGGC
The DNA here is from genome assembly GCF_038048845.1 of Mixophyes fleayi. Classification (NCBI taxonomy): domain Eukaryota; kingdom Metazoa; phylum Chordata; class Amphibia; order Anura; family Limnodynastidae; genus Mixophyes; species Mixophyes fleayi. The sequence goes on from NC_134409.1 coordinate 68,043,672, forward strand.
GGGATCAAGAACAGAAGCCGGCGGCAGAGCAGAGAAGCAGCGGCAGGCGGGGAAGGAGTCCAGGAGAAGCTCCCCGAAGACAGCCCCAGGTAAGGCCTTGCCAGGCAACTCCTCTCCCGGGCCCACGCCCGCAGTACATGAAATAAAGTCGGGCACAAGGCCCGTGGCACACTAAAGTAGGGGCACAAGGCCCAGGGACCTGGGCACTAGGCCCCAACGAGTTTAGTGGGCCAGTAGGCCATTAGTATATATATAAAGGGGACAAGCCCCTATTAGTCAGACAGGGGCGTGAGAGCCCAGGTACAAGGGCACAAGGCCCTTAGGTAGTTAGTGGCCTAGAGGCCATAGGAAGGCCAGAGGGCCTGGTTAGAGGCTGGTAGCCTGTAGGCTATTAAGGGCACAAGGCCCTCAGTTAGTTAGGGAGGCCACAGGCCTCAGGCAGGGGCTAGGACCCCTAGGTAGTAGGGCATAAGGCCCTAGTGAGTGGGCTCAGAGCCCTGAGGTAGAGAGGGGGCTGAGGCCCAGGAAACAGAGCAGAAGGCTCTGTGTGTAGCTGGGCAGAGACCCATGGTGTGTAGGGCATAAGGCCCTGGTGGTGTGTGGTAGAGGCGTGGGAGCCTCGTTAGTGTAGGCGCGGTCCTGTGTGAGGTGAGCACACGTGGTTAGGAGGTACAGTAGAGCGGAGGCTCCTGTGGTGCTGTAGCAACCTGCTGGTTGGCTAGCAGCGGTGTGCTCGGGTAAGTAGCGTGCAAAGTACTGTATACTGTATTTATTCTGTCTGTGTGGCGAGTGTAGTTTACATTACAGTATTTTGGTGTGCTACATAACTGTGTCTAGGGGCAAGACGTCAGGCCCCCATTAAAGGTAGGCTCTTGTTCCTGTGGTTTTTCTGTGCTAACCCGTGCTGTGGGGGGACAAGTGTAAGTACCAGCATACACATAGTCAGGGGAGAACACACGTAGTTTCCCTGTCCCTTAGGTCCCCGGGGTCATACTGGTACCCAGAGGGGGTGGCTGAGTGAGTTGGTGGCAGTGCAGCACACCTTGAGGCAGTTCCAGGGGCGGCCGTGGTTCTGATCAAGGGTCCTCAAGGCCGGTTCCGTGCAGGTGGACCTGTGGTTCCGGACGTAGGGACACGTGTGAGATACCCGAGTACAGGCAGTCGGGCGGTTCAGTTCGATCGGCTGTTCCGTGCGGCAGTCGGCCCGCGGGTTAGTGTGCTGTTCTACTGAGCCTCAGCCGGGCTTAAAGAACCCGTACTTAGGGCCTGTGTGTGACTCCATAGCAAGAAGGCAGCTTCTTGGTACGACCTGGGTGAGGGGGTTAGGAACCGCCCTCCGGTTTAGGCTGTGAACACCGGCTGGTGTTCCCCGTAGCGTGTAAGTGAGTAGTTCCGTTAGTGCACCACACCTAGTTAGTTATAGTAGTTTGACGTAGTTGCGTTGCCGACCATTAGAACGTTGTTAGGGTCGGGTCGCTGTTGTAGTCAGTCCAGTTTTGTGGGTGCCATCTTAGTCTCACGGAGAGCGTAGAGGGAGGCTGTGTGTTCTTGTCATCCGCAGGAGTCGGGAAGGTGCAGGAGAACCGGATCGGAAGTGGGAGTGTCCCGGTGAGTATCACGCTCGATTCCCCCTTTCGGTTAGGCCCTCACCGGCAGGTGTGTGAGGTACTTGAGGCGGGATTAGTCCTCGGATTAGTCTTGGCCTTCAGTGCCTGTAGTCCCCCGCGTCTTGGCAAGAACAAAGTGAGGAGGCGGCAAGGAGCTTGGACTGACCGTGTCCTTGTTGTTTGCCGTAGTCTCGGACAGCCCTTACTTGGTAGACTCGGTTTAACTGTGTGTTTCCCTCTTAGGTGTTACTTGCGGGCGTCCGGAGAAAACCCAATCCGGGACCGAGGTGGGATCCAGTCATCCACGCGGATCGTGGTAAATTCGGAGGTATTAGGAGTTAGTCGCCCTGTGAGGCACATCTCCGATAGGGACCTTACATTTTGGCGTAGTCGGCAGGATCCGCGTTCGTGATGACGGATTCACGACCAACCACGCCTCCCCCCGAGCGCAACCCGCCTAATGTGATGGCTGTGGGTGCCGCGTTGTCCCACCTGCCGAAGTTCGATGGAAAGAATCTTGCTTTCGCCGACTGGCAGGAACGGCTGCATGGCACTGCCCGGTTGTATCATATCACCGGTGCCATGAAGGTGGAGCTGGCTCTGAACGCCCTGGAAGGGGATGCCAGGAAGACGGTTCTTCTTCGACCCAAACCAGATAGGGACACCTTGGACGCCATCTTCAAAATCTTGGGAGGATTGTACGGTGACACCTCCTCTGCGGCAGTTCTGAGGAAGAGGTTCTTCGGGCGTGTGCAGAGAGAGGACGAGAGTCTGACCCAGTTTGGCAACGCTCTCCTAGAATTGGCGGGAGAACTCTGGAAGAGAGACCCACGGGGGTCGGCCGCCATGGGAGACTCGGATGTGCTACTGCGAGACCAATTTGCCCTGGGGCTCTGGAACGTGCCACTCCGGCACATTCTACTGGACAAGGTGCGGGACCAACCTCACCTGGCGTTCCAGGAAATACAAGCGGAGGCTGTGTCCCGGGACAGAGATGATCACTACGGGCCTTATGCGGTAGCGCCCCAGCAGGTCCTGCTCACCAGTAGCCCGTCCGAAGCAGAGGCCCACCCGTTGGAGAGTTGTGTGAAAGATCTAAAGGAAGCTCTCTTAGCCATGAAGGAAGAAGTCGCCCAATTGCGGCAGGAAGTCCGTCGGCCGAGGGATCGCTGAAGTGAAGGGGGACCTATAGAGGAACGGCGAAGCGCCCCCAGGTCCCAGCAGGGCCCAAGACCGGGCGTTCGCTGCTGGAGATGCCAACGCGTGGGACATTATGCCCGTAACTGTCCCGAACCTCCAAACCAGGCACCGTTAAACTAGAGTCCCTCGCGGTGAAGGGGCCACCATTTTGGAACAAATGGATGTTTCCTTGGAAGGGATCGAGCCTCGAGATGTTACCCGTTTACAGCAGATATTGTGGGCCAGACAGAAAGTGTTCTCCCGAAGTGAAGAGGATTTTGGGTACACGGAGGAACTGGAACATAATATCCGTACCGGAGACAGTCTGCCCATTAGGGAGAGATATCGGCCAATCCCGCCCAAGTTGTACCAAGAGGTCAAGCTGATGATTAGGCAGATGTTGGATAGCCACGTGATTACCGAAAGTAAGAGCCCGTGGGCAGCTCCTATCGTCTTAGTACGGAAGAAAGATGGCGCTATCAGGTTCTGTGTGGACTATCGGCGGTTGAATAGTTGTACTGTCCGCGACGCGTATCCATTGCCCAGGATTGAGGAATCGCTAGCTGCGCTAGGGAAGGCGAGATATTTCTCCACTCTGGATCTTGCCAGCGGATACTGGCAAGTACCAGTGGCGGCAGAGGACCGGCAGAAGACGGCCTTCATCACACCAATGGGTCTGTTTGAGTTCTGTAGGATGCCTTTTGGGCTCACTAATGCTCCCGCCACCTTCCAACGGTTAATGGAGAGATGTCTGGGAAACCTGAACTTCGACGCTCTCCTGATCTATTTGGATGATATCATCATCTTCGCTCCCACGGTCAAGGAACATCTGGATCGACTCGACGTCGTCCTACAGCGCTTGGAGAAGTTCGGCCTGAAGTTGAAGCCGCGAAAGTGTCATCTTCTGAAATCTCGGTTGGAATACCTGGGACATATTGTGTCCCGGGATGGGGTGAGCCCCACTCCGGATAAGGTTTCTGCGGTATTGGACTGGAAGATCCCTCGAACGGTGACGGAACTGAGAGCATTTCTGGGGTTAGTGGGCTACTATCGGAGATTCATCAAAGACTTCGCGAAGGTGGCTGGCCCGCTAAACGAATTATTGAGGGGCGTTGCCACTACGGCTAAGAATCAAGCCATAGCCTGGGGAGACGCTCAGGAAAAGGCGTTCACGACGCTCAAAGAAGACCTGACGACGGCTCCGGTGTTGGCGTACGCTGACTTCGAAAAGCCCTTCGTTCTGTATACTGATGGAAGTCTCAAGGGCCTGGGGGCCGTGCTAGCACAAGTCCAAGGCGGCAAAGAACGGGTCATTGCCTACGGAAGCCGGAGCCTGCGGGATTCAGAAAGAAACCCCGATAATTACAGTTCCTTTAAGCTGGAGTTGCTAGCAGTGGTTTGGGCAGTAACCGAAAAGTTCACGGAATACTTGACCGGCGTTGAGTTCGACATAGTGACCGATCACAATCCCTTGGCCTACTTGGGCACGGCCAAGTTAGGGGCGCTGGAACAGCGCTGGATGGCTCGGTTGGCCAAGTTCGGATATAAGATCTGGTATCGACCCGGAAAGGCTAATGGAAATGCGGATGCGTTGTCCCGTTATCCCCTGCAAGGGCCGGAGGGGCCTAGTGATGAGGACAGAGAAGGGGAGGAGATCCCGGATCTGACCCAGTTGACATCTCCTGTTTGTGCTCTGAGTGTGCCCAAGACGACCGTAGATTGGGCCGAACGGCAGGCTCAGGATGCTCCATTGCGGTGTGTCCGCCGATGGAAGCAACAGGGACATTGGCCCTCTAGTGAAGAACGGCGTAGACTGTCCATAGCCGGACGACGGCTATTGCACAGATGGGATCAACTGGCAGTGAGGGAAGGGGTGCTAGTTCGCCGAGCCTACCTGGAGCAAGAGCTCCGTCCTGTATGGCAGGTGGTGGTGCCTGAGTCCATGGCGCGGGACTTGGTACTGGAAGCCCATGAAAAAGGCGCTCATCTCGGGGCGGCCAAGACCCATCAATGGCTACGCAGGCAGTACTGCGTACCTGGCGCCAAGGCTTTGGCGGAAGAGGTCTGCCGAGCCTGTTCACGATGTGGGGTAAGTAAGGCTGGGGAGCAGCATGCGCCCGTGCAAACCATCCAGACGGGGCGACCCTTGGAGCTGCTTATGATTGATTACGTCCTGGTTGGGGAGTCAAGTAGTGGTCATAGCTACGCGTTGGTCATGACCGACCACTTTACAAAGTTCACCGTCGTTGTTCCCACACGAAATCAGACGGCGGAAGCAGCTACGCGCGCCATTGTGGAGCACTTCATTCGGAGATATGGGTGCCTGGAGCGGATTCACTCGGATCAGGGAGCCTGTTTTCAGGGACGCCTCATGGAGGGTCTGTGTGACACTTATGGGGTACAGAAGTCCCGGACCACTCCTTATCACCCTCAAGGTAATGGCGCCTGTGAAAGGTTCAATCGGACCTTGCTGCAAATGTTCAGGGCTCTGGAGGCTGGGCAAAAGAACCGCTGGCCGGAGTTCGTGCAGGACTTGGTGTGGGTATACAATAACCGGGTACATAGTACCACCGGTTATACCCCATACTTCCTTTTGTTTGGGCGGCCTGGAAGGGAGTGGCGTGATTTGGAGTTGTCCGTCCCCGAAGAAGCGGACAGATGGACTCCCAGCGGCTGGGTGACCGAGCAGAAGAGGAAGCTGAAGATTGCCGGGGACGTGGTTAGGGGGCAGCTACGGTCCAAAGTCCATCACGGGCCAACCAACAGCACGGCTTCCCCCTTCGTAGTGGGTCAGCGGGTACTGGTAAGAGTTAAGAGATTGGGAAATAAACTCAGCGATTGGTGGGAAGTGTTGCCACATGTAGTGCAACGGCGCATGGCTCCTGACCTTCCTTTGTATGAGGTGGTTCCTGCGGAAGGGACTGGAAGACCGCGGGTGCTACATCGGAATATGTTACGTCCCTGTGGTTTTCTGGATTTGCCTTCCGACGTCCAGGAAAGAAGTGAGCCAGATCCTATACCCGCCCCGACGGGGGTGGATTGGTGGGCACCAATGACCGCCGACGACGTTGTTACTCCGGATGCTACTCCAGTGGACCTGGACCTTCCGACACCGCCGCTTCAACCTAGAAGATCGCAGCGATCGAACTTGGGCCAGCCTGGAGGACGTTATACTGACCCGGATTTCGTGTGGACCAGGGTTTTGTCGGCAGGGACTGCCGACATTAAAAACGGGGGAAATGTGGAGGACTTACCTGGCCGGGGCCGTCGTCATCCCTCGGGCGGCGGTTCCCTCCGTTCAGCCGGGACGGTGAGCCAATCAGGGCTCACCTCCCGGCCATTTCAAAAAGAAAAATGGCGACGGACCAATACGGGCCCGCCATGTCATCACGTGGCGTCGCGTCGACGCTACGTGATGACGTTAGCGCGGCGCCGACTATTTAAGTCAGCGCGCGCGCCGCCATGGGCAGTTCGACGGCGGAGAGATCCAGAAGAGGACGTGTCGCGGAGAGCTGCGGGATCAAGACCAGAAGAGAAGCCAGCGGAGACCAGCAGTGGCGGCAGAGAGCCCTTGTTAGGGCTAAGAGCGCCTCTGCTGCCTGAAGACCGGCGGGATCAAGAACAGAAGCCGGCGGCAGAGCAGAGAAGCGGCGGCAGAGCAGAGAAGCAGCGGCAGGCGGGGAAGGAGTCCAGGAGAAGCTCCCCGAAGACAGCCCCAGGTAAGGCCTTGCCAGGCAACTCCTCTCCCGGGCCCACGCCCGCAGTACATGAAATAAAGTCGGGCACAAGGCCCGTGGCACACTAAAGTAGGGGCACAAGGCCCAGGGACCTGGGCACTAGGCCCCAACGAGTTTAGTGGGCCAGTAGGCCATTAGTATATATATAAAGGGGACAAGCCCCTATTAGTCAGACAGGGGTGTGAGAGCCCAGGTACAAGGGCACAAGGCCCTTAGGTAGTTAGTGGCCTAGAGGCCATAGGAAGGCCAGAGGGCCTGGTTAGAGGCTGGTAGCCTGTAGGCTATTAAGGGCACAAGGCCCTCAGTTAGTTAGGGAGGCCACAGGCCTCAGGCAGGGGCTAGGACCCCTAAGTAGTAGGGCATAAGGCCCTAGTGAGTGGGCTCAGAGCCCTGAGGTAGAGAGGGGGCTGAGGCCCAGGAAACAGAGCAGAAGGCTCTGTGTGTAGCTGGGCAGAGACCCATGGTGTGTAGGGCATAAGGCCCTGGTGGTGTGTGGTAGAGGCGTGGGAGCCTCGTTAGTGTAGGCGCGGTCCTGTGTGAGGTGAGCACACGTGGTTAGGAGGTACAGTAGAGCGGAGGCTCCTGTGGTGCTGTAGCAACCTGCTGGTTGGCTAGCAGCGGTGTGCTCGGGTAAGTAGCGTGCAAAGTACTGTATACTGTATTTATTCTGTCTGTGTGGCGAGTGTAGTTTACATTACAGTATTTTGGTGTGCTACATAACTGTGTCTAGGGGCAAGACGTCAGGCCCCCATTAAAGGTAGGCTCTTGTTCCTGTGGTTTTTCTGTGCTAACCCGTGCTGTGGGGGGACAAGTGTAAGTACCAGCATACACATAGTCAGGGGAGAACACACGTAGTTTCCCTGTCCCTTAGGTCCCCGGGGTCATACTGGTACCCAGAGGGGGTGGCTGAGTGAGCTGGTGGCAGTGCAGCACACCTTGAGGCAGTTCCAGGGGCGGCCGTGGTTCTGATCAAGGGTCCTCAAGGCCGGTTCCGTGCAGGTGGACCTGTGGTTCCGGACGTAGGGACACGTGTGAGATACCCGAGTACAGGCAGTCGGGCGGTTCAGTTCGATCGGCTGTTCCGTGCGGCAGTCGGCCCGCGGGTTAGTGTGCTGTTCTACTGAGCCTCAGCCGGGCTTAAAGAACCCGTACTTAGGGCCTGTGTGTGACTCCATAGCAAGAAGGCAGCTTCTTGGTACGACCTGGGTGAGGGGGTTAGGAACCGCCCTCCGGTTTAGGCTGTGAACACCGGCTGGTGTTCCCCGTAGCGTGTAAGTGAGTAGTTCCGTTAGTGCACCACACCTAGTTAGTTATAGTAGTTTGACGTAGTTGCGTTGCCGACCATTAGAACGTTGTTAGGGTCGGGTCGCTGTTGTAGTCAGTCCAGTTTTGTGGGTGCCATCTTAGTCTCACGGAGAGCGTAGAGGGAGGCTGTGTGTTCTTGTCATCCGCAGGAGTCGGGAAGGTGCAGGAGAACCGGATCGGAAGTGGGAGTGTCCCGGTGAGTATCACGCTCGATTCCCCCTTTCGGTTAGGCCCTCACCGGCAGGTGTGTGAGGTACTTGAGGCGGGATTAGTCCTCGGATTAGTCTTGGCCTTCAGTGCCTGTAGTCCCCCGCGTCTTGGCAAGAACAAAGTGAGGAGGCGGCAAGGAGCTTGGACTGACCGTGTCCTTGTTCTTTGCCGTAGTCTCGGACAGCCCTTACTTGGTAGACTCGGTTTAACTGTGTGTTTCCCTCTTAGGTGTTACTTGCGGGCGTCCGGAGAAAACCCAATCCGGGACCGAGGTGGGATCCAGTCATCCACGCGGATCGTGGTAAATTCGGAGGTATTAGGAGTTAGTCGCCCTGTGAGGCACATCTCCGATAGGGACCTTACATCTTCATACTCAAAGGACACATACTACTACAGCCTATGATTTCAGGAAGTGAACTGGACAGGGAAGGCGCATTTTGCCGTAGTGAATTTACAGTAGGGGTGTGCCAAACTCAAGTGCACACAGCCATGTCTGAATCAAGATTTGATCGTCTGAAAGTTGTTTTTCTGCCGTATCTCTTCATAGCTCAGTAGACATTAAGGGGCATATTCAATTCCGATCCCGATCCGCGGGATCGCGCCGGAACAGCCGCAAACCTAATCCGCGGTACCGCAATAACGTGGATTTTCGTTTGCAGCCCATAGGGCTGCGTACGAAAATCTGCGTTATTGAGGTACCGTATTATCGGCAGTACTGCGCATTGGATCGGAATTGAATATGCCCCTAAGATCATTCTAATAAATCTATTAAGGGAAAAAAGATTTTTTTTAACTGTTTTGTCATTAATGTCTATGGGCCTGATTCATTAAGGAACTTAGGCAAGAAATTTCTTACTTAAGTCTCCTGGACAAAACCATGTTAAAATGCAAGGGGTGAAAACTAGATTTCTATTTTGCACATAAGTTAAATACTGACTGTTTTTTCATGTGGCACACGTACATTTTCTCATATGGCGTGGACACTTCTCCAGGTGCCTCCTGGCCATATATCCAGTTTGGTTTCAATTGTCCTTGATGTCCCTCTGGTTTTGGCTACATGGTACAGCTGTTAAACCTGGTGGGGGACTTTAGCCTCTCAAGTGCAGGCCGCACATTGCTAAAGTTTCTCTTCTTCTGTGGTGAAAAGGCAATTACCTTAAAATGACAATCATACTGTTAAGTTGTTGCAGGCAGAAGACATAAGGCAGTTGGGAAGTAAACAGTAGATTTGTTGAAGTAGTTCAATATGTACAAACAATCAATGCGAAAACAGGACCAGAACTTAGCAGGTATGCAAACAGACAAGGCAATATAATTTAATCTGGCACAATGATGACAATTACTGACAGAATAGCAAAGCTCAGAAAATCACTGGATGGTTACGTCACTGACACTGGTGATGAATGGCAAATTAAGCTGGTATGCAGGTAAGACAGTTGTGACTGGATCACTATTATATAACTTTTGGTAAAAATTTATTTAAAGCAAATAGCGCAGGGCACTTATTTATGTAATTGCACATGCACTTATTTTTGATATTGCGTATATTGTGAGATAGGAAATCATTATTTCTGAGACCAAGGTAGAAAATTTAGTTTTCCTGTTGTAACCTTTCAAAAGCAAACACCTTATTTCTGATATATTTCTGATACAATGAGCCTTTGTTTACCAAGTATTTGGTGTATTGTGATGTGGGGAAGTGGTTTGTTTTGGGTTTTTTGGTTGTTCTGTGGGAATGCGTATTCGGTGACTGTCTGAAGTATTCATGCCAGTAAGACATTTTGACTTGCTAGTGGGTCTCCTGCCTCTAAAATAAGATCCAGGAAATCACAGCAAGGTTTTTAAGAATTTCATAGCTAAGTGTAAATATTAGTAGTGGCTTTGCAATGCATGTAAATCAATGTTTTGGTAAGCGGGGTTACATCCTGATTCTAAAAGTAGCCTATGTCAGAACTGTATAGAAGATGAGCTGTGTGAGCATGTAATGTACCATTCTGATGTTCCATCTGACCTGATCACTGATACCTTCAATCAGTGGAATTGTCCTTGTCAGGACACTTGAGCAATAAACATCACTCTACTTCAAAGACCTGCTTGACAACTTCTTCAATATTGCTGTAATCCTGTGACCTGCTGATTAGACCCTAAATCTAATCCATTCTCCGGCTGGCTGGGGTTTGGACCCAAGCTTTTCCAGTACCACCGCTCTGCCTGCTACCTGCAGCTCTGGTCAGTGTGATAGGCCAGGGAGGATCCATCCACAGCAACCGGGATCCATAGCAAGAGGTCCAGAGTTACCAGCCCAAGTGTACCAGCACAGGAGCACACTAGCAGCGACAGTTACCCAGAAGGAAGGTGGTTCTGAGCGTCATAAAGGAGATCAGTGGTGGCAGCATCGTAAACCCCTCCTACTGCATCAAGAGGGCGCATTTGGGATAACGAAAGGGAATGGTGGCAAAGTAAGCCCAGGCGGTTCCCAGCAACAACAGACAGGGTGGCATAGGCGGTCCATCCTGTCAAAACAGTGATTATAAATGTCGTTGTTTAAGGGTCAAGCCCAAGCGGAAGGTTCGGTATGCACAGTACTATATGAGGTAATGGTCATTGCCCATGGCCCCTCAGTATGAAGCAGGTGAGTCTAGACACCGCTAGCAAGCACACAGCATAGTGAAGGTAAGAGAAAGAGTAGTCCATACACAAGCCAAGTAATCAGTGCCAGATATCGTCAATATCCAAAGACAATAGAGCAAAAAGTCACAAATATCCAATCCAACAGTCAGAGCCAGAAGCCACCGATAATAAAAGCCAGTTATCAGAGCCACAAGTCACCTCTATCCAAAGCCAGTTGTCAGAGCCTGAAGTCACTGATGTACAAAGCTTGGGTCAGAGACAGATTTGACAGAGAGATGAGCATGTTTTTTGATTGAAAATGTATATATTTTTTGTATAAAGTTACAAAAAAACATACAATATATTACATTCAAGTGTACTGCGTTGAGTAATTTGGAATTTACAGGTGACGGGTATAAGAGCTGTTGGAGATGCTGTTTCTAAATTATGGTATTACATAAATACTCACTGTCGCAGTGATGTTAATCATGATTTTTATGACGCTGTCTTCTTGTTGGTGTTACTGTCATCGAGTATCCGTACCCAACCGATCCCAGCCACGAACCCTCCAAAGAGGCAGCAGGAAAAAGTGAGACATGGACTTTCCAGCAAAGCAAGTATTCTTTTCAATAAAAGTCCTGCGGATACAGTTACAAACAAACAAGGCTTATAGCTTGGTGGGACTATCGATTATCCCTTTTCCACCTTTGATGGGCTCCTTGTACATAGCCAACCACTTCAATCTGTCTATTTTGGAGCACCAGATGATGTGAGAGACTGTCATCCAGATGGTTTTGCAAGCCACAGCAAGAGGTGACCAAGCTTGAAAAGTGTACTGCATAATGGGAAAACTCTTGTTGGGCAGCACCAGTGCTTTCCCTTCGATGTTGAGATTTCTGAGACTCCACAAACCATTCTTTTGTCTCACAATTGCAAGACTTTTTTCCCAGAACTTTAGGGCCTACTTTTCTCCACCAAAATAAACTCCCAGAATATTGATGAAGTTTGACTTGATTGTGAAGGGGAATGCAGCGGGGGATGACAGATGCCACCGCCCGAAAAGCATTGCCTCTGACTTCCCGCAGTTGACCTTTGCCCCTTAAGCTCAGCCAAAGTTCTCGCAGGTCTGGGTAGATGCTGTCACTGAACACGGGTCAGTGCAAAAGACAGGGACTTCATCCATGTAGAGAGAATATTTGGCCTCTTGTCTGTCTGGACTTGGTGCGGTGATGCCTCTTATCTCTGGATTCTGTCTGATGCACATCGTGCCAAACTATATACAACAAACAAAAAGGGGTGAAAGTGAGCATACTTGTCTGACCCCAAACATAACAGAAAAAGGGTTAGTGTTCCAGCCATTCAACAATGAGCTGTAAATGTTAAGGTACATCAGGTTAACATAAGAACAAAACATTTCTCCCAAACAAAATCTGTGCAAAGCCCTATGCATAAACACGATTGGTTATTCTTTACCAGGAGAAAGTCTTTCAGAGTCACATGTGCATGGTGGTCTTTGATGTAATGGGCCATGTCCCTCAGCAGCTTAAGGCTATCTGCAATCCTGCGACCAGGAATGCCGCAAGTCTAATCTGCATGAACTATCTGCCCAATGACACCCTTTAGAATGTTAGCTAGTACCTTGGCGAGGAACCTGTAGCTCACGATTAGGAGAGAGATGGACCTACAATTTTTAAGATCACACCTCAATGAGTCCCCGGTACTAGATAGAGCTCTGCTGGGAGATCATTGCCCGTGGTCCTACCTGGCCTAAAAGATCTAGGGGTAGAGAGCAGCTCTTCCAGCGCCGGGAGGGGGGTTTCTTTACCTGCAGGATGAATAGTGTTAGTGATACCTGACATGAATGAATCAATTACTTCAATGTCAGTAGTCTTAGGGGAATAGTGATTGATGTAGTAGTCTGTGAAGCCTGAAATAAACTGCAAATTTTGACCTTAACATATTCCCACCAGTTAGACATGTAATCTGCTGCAGACAAACTCCTACACGGAATCTAATGTGAAGAAGCTTCCTCTGATAAGTATGGTGACCTCAGTAGACTTACACTTACACCCACGAGATCAATAGGAGGAAGCGTGAGACCACTGTCTACCCAGATGTCTATAGGAACGAGAGAAAGGCAAAGAACATTTTTGCAGCATGCAAACATCACATTTCTGACTATCAAGAAAAATAAACTGACAGACTTTAAAACCTATCCTTATTAATCCTCATATTAATAGCAAAAAGGAAAAACTTAGCCATTAGTTGGGGAAAAAGAGATAGTTAACACATACAGTACATTAGTTACTATCCTTGCTAAGCTGGTCTTCATCTGGTCTGCCCATGTCTCCATGTTGGATGGAAGCAGACCTCTCTTATAGCTGGTTAAAAAATGCACATGTTTGGCAGCTGCAGAAATTCGTCCACCTCCAATTTCTCTTCTGCTTCAGAATCCAAAACATCCAGTAGCTCTTTTACTATCTCTTCCAGTGCCACCTCCTGCAATAGGGGTTTGTGGGGTTCGACTAGATCAACTGCTAGCTTCCTGGAAGATTCAGAGTCGGCAGCTGGGCTGTCGAGTTCTTTCCTCTTCCTCCTCAATTTGTTTCCTTTGCCTGTAGTGGACACAAGAGAGGGAAAATCTTCCAGGGAAAGGGAGGCTGCTGCAGTAGCTTGGGAGAAGGTTAGTGCTACTGCAGGGGAGTGAAGGTGGAGGGTTGGAGCAGGTGGAGGAGTGAAGATGGACTGATGGCGAGAACAGGTTGGGGGAAGGTGGGGGGTGTCAGGCATCGTCCCCGCAGCTCCTGCTCCTAGGCAACAGAGACATGGCACCCCTATTCAGTCTAGTTCCATTGAGCGCATCCCGTTGCTTGGCACCCGTTGGCGGTCAGTGTTGTTACTGACCGACTAATCTTCCCCCAGTTTATTAGGGCCCTCCAGCCTCTCTTTAGACTGAGCTCTGCTCCACTAGGGTGCCAGAGTATCAGGTCATTTCCTGTACTAGCATTCTTGATTTATTTGCATTGTGCTCCTGCTCCTGTTTCCAGCATTATTGTTTTCCTTTGGCTCCTGATCTGGTTTGTGATCTTACCTCTCTTCTGGATTATGATTTATGTTTTGCTCTCCTGGTTTGAACTCAGCTAATCCTGATCATTCTCTGGACTACCATTTGTACCTCCTATTCCAATTGGCTTGACCCGGACCTTCTGACTATTCTTTGTTCACCACCTCTTCACTGGTGACTGTCTTGGAGATCCGCGACCTGCGCATCTCTTTCTACAAGTCCATACCTCCTTGCTGGGGTCCCTGGTGAATACCAGGTGTGTGTTAGACTCTGCACCTCCTTGGTCAGTTGCCTCAATACCTGCAAATAACACCATCTAGTATCCAGTTACTGACAAGGGGGTTGTGAGAGCAGGTGCAAGGAAGATGCTGTCACAAAGGGGGTGCGTAGGGAGGAGTGGGGAGGGAGTTTGGGAGGGGGTCGGAAGAGAGGGTGTGGGGATGGAGGCTTTCTTACCCACTCGTGGCTGCGGCTGAGAATTCTGCTGTTTCCTCTGGAATGGTTTGGGCTGCAAGGCGGGAGCAGGTCCTCTTTCCAGTAGTCTTTTTTTCCAGCTGCTGCAGTGTAGCTTCTTTTCCTCTGGGGCAGTCTATATAGATGTGGCTGGCCAGGCCACAGAGGTTGCTGGATATCTTCCTTGGGAAGTCTTTGGTCTCATGTCCTGCAACTCTGCAATTCCTGCAGGCTCAGACTTTGCAGTTTTTTCACATGCAGTCAGCTACCCCGCAGTTACTGCAGTTTCTTGGCTGATCAGCATAGTGAAGAAGTTTGGCAGAGCCACCCAGGGCAAAGCTTGATGACAGGTGTTGGAGACCAACTATGGCATATTTGTTCTTCTTCAGCCTGACAATGATGAACCACTTGCCTGCCCAGCAAGTGGTTTTCATACAGAGTGTACCTGGGCAACTGAGCTAAATTTGTGGGGCGAGTAGGTCGAGGTTCCAGCCTCAGGGAGAGCCTTGGTTGCTGGGGTGGTCTAACACTTCTGTGCTAAACATGACTGAATGAATTTAATGTTAATTTATGAGAGAATTTTTTTAAAATATTTTTTTAAGGGGACACTATAATAGCATAATATTGTAACGAGCCGCGGCGGTGCCTGAAGCCTCGCTTCCTTTGGTGCCCTCACGTCCCGGCCATCGTTATGATGACCGGGACGTCACTTCCGCTATGTCCCGGCCATTGCCAAGGCAACGGTCGGGACGCTCTTTGGCTGTAGCGCCGTGTCCTGGCACCTAGGTCGGCCGGGCGCGCGCAAAGGATATTAATTAATTATTGCCCAGCTGGGCTCTTTTATCTTGTCCTCCCAGGGCGGTTTTCTATTGGACCACACTAGTATATAAGGCAGGAAGGGGCAAGCCCTCCCTGCCGGTTATAGTTCCTGCTTAGCCTGTTACTAGCCTGCTATTTCTTGCTCCAGTGGATTTAATTGTTTGTTGCCGACCTTGCCCGATTCCTGACTTCGTTTGATTGCCTGTGCCCCTTGACCTTTTGCCTCGAATCCTACACAGCTGATTTGCCTGTGACCTCTGACTTCGGTTCTGTGTACTGATATTCTGTCTGCTGCCGGCCCTTGACCCTTGCCTGGACTTCACTCTGCTTATTGCTCCTTTACGCTGTCGCTAGGTTTTCCCCAGTCAGCGCACAACTCACGACCCTCAGCTATCTGTGGCCAAGTCTGTCCCCACCACTAGAGGCTCCAGCGAATACCAGACTTCTGAGTAGACTCCGGGTTTTGTGTTGCTGGCTGTTGGGGTTCCTAACATTATAACCGGCCCAAAAAATACTAGGAGTGAGTGAATTATCTGACACTTGGTCCTATGGAACCAAGTCCGGCTCAAGTGTTGGCAGGATAAATCCAGGCCCTGTCCTAAATGGTCCAGGAGCTGTCCCAGCGGCAGGCTGCCCAAGAACAGGCGTCACAAGCTGCTCAGTCCGCCGTGGTGGAACCTAAGATGCATTTACCAGACCGCTTCTCGAGAGATCGCAGACTCTTTCGTTACTTCCGTGAAAGCTGGAAGATTTACTTCAAATTGAGACCACTCTCGTCTGGATCTCCACAACAGAGAGTGGGGATAATTATCTCTCTCCTACAAGGGGATCCGAAGTCTTGGGCATTTAGCCTAGATTCCAACAGTCATTAGTTGCAGTCTGTGGATGCCTTTTTTGAAGCACTCAGATTGATTTATGATGACCCGGACCGAGTGGCTTCTGCCGAAGCACAGCTTCGATCCTTATCGCAAGGACAACGTTCCGCTGAAGAATGTTGTTCCAACTTCAGGCGTTGGTCTTCAGACTGTGCATGGAATGACCCAGCCCTTCGCAGTCAGTTCCGTCTGGGCCTCAATGAACAAATTAAAGACTCCCTGGTCCAGTACCCTACTGCGGGATCCCTCGAGGAACTTTTACAGTTAGCTATCCGGATCGACAGGAGCTAAAGAGAAAGGAAGGCTGAGAAGGAAAATTCTTCATCCTTTTCCCCTATGCTTCCGCAAACTGCTCCTGTTGATCAAGTCGAACCTATGCAGCTGGGAGCATATCGACTGTCATCTGAAGAACATACCCGGAGGCGGACCTCGAGTCTCTGCTTATATTGTGGAGGAAAGGGCCATCTGCTTTGTACCTGTCCTGTCAGACCGGGAAAAGATCAGGCCAAGTGAACGTGGAGGGAGTACACTTAGGCCTACAAGCCATCTCTCCAACAAATTCTCTACAAATACCTGCCCAACTCACATTTGGGGGTCAAGTCGTTTCTGTTTCTGCATTCATGGACAGTGGAGCTGCAGGAAACTTTTTAGATTTAACCCTGGCCCAGTCCTTGGGTTTCTCAGCCATTCCTCTGGACTCCGTAATTGCTGTATGCGGACTGGATGGAACTCGCCTGAGTTACGGTGAGATTCACCATTGTTCTCCTCTTCTGCAGCTGAAGATAGGCGCTCCTCATTCCGAGGCTATTTCCATGTACTTGATCGATTGTACCTCAGTACCGCTGATCCTGGGTCATCCCTGGCTAGCCCTTCATAATCCCTCTATCGACTGGACTAGGGGTGAGATAGTTCGATGGGGTCCTAAATGCTCTTATTCCTGTTTATCTTTGCCTATCAGGATCACTCATGCCAGTTCCGAGCAGTTACCTTTTCCTAACCACGAATTTCAGGATGTTTTTTCGAAAAAGGAAGCAGACCTTCTTCCTCCCAACCGGGAGTATGATTGTGCGATTGACATCATCCCTGGTTCAAGATTGCCCAAGGGAAGATTATACGCATTATCTATTCTGGAGAACCAAGCCATGGAATTATATAGTAAGGAAAACCTACAGAAATGGTTCATTAGACCTTCCAAGTCACCTGTGTCACAATCTGCCTGCAGCATACTGCTTTGCCTGGAAGCTCCTGCCTCCTGGACTATCAGACTTTATAATTTGTGTTCATTTTATGTGTTAGCAGCAGTACCTCTGATCACCAGAGGTGCTGCTATTGTGCCTGTTGTGCTCCTAGTTCCTTAGGAGTTAACACTGCTTCACTCATTATCTCATGCATCTGGGTGTGTTCCATTTATACCCGTCTCTCACAGCATTCAGGGCTGGTTATTGTTGTCCCATCCTTTTGTTCCTTTCCTCTGCTGTGCTTTTGGTTTCATGCTGCCTGGATCTCTCCATATTACCACTTACCTTCATCAGCCATCTACCCGGTATTTATTCCTGCATATTCCTGTATATTCAGTATTCAGCAATAAACTTTGTGTGTTTTCACCTCATTCCTGGCTCCTGAGCTGCACTTGTATTTGAACCGTGACAACCTACTGGGGCAGGCTTCTTCTTTGTGGCCAAAAAGGATGGCGGGCTGAGGCCTTGTATTGATTACGGGGGTTAAATAAAATAACCGTCAAAAATACTTATCCTTTGCCACTTATCTCAGTCATCTTCGACCAACTTAAAGGAGCAAAAATTTACACTAAGATTGATCTGCGTGGTGCATATAATCTGATAGAAATCCGAAGTGGCGACGAATGAAAAACGGCCTTCAATACTGAATCAGGTCACTATGAATATCTCGTCATGCCCTTCGGTCTCAGCAACGCTCCAGCAGTCTTCCAAGACTTGATTAATGATGTTCTTCGAGAGTTCTTGGGCTCCTTTGTAGTTGTCTATTTGGATGATATACTGATTTACTCCTTAAAGCAACGTCGAGAGCATGTGCGGCAAGTACTTCTGAAACTCTATCATCACCTGTATGCCAAATTAGAAAAATGCGAATTTGAAGTTGCTAAAGTCTCTTTTCTGGGATATGTTTTTTCTCCTGAAGGTTTTGCTATGGATCCAGTGAAAGTACATGCTATCCTCGACTGGGTGCATCCCTCGAATCTTAAGGCCATCCAAAGGTTCCTAGGATTCGCTAACCTTTGCAGGAAATGTATTAATTCTTTTGCCATCCTTGTTGCTCCCATTACAGCTCTGACTCGCAAGGGAGCGGATCCGAATTTTTGCCCGCCTGCCACAGTATCTGCCTTTGAAGCCTTAAAATGTGCTTTTGTGTCTGCTCCTCTTCTGAAACATCCTAATCCTGATCTTCCATTTACCGTTGAAGTTGACGCTTCTGATGTAGGAGTCGGAGCTGTGCTCTCCCAAAAAGACCCGAAGGACCATCGCCTTCATCCCTGTGCTTATTTGTCCTGAAGATTTTCTGCCGCTGAGGAACATTATGATGTGGGCAATCGAGAGTTACTAGCCATCAATTGGGCATTGGAAGAGTGGCGCCACTGGCTTGAAGGAGCAAGGCATGTTGTCACTATATACACTGACCATAAGAATTTGTCTTACATCGAGTCAGCTAAAAGGTTGAATTCTAGACAAGCACGGTGGTCCCTCTTCTTCTCCCGTTTCCGTTTTATTATCACCTTCTGACCTGGCTCGAAGAACCTTGGGGCGGATGCCCTATCTCGTAGCTTTGTCTCCTATCAGACTTCTGTCTCAGAGACGTGTTCTATTGTTCCGGCCTCATCTGTATTGATTGCCTTCACTCAGGATTTGGGAAAAATTCTTCTACAGGCTCAACCACAAGCACCTCCAGTTTGCCTGTAGTAGGCACAAACAGTTTGCCTACTACAGGCAAACTGTTTGTGCCTATCCACCTTAGAAAAGCGGTTCTATCAGAATGTCATGACAACCAGTCTTCTAGACATCCTGGTATTGCCAAAACCACTGAAATCATTTCCCGGGTTGTATGGTGGCCGTCTATGTCTGCGGATATCAAAGGAATACATATTATCTTGTGATCTGTGCGCTATAAACAAGGTTCCTCGGAGATCACCTACCGGGCTATTGTTACCTTTGCCAGTTCCAGTCAGACCTTGGACCCACTTGTCCATGGATTTTATTGCTGACTTACCTCCTTCCTCCGGGTGCAACACTATATGGGTTACTGTGGATAGGTTCAGTAAAATGGCTCACTTCATTCCATTGACTAAACTACCTTCACCACGCACTCTAGCTTCATTATTCATTAAACACATATTCCGTATCCATGGCCTTCCTGAAAATATTGTATCGGATTGAGTCTCTCAGTTCGTAGCAGCCTTCTGGAGGTCATTTTGCTCCCTGCTGGGTATTAATCTTAGTCTGTCATCTGCCTACCATCCACAGTCAAATGGACAGACTGAAAGTGTGAACCAATCTCTAGAGCAATACCTGCGTTTATATATTTCCAAAAGCCTCGACAACTGGGTGGACCTTCTTCCATGGGCTGAATTCGCCTACAACAATGCATGCCATTCATCGTCCCAACATTCTCCCTTCTTCTCCAATCTCGGGTATCACCCCAGAACCAACTCATTGTCCTCCTTGTCTACTGATAAATCTCTTGATCTTAGGTCCACGGCCACCCGGCTCAGAAGAATCTGGAAGATGGTACATCAATCCTTACTCCGAGCCTCTTTTAAGTACAAGGTCTTTGACGATCTTTACCATTCCGTCTGTTCCTTTGAGCTAGGGGATTTCATGTGGTTGTCGACCCAGAACATCAAACTCTGCCAACCGTGCAGAAAGTTTGGGCCCAAGTTTATCGGTCCGTTTTCCATCCTGAAACAAATTAACCCGGTGTCTTTCAGGTTGAAGCTTCCAGAATCATTAAAAATACCCAACACGTTCCACTGCTCCTTGTTGAAACCCGTTCTCTCTTCCAGGAAGTTCAGACAACAACGACCTTCTAAACCTCAGCCCGTATCCATTGATGGTCATCAAGAATTTGAGGTCGAGAAAATCTTGGTCTCAAAGAAAGTCCAAGGGCAAACTCATTTTCTTGTTCATTGGAAGGGGTATGGCCCTGAAGAATGCTCCTGGGTACAACAAAGGAATCTATATTCTGACAAGCTGCTTACTGAATACTTTAAAAAATTCCCGGGAAAACCAGGTTATCGGGGTTCCCTAACCCCTCCTCAAGGGGGGGTACTGTAACGAGCCGCGGCGGCTTCTGGTAACCGCCGCGACTCGCTTCCTCTGGTGCCATGACGACCGGGACGTCACTTCCGCTATGTCCCGGCCATTGCCAAGGCAACGGTCGGGACGCTCTTTGGCTGTAGCGCCGCGTCCCGGCACCTAGGTCAGCCAGGCGCGCGCGTGCGCAAAGGATATTAATTAATTATTGCCCAGCTGGGCTCTTTTCTCTTGTCCTCCCAGGGCGATTTTCTATTGGACCACATTAGTATATAAGGCAGGAAGGGGCAAGCCCTCCCTGCCAGTTATAGTTCCTGCTTAGCCTGTTACTAGCCTGCTATTTCTTGCTCCAATGAATTTGATTGTTTGTTGCTGACCTTGCCCGATTCCTGACTTTGTTTGATTGCCTGTGCCCCTTGACCTTTTGCCTCGACTCCTACGCAGCTGATTTGCCTGTGACCTCTGACCTCGGTTCTGTGTACTGATATTCTGTCTGCTGCCAGCCCTCGACCCTTGCCTGGACTTCACTCTGCTTATTGCTCCTTTACGCTGTTGCTGGGTTCTGCCCAGTCAGCGCACAACTCACGACCCTCAGCTGTCTGCGGCCAAGTCTGTCCCCACCACTAGGGGCTCCAGCGAATACCAGACTTCTGAGTAGACTCCGGGTTTTGTGTTGCTGGCTGTTGGGGTTCCTAACAAATATTATGTGGAAAATATGAATATATAATATTATTAACTTATTGTTAACGGTGTATATAATTATTTATGTTGCACAATTTGTCATTACATAGTGTCCAAATAATAAAATGATTAAATAATTATGTCCCCGTAATATAATATATATTTTTCCCCCTCCTAAGTTAATATTAAATTAATTTTGTCGCTTAATCAATAACTGATGATTGCCAAAATAATTAAAATGTCAATCGTGCTTTCTCTTATGGTCTGAATGGCAAAATAGCCATTCTGAAGCAGGTATTAAAACTGTCCTATCCAATCGCAGCCTCCCGGCGTAAAGAGGAACGGGAGCAGATATCTGCATTGGAAACCCGACTACTCTCTCTACTCACTCGGCATCAGGGTTCACTAGATCAGTCAAATCCGAGGGAACTAATGATAGTCAGGTGACAGCTCATACCCTCAAATGGACTCAGCAACTTTTTTACGAAAAAGGTGACAAGGCGGATTCCCTACTAGCCCGGAAACTCCGCCAGAAGTGCACACGAAATGCGATCTCATCTATTAAAAATTCCCAAGGGCAATTGACATACAATCCAAATTCTATATTGAAAGAATTCCAGACATACTATTCATCACTATATAATTTGAATAAATCAGACCCGCCACCTCCTGACCTAGATGACAAAATAAATGCGTACCTGCAATCCTGCCACCTCCCGCAACTATCGGACTCAGATCCAATTTCCAATCATCCAATTTCTCAGTTCTGACATAACAGATGAAGAAACTACTTCAGCCCTACGTAGCATGAAGATAGACTCTGCCCCTGGTCCGAATGGACTCCCTGCCAAGTACTACAAAAAAATTGCTGGAATTCTCAGTGCAAAGCTAACCACTTGGTATAATGCCATCCTTGACTGGACCCCCTTTGACCTAGCCACGACCCGAGCCCGGATTACTGTTATTCCGAAAGAGGGCAAAGACCCTTCCCTCTGTAGCAGCTACTGCCCTTTTTCTTTACTTAATGTGGATCTAAAAATATATGCCAAAGTCCTTGCGAATAGGGTGAACACTGTACTCCCGAAATTAGTACACCCCGATCAGGTTGGATTTGTCCCATGCCGGCAAGCAGCAGACAACACCAGGTGGACCATAGACCTCATTCAACATATTAACGAATGTAAATTGCCCTCCCTCCTCATGTCTCTTGATGCCGAAAAGTTATTTGACCGCGTTGGCTGGCCCTTTATGATGAAAGCCCTCGCAGCCTATGGTTTCAAAGACAGCTTTATCGAAGGGTCTCTGCCATGTATGCCAATCCAACTGCATTTGTCCAGGTGAACGGGTGTTCCTCATCATCCTTTCATATTAGAAACGGGACCCGACAGGGTTGCCCCCTCTCCCCTCTTATTCGCATTAATCATAGAGCCTCTAGCCGTGAAAATACGTCATAACCCTAATATCTCCGGCATACAACTACCCTTTAGCACTTATAAGATAGCATTTTATGCAGATGATATCCTCCTTACCATCACCAATACCCTAACATCACTACCCAACTTATTCCAAGAACTTGATCATTTCTCTATAGTATCGAATTTTAAGAACAATACGGCTAAGACAGATATCCTGGATCTCAATATCTCCCCTAAGCTAAAGCAGCTCCTGGAACTAAACTTCCTTTTTCACTGGAATTCCGAATGTATTAAATACCTGGGTATTACACTTACCAGAAAGGTAGAAAATCTCTACCAAGCAAACTATCCCCAGCTTATAGCTTTTCTTAAAAAAAGACATGATCTCCTGGGATAAACTTATGATATCTTGGGTGGGAAGGATTACATCAGTGAAAATGAACTTGCTTCCCAGACTGCTTTACCTTTTTCATACCCTTCCTATTAGAATTCCCCCCTCTGTCCTAAAAATGCTGCAAGCCTCTGTAATGCGATTTATCTGGTCAAACAGGAGACCCAGGATCTCTGCTCATATTCTCCCTCCCATAGCAGGTCGCCTCGGCATCCCCAACCTCCGGAATTATTAATATGCGGCGAGTTTAGCTCAATGTGTCCAATGGCATTCTCCGCCTATAACTAGGGTCTGGGTTGATATAGAGTCGGATCTTCTGGGAGGCTTACCGATTTGTGCTGCTCTTTGGCTTCCAGCCGCCCAGCGCCCAGCCCCTGCTCGAACTCACCCAGTAATAACCCTCTCCCTCTCAATTTGGTCCCGATGTAATAGAATCCCACCTCTATCTCTAGCACCGTCGATAATGATGCCCCTTTGGTCAAACCCAGCCTTTACACCTGGTCTTGTACGCCCTATGCACACAAAGTGGGCAGGGGAGGGTGGAATATTGCTGCTAAATCATATCACTGGGACCCTAACATTCCCTCAGTTCTCAGACTTAGCAGACCGGTGCAGGCTTGTGAGGGGACTGTTCCACCAATACTTACAGATTAGACACTATCACCAAAAGGTCAAGGTTCAGTTATCATCTAGGCCTCCCACTGTGCTTGAGAATCTATGCCTTTCTGAATCATCTTCAAAAGGTCTCATTTCCACACTATACAATGCTTTACTCCCCACCTCCACAGAGGTCAAGGACCGATTCCAGACGCAGTGGGAGACGGATCTGGGAATGTCTCTAGATCCAGAAGAATGGTCAGACATTTATGAGTGGACAGCGCGTTGTTCCATAAATGTCCGTATTAAATAAAATGCTAATAAATTGCTCCATAGATGGTACTACGTACCTGCTAGGCTTCACGTTATATATCCACAAACAAACCCCACATGTTGGAGAAATTGTGGCCAAGTCGGCACCTTTATGCATATTTGGTGGGGCTGTCCCAGAATATGCTCGTACTGGACAGCGGTTCTCACACTACCTACAGCGGTCCTCGGCACTCCCATACCCTCCGACCCTAAGCATGTAGTATTACCCTTGCCTCTCCCGGACCTCCCTACACATGCACATAAGCTCCTCCAGCACATAATCAGCGCGGCTACTTGTTAGATAGCTGCTTCCTGGAAAAATCCCACACCCCCTACTCTCCAAATGGTCTGTGGTTGGGTTTGGCATACTTACCAAATGGAGCACATCACTAGTGTGCTGAGGGGCTCCTCCGTGTCTTTCCACAAGGTCTGGTCTCCATGGACTTCATACCATAATCAACCCCTACTTCAATTCTAGTAGAGACCGGTCCTTTATTGAAATTATCGGGTTTGACTACTGCCTCTTGTTAAATGCGTCAACTCCTTCCCCCAGTCCCTCTAATTCTCTTCTCCCCCCCTTTTTGCCCCACCCCTTTCCTTATTCCCCCCTTCTTTCCTTTTCTTTCTATTATTTCTCTCTGTCTTGTTCAAAATAAAAACAACATCTGCATGGCACGAGATTAACACGCAGTCAAATTTATGTTGTAACGGTGTATGTAAGCACAGTGAGAAAGTGTTTTACATCGTGTTTATTTATATGTACATATACTCGTTAATGTACCTTTTGAGAATTTTGTAACATTCTTAAGGATAAGATGTTATTAATAAACCGTATTTTAAAAAAAAACAAAAAACTGTTCTATCCTGTCTTTTTGATGGCAGTTTGGACAAAACCGCAGATGGTTTATCTTTTTCAAACCGCCATACATCACCACTCATTTTAAATTGAAGCCTCAAACTGATCTATAGTGAATGTAGTGGTTTGGAGCACTAAACCGCCAGCGATGGGTGGTGGTGGTTTCAAACTGCCACCAAACTCGATTCTTAGTAAATCTAGCCCTTAGAGTGGGTTAGATAGATATGTATCATTTTGACTAATGATTCAATATGGTTCATACACTTAGATATACGGTGGCAGTTAGTAAATATACTTTCCCAATCTTCATTGGGTCAGGACAAATTTAGCTCAGTTTCCCAGGTACACTGAATATGAAATCTACTTGGTTGAATAGGGGATAAAATGTAATTGTACCAGGAATCCATACACATTTTTGATGCATATATGCAGTAAGGAAAAATGTATCTTAAGCTAAAAAAATCAAATATGTTCAACTGTAAATGAGACACATTGGGCTTGATTCAGAGTGGAACGCAAGCACAAGTTTAACTTGCAATTAAAAATTTTCAAGCAAGTGTATGCATATGTATGCCTTATTCAGAAGATGTGACCAGGGGGTAAATGTATCAAGCTGAGAGTTTTCCGGCGGGTTTGAAAAGTGGAGATGTTGCCTATAACAACCAATCAGATTCTAGCTGTCATTTTGTAGAATGTACTAAATAAATGATAGCTAGAATCTGATTGGTTTTTCAAACCCGCCGGAAAACTCTCAGCTTGATACATTTACCCCCAGGTCTGAATGAATAGCAGATTTGTCTGCAACTGACACACCCCTCAGACACTTGCATCCAACTTGAGAACATGTACAAAAACCTTTTATTTTATAAGATATGAACACAGTTGCCATAATTTAAACTTGAACAACCAAGCTGATACAGCTTGAACAACTTCCTGACATGCATACAATAAAAAAAATGTATTTAATTTTTTTGCTACATGTTCAGAAAATCTTAATTTATGGCCGAGCAACTATTAAAGTTTCCATAAACTTCTGCAAATCATTTGCAAACCCCTAATTGCAAACATTTCGCTAGTACAAGTGTTCATCATTATCATCATCATCCACTTTTTAAACCTTACCCTGACCACCTGCAGTTTGAATCCATCCGCTATTTCTCGAAAACATGCTGAATGTACATTGCTTACATTAGAACCCCTCTTCCCTCACACATCATGCCTCTTCAGACATAAAGAGTCGTGAGTGGCAAAAAGTTGCAGGTCTGAACAGATGCTGTTGCATATGTTCATTTTCTGAGCATGCACAGAGCTAAAAAATGCAAATCTGTGTATTTCTCACTCTGAATCACAAGCCCTTTGTGTGTATTTATTTTGATTCTTTAGGTAATACCATCATGACATCAAAAAAAGCTCCGTTCAGACCATGCACCTTAAAATTGCCTACCGGGGATGCAGCGCCGGTGCTAGGGTCCTTGGCGCCCTAGGCACAGTGTGAAAATCGGCGCCCCTCCTTTAAAAATCCGTGCCCCCCCTTTAAAAATCGGCGCCCCCCCTGTCAAAATTGGTGCTGCGCTTCCCTCCCCTCAGGTCCACATGTCTTTCTTTAACTTACCTGCGTGAAGCTGCTCCTCTCTGCTCTGTCTTCTCCCCTCCACTCACAGACACTGTCGGGCCGTGATGATGACATCATCACGGCCTGTCACTGTCAGTGAGCGGAGGGGAGGAAACAGAGCAGAGAGGAGCAGCTTCATGCAGGTAAGATTCATAGCCCCTTCCCTCCTCTCCTCCCCGTGGATTTCCGTTTTAAATGACCATAGTCATTTTTTTTTCATTTCGAGGCGCCCTGCAGAGCCCGGCACCCTAGGCAATTGCCTAACCTTGCCTAATGGGAGCGCCGGGCCTGTGTGGATGCCCATCTTACCCTTCACAAAAACCTTTATTAACTTAACTATCTTATCTAAAAATAAAGACACAGATACATTTTAAAGTGGCTAAAATTAGGTCACCCTCACTGAGCCGGACAAGGGACCCTCCTCATTGAAGGACCAAAAGTTACCACTGCCTCGAAGGGGATAGTGACCTGCAGCCAATAAGCAATAGAGCCATATGTATCAGCCGCTGATTGCAGTGTCTTCCTACCATGCTAGCAGCCTTATGGACCCAGCAGCCAGCTACCATCTGAACTGATAAAATCCCTAGTTCCTTCAAAATCCCCTCTATGAAAATGCCTAAGCCTTCGTCTGTCAGGTGAACCTTGTCTTTTTTATGTAGGAGTGTTTGATCCCCCATTAGTAACGGGTGATCAATGATAACTCCTCCTATGGACCTGGT
The DNA here is from genome assembly GCF_038048845.1 of Mixophyes fleayi. NCBI lineage: Eukaryota > Metazoa > Chordata > Amphibia > Anura > Limnodynastidae > Mixophyes > Mixophyes fleayi. The sequence goes on from NC_134409.1 coordinate 68,070,397, forward strand.
GACTTTACGTATAGTGCTGTTTAGTTTACTCACCAACATTCGCATGATTGTTTGAGGAATGTCTGATCTCCAGGACAGCCGGGAAATTAATGCAGATCACCCTAATGCTATGGTCGACCAACGGGATCTAATGTTGTGTAAATCTTTTCTAATCTTTATGATCAGGTCTAGTGATTTAACTTTGCCTAAATCATTACCTCCTAGGTGAATAATTAGAATATCGGGAGAACCCCACTGTTCTATCTGGCGAGTCTACCAAGGAAGGAGGTCATGCCAAGCAGAGGCCCCTTCTACCCCACCAGTGAATCTTGACAGGTAATCGCATATTTACCCACAATTGAGCCATCCCCTGTCTGGCCACCCAAAACACATACAAGTGGAAAACAATCCATATGCATTTTGTTTTCAGGGTGAAACATGTGGTTAAAAATTATTTTGTGTCATCAATAAAGCACGGTGTCATCCTTGTAGTGACTTGGTAACCCATAATGCTGGATCAGCACCTTCAAATACCGTGGAAGGCCTGAACGATGCAAGGTGGGGAATGAGAGCTATTAGGAGAGACGGGGGGAAACAGGGGTTGGGGAAGATCACCCAAATGAAGGTAAAAACCCAGGAAAAAAACCCTGGAGGCTCACCACTAATCAGGCCTTGAGCCACGAAAAAAACGGGAAAATCCCTTCATGCCCCCACATAAAAGCAACGAGCACTTAAACATTAGGCCTAATGTACTTCTTGTAGACTGTTGATTCCCATCGGCCTAAAGTCTTAATATCGCCTACCAATGAGCCTGACAAGGCAGCAGAGGTAGCAGCTCTAATCCTGAAGGAATGGGTGCTGTATTGTGATGGGTCTAAACCCAAAGCTTGTAATGTCTTTTTGCGTAGGGCATGAAATTGATATCAGGCGAACTATCTAGGTGGACTAAGAACAGGGTACTATTTGGTCTTGCTACTTTGAATTGCGAGGCTAATGTAATGGGACAGATCTCCTTATTGCGATGTGGTAGAATTTGTATCCAGCAGCCTCTACCAGCCTGGTCTGTTTTAGATTTGTCTATCTTGCAGGACATGTGGTTGTCAAGGATAATTAAGTGTTTTGTAAGCAAACTGTAAGTGTTTTTTAGTTTAGACTGAGCTACTAGTTCTGAAATTCTAAACGCACCAAAAAATGTTAGCACCAATGCTGTGCGGAATAACAGCAGTTCGGATTCACTAAAGAGTGGAACATATATGCAAAGTTCAATTGAATGAAGAGTAAGCAGCATAGAATGAACTACGGCTATACCACTGGGAAGTGGGATGGATCAGTGGGGGTTCAACGATATATGCTGAATAGATAGCGGACGTTGATCACAGCAAATGCCACTAAGGAGTGGGACACGTATGCAAAGTTCAGAGGAGTACAGAGTAGGCAGTAGACAATGAACCATGGCTGTTATTACTGGAGAGTTGAATCGATCAGCGGAAGACAGCAGTACATGCAGAATAGATAGCGGGCATTGATCATAGCAAAGACCACTAAGGAGTGGAACATCTATGCAGCATTCAACGGAGTACCGGGTATACAGCAGACGATGAGCCACAGCTATTACCACATGGATGCGGAACGAATTAGCGGAGATCAGTGATGAAGGCAGAGTATATAGTAGGAGATGATCACAGCGATTACCACTAATGGGTGGACAAGGTGAACAGAAATTAGCAGTATCCAGGTATGCAGCAGACGGGGAGCCACAGCTATTACCACAGAGATGTGGAACGAATCAGCAGAGGTTAGCGGTGTATGCAGAGCCAGTAACGGGCGTTGATCACAGCGATTACCACTAACGAGAGGAACAGATAAGCAGAGATCAGCAATATCCAGGTATGCAGCAGACGGTGAGCCACAGCTATACCACAGGGATGTGGAACGGATCAGCGGAGGTCAGCGGTGCATGCAGAGTAGGTAACGGGCGTTGATCACAGCGATTACCACTAACGAGTGGAACAGGTGAGCAGAGATCAATGGTATCCAGATATGAAGCAGACGGTGAGCCACAGCTATTACCACAGGGATGTGGAATGGATCAGCGGAGGTCAGCGGTGCTTGCAGAGTAGGTAACGGGCGTTGATCACAGCGATTACCACTAACAAGTGGAACAGGTGAGCAGAGATCAATGGTATCCAGATATGCAGCAGACAGTGAGCCACAGCTATTACCACAGGGATGTGTAACGGATCAGCGGAGGTCAGCGGTGCTTGCAAAGTAGATAGCAGGGGTAGATACAACGGAGAGCAGGAAGCTGATACAGCACAGGTGACGAACCAGCAGTGAAAAGGTGATGGGAGGAGCTTTAGAAAGGAGGACTGACCAATGGCTAGACAGGCCAAACACAGGTGAACCAAGCACAGGTGTAACAATTGCTGACAGCCTGCACAATGAGGAGAATTAATGAGAGAGTCAGTGTACTGAGGCTCGGGTGGAGGTACCTGGAGAGCGATGTGTGACAGTGCCCATCCTTTTAGGGATTTTGATATAACAAAGCTTTTGGTAATGTCAACTGCGCCCTTAAGGTGGGCCATATATGAAATACCACCCAAGGTACTGGCCATTGCAGTCTTTGAAGCACCTTCCTTGTATTTCTTCCATGTGAAAGCAATTATTGAGTACCTTTGACCTGACTGTCGATTCCCTGGATCTTAGGAATTGGGACCATTGGTGCTATGCTGCTTGTTAAGCTCATTTAGCTGACTATGCTAGCGCGCATTCGGCAAGTCCCCTTATGCAGACCTGATGATCTACCAAACACAAGATGAACAGGGAATGCCTATGTTGTTAACATGATGAGCTAGTTCTCTAAATTTACGCCACTGGAAGCGGGATAGCGCATCAGCTATGTTGTTTTCGTCCCTGGGATGTGACGAACATTGAATGAAATTTCATACTGCAGGCAGCGCAGAATAAAATGACCCAGGAGTAATATGGCATGAGGGTAAGTAACGCTCTATTTATTTATTGGCTGGACTACATCTAAATTGTCACACCAGAAGACTATATGTCTGCCACTTAAAGTAGCAGCCCACAGCTCGACTGCTACTATAATAGGAAATAGCTTGAGCACCAGTAGGTTTGTCAGTATTCCGCTCTGGTGCCAAGATGCAGGCCAATGCTCTGCGCACTATTCCCCATTCAATTAAGCACCGGAAGTGACTGTGTACAGATGTAATGTAAAATTCTCTATGTGGGAGTGGTCCATATTCACTTGCTGTTGAATTCACGTAGGAACTTAAGCCATACTTCTAGATCATCTTTAAATTCAGCTGACAGGTGGATTGCCGTATGAGGCCTGGTCGTACCGGCTGTGGCTCTTTGAAGTTTACGGCGAAATACTCGACCCATACAGATAATTCTACAAGCAAAGCTGAAAAGGCCTAGGAGGGACTGCACTTTGCGGAATGGGCATGATGTTGGACCTCTGTAATGGTATATGTCATTTTCAGAATTTTATCTGTGGAAAGCCTACAGCAACCCGCCAAGGAATCTATTTCAATCCCTAATAATGATAAACAGGGAGTCGGTTTTTTCATGAGCAATGGGAACACACAACACCATGAAAAGGGCTTGAGCTGCTGTCAGTGTATCAAGACATAGGGATGAATTTACTGGGCCTATGATTAAGAAGTCATCTAGGTAGTGAGCTATTCCTCTGTGACCTGTTCCAGCCTGAAGGCACCAGTGAAGAAAGCAGCTGAATTTCTCAAATAGTGCACAGGATATCGAGCAGCCCATGGGTATGCAATGGTCTTTGTAGAAACCGTTGTGATTTCTAAAATCCATATACTAGTAAGATTCGAGGTGGAGAGGTAACAGGCGGAAGGCTGATTCTACATCAAAAGTTGCCGAAATCTTGAACTAAGAACAGTGCAGATTTGGTATGTAAGCATGGAGTCTATGGCGTTGTTGATTGATTCGCCCGCTGGATAAAACAAGTGTGGAATTAGTGTAAATGTTCCTGCTGTATTCTTAGTGACCACCACCATTGGGGACAATACTAGGTTGGGAAGGGGGAGGTGAGAGAAACAGCCTAACAATTGACCCAACATTACTTCTTTTGCTATTTTTTCATCAAGATTTTCTGGGAATATAAGTGCTGATTTTAAGTAGCAAGGTATTGGGGGCTTTAAGGGCCTTTGAACTGGGATTTTGAAGCCAAAGTGAAAGCCATTTTTAGTAGGCTTGCTGCACTTTTATCCTTGTAAAGGTTAAGCCACCTGTTCAGCTCTATGAAGTTAATTGGTGACTGGGCCTTGACGTGAAGCTGTTGATGGAGCCCCATGTCTTCTACCTGCATTCGAGCTAGATCTAAAGCATTCGGAGGCAGAGTGAGGGCCTTTACACGTAACACAAACATGTTTGTATTTTCAGGTTGGGCCTCTTGGGTAAGGTCCTGAGTTAAAGGCATAGCATTTGCCTTTAGAGCGGAGGGATGTTTGTGCCCTCCCTGTCCCGTAAAAACCACTTTGTAGTTGTTAACGCCAGGACCTGACTACTGGCACGCATCAAGTCCATTCATTTATCTATATCCTTAAAGCCAAACGGGAGGTTGGCTCATCCGCTCATTTTCCATCTCAAGAGCTCATCGTATGCCCTGCAAATAGTTGGTCCATCCTTTATGAACACATAACTAATCATGTGCAGATAGCACCAGACCTTCATATGCTCATCTGGTCTCAACTCTATATATATGGCTGCTAATACACACTACCCATTAACCCACCTGGGGAATGAACGGTAAGTTTCTTCACATATTTGTCTTTTTTTATTTTATCTCTAGCACTGGGCCTAATGCCTCACATTAATGCTGCATTCACTACTCAAGTCATGTCATCTGCGCGCAGACCTATGATAGGACCTAGGGCCTATACGGGCTTGTTTGACTGTTTCCCTAACAGTTGGGATTGAATTTTAATGAGCTTACATTGTCTTTGGACAGTATCGGAGGAGTCGTCACTAGTAGTAGATATAAATGGGCTAGTGCTATGTAGCTTGTGTGTAATAGAAAGACTGTTCTCTACAGTAGCCAGGGGTGCAGTCGCAATGAGTCCGGCTCCTGTGACTGGATTTCTTGTTGCTTGCTGTTCGCTGACAGTTCCTGTTATTATTGGCGGATAAGAAAGCGCTTGGCGCGAAGTTGAAATGTCCATACTTCCCCTCTGGTTGTAGAGGGGAAGTATGTACATTTCAAATTTATATTTCATATATAATTTCAGCAGGGTGTTGGGATCAGCCTGAAATTGTAGTTGGCTGCTGTTTTTGTAAATCTGCAATAATAAATAGGCTAGTAACTGTGAGTCCAAAGTTGGTTTCGACTGGTAGTGGCGTTGCGGAGTACAATGAGATAGTGGGGGTATCTGTGGATGTGGCTATGGGCCTGGGGTGTGGTGGGATGGAGGGCGTATAGCTCGTATCTGTGTGGGCCGGAGTCCTTGTGTCTGCGGGGCGGTGGGGTTGTTGAAAAATTGAGAGTGAACTGTTGTTACGTTAGAGATAGGTAGGTCATGAAAATCTGCGTGTGGAACGGGTTATCTGCACTGGTGAAGTGATAATCAATTACATATTCTGCTGTAGGGTCGTATAGGGGCCTGTTATTGGTTGAAGGACTGACTGTAGATGTGTATTGGAATGGCTGTGAGTCCTGAGTCCTAGCTGTGTCCTTAATTACACTAGCAGTAAATTGAGAAAAAAGAGGGGGAGATAAAGTATGGTGCTGAAAATGGCTGCGGCTGTTGCGATGTCTGGTAGGTGTGGAGGGTGTATTGCTAGTAAGGTGGCTGGGTATATTCCTCAAGGACAAATCCTTTTGTGGAAAGTTCCTATGGGGGCGGTTGTGTCTGCGTCTGTCCATAAAGTTTGCTACCGGTTTTGTTTGTAATAAGTTGATGTGGTAGCAGTGTGCATGTTGGATGTTGGCTGGAAAAAAAGGATATGTGTGCTGGTGGAGAATCCCTATAAAATTGAGCTCCCCAAGTAGAACCCATAGTATTGTTTGCCAGGAATGGGCTTGGGGGGGAAAATAGTTGGTGGGGGACAGGACCATTTTGTTCCAGCCTGTGTATATTTGATGCTGGCATAGGGGATTTAAATACAATGCTGACATGGTGCCAAAAGGGTTATGCAGTATGGCTCCCCCTACTGGTCTGTTAGTGTGAGAATTGCTACTAAAGCTGTTGGAAGCAGGGGGGGAGTAATGGGGACAAACATTTTGGGTACAGTGGAGGTAGCTCTGCGAGGGGAGACACTTCCCCTCACAGCCACATTAATCCTGTGTCTGCTCGCCGCTGGCGCTCCGGAGCTGGAGCGAGATGCTCTGGGACAAGTGATCTGCTCATGAGTGCAATCACTGGCGGCTCAGAGTGAATGCGCAATAGGAGGGAACTGCGTCCGCTGTATCTGAGAGGTAAGAGGGGAGGAAGGGGGGCGGACAAGCTATCAGCACTGGCCATGCTGCCTCTGGTGAGCCATGAGGAGCATTTGAAGTAGAAGGAGAATTAAAATGGTCACCATGATTGGGGGAGAGGGAGTCCCAGACCCGAGGCGGGTGGGAAATGGTTCTTTTTGATCTAGGCATGGTATAAGTGGAACAGACAAGAAAACTGGATGGGGTGAAAACGGCGTGGGGGGTGAGGGAGGACTGAGAAAATGGATAGATAAGAAAGGAGGAAAAGGGGATGGAGGGAAAAGGAAAAGGGGGACAAATAAGAGGGATGAGAGAAGTAGTAAGGATAAAGAACAGTGTAGGATGATAAATGAATGAAAGGGCACATGCACAAAAAGTATGAAACAAATTGATGTTACAAAGTCTTATCTTTCACCTGATAGCTCTTCTCCCTGGATCTTGTAAAGAAGAATGAGATAACCAGGAAGTGAGAGTACCTATATAGGAATCCAGAACCCTCCCTTGAGACATTGGACATTGTCATTGGACAGCCCTGGAGCTGGATGTTAAGTGTGAGATTACAGATGCAAACACTTACGCTTATTAAGTGTATTCTTCTATAGAGACTATCTTGTCATTCCTATGGAAAATCACTTGAATGTGAGCTGCCAAATAAAAGTTAATTTTTCGAAACAATGAAAGGTGGACTGGAATTATATGGGTTAAGTGCAATTATCGGTAATTAAATTTTGTTTTATGGACTGAGACATTTCAATAGACTGACAGGGTTGAGACTGCTTATACAGTATATTAAATCTTTCTTGATTTCATGTTTTGAAGCCAATCTAAAGTATCAACAATTGACAATTGTTTTCTGCCACCTCCAACAACATGTTGGAGGTGGCAGAAAACAGTACTTTTCATGTAATGTTTACTAAGTCCTACCCCTATGGGGGGCGTTTGGGTCCATGTGTAGTTGAGTTCCCTTATGCCCTTACTGCACTTGGGCTAGGCTTGCCTGCACCTTCCCACCCCCAATCTGCCTCTAGAGTCGTAAGGAGCTAGAAGTGTAAAATGTGCAAAAATCTGGATACAAACTAATGTCTATGGTCTTTTTTGGTTCACATGTTCAGTAGAAAATGGGCATATTACACAAATAAAATATCTGTCCAACGCTACATGAGCCCCAGTAATGATACATGTAGATGTTGTGCAATGTATTTAATTAAAGTAAATTAATATTTGACAATTACAATAAAGACAGCTTCCATGGTTCCTTCTATAAAACATAAAGGAAGGTCAAATTAACTAGCACTAGTGGTGCTGGTGTCACTTACCATTTTGTAAATGCTGCAGCTAGGTGATGAGAGCAGTTGATGAACATTTCCCATGCTCCTTTCTTTATAGGTATTGAACTTTACTGAGCCACATATATTTAAAATTCTATCTCTATTTACCTTTAAAATTATGTGTCGCTCCCCCTCTGACAAAACTGACCAAAATAGCAATTCCTTTATGTACCAGACCAATCCAAAACTCTGTTGTCTCCTATCAATACTCCACTACCACCTAGGAAAATATTTTGCTAACGTGCCTGCCCTGAGAACTGAGATGGAGAATCAATCACAAGATACAATCTGCCCTCAAGAGATTGCAGCTTCTGATTGATCTTCCTGTTGATATACCCCCACCACCACCATTGTACATTTGTGAGATTTGTTGATTTGCCAAATCTGCATTACAGAACCGAGTCCAGGGAAAATCAGCTGCATGTAGCACCCTGCCCCCTCCCTTCCCCCAGGGTAGGAGGTGGCATGCTAGAAAATATTTTCCTGGTGGCGCAACTTTAATCTAGATTTAATAATTTCATTATAAAAAGCATGAAGAAAGTTATGAAAGTTATATCATTGCAATGTTGAAACTGGATGGCTATTCTAGTAAATTAGTATCACATGAGTAAGAACAGGCATATTTAAAACTTGCACTGGGCTTTATTGCCAACATAACCTTTACTAGATTTCAGAAAAGTAAAGATCTTAATAGAGGCAATATTTTTCACTGGAAACATAAACACTGCCTCGGGCAATCTGCAAATAAGCCACAGCAAGAAAAGAATAGACTTCTGAGTAACACCATTTGCATTGTAACCTAAAATTAGATTAACATTTTGTTGTTCTTTCTATCTGTGGTATATATTTAGCTGCATGCAAATTTGAAGAAATAACCAGACTTGAAAATTATTGATATGTTTTGTGAAGTGCCAAAATAAACAGAACATTGCCACACCGGTTTTTATTACAAATGTTTATTTAGGTGTACCATTTATAAACAATGACTGACTAAAACTACTATTAGTATTCCTTCTAGTCCTTCATCTTTCCCTGAATAGTTAAGGAAACACCTTATCATCAAAACATGATTGTTCTTATTTATAGATAGTAAATTATATTTTAAATAAGAATCTTTAATGTACTGTTGCTTTATATTATGTTAAAACCCTGTTTGCTCATAAATTTTTCAATATTTTTATTTTATTAAGTAGTAGTGTATTATACATGGTGCACGTTTACTTCCTACTCCATGTATAGCTAGTGTTATGTATGTTTTATTAATTGTAATGAATTTGGTACTAAATAAGAATGTTTTAAAGTGCTGTACTGAGATGCCTCTGAGATAGGGGTGTCACCCAGGCAGTCCAGGTTTCAGGTGCTCTGTTCAACGACCTGCCTGGGTTTTAGGAATCCCAGGGTCTGGACAGGTTTCCTCTTTCCAGTATGTTCCCTGATCCAGCTCTCTGCAAAAGCTGTTCAGACTGCAAGTCACTGGGACAGAGCAGATTCAGCCAACTAAGAGTGAAAAGGGATGGGACTAACTTGGCAGAGGTAATTAGATAAAGTAGCTTACTGAACTACTGCATGTGATTATGTGCAGTAATTATACAGTGGTCAGCAGGATAGGGCTGTGTTTGCACCATCGTAACCAGAATATGCATTATACTTACTGAAAAATGGGCTGCACATTATGTTGTAGCTGTTGAAGTAGGGCTCTGCATTGTACAGTAGTCACAAGAAAATGCATAACCCCAATAGTCATAATTTTGGCAGTTTAGATTTGCAGTGCCTGAAAGAGTTGAAGCTTAATTATTTTGGAGACATGATCATTGAAATGATAATAATATTATTAGTTGTAATATTATTTATTAGTATTTAGTGTTATTATTATGCCTCTCCCAACCCATTAGGGAAGTCCGGGTTACATTTGTATGCTTGATACTGGCAATAGCAATCTAAAATGTAAAGAGTTGTATTTGGGTTGCAGTTTCTCAGAGGAAGACACTATGGGCTGATGCAGACTGAGAAGTATGACAGTTTGCATAACATATCACAAGTGAAATCGTTCTATGCATGTCAAGAAAAAGTGGGGAAAACATATACACCTATCTACACTTGTGCTATTCTGATACTTACACATGCTTGGGATGGGGGAGGGAAATGGAGTTCTAATATTAGCCAAGTACCAGGTGGGTTTGGGAATAGTTATGTAAGGTACCTGGACTCACCAGAGGGCCCGATGATGATCCTGGCAGCAATGAGCCATCTAAGGTGTCGACCCCTGCTGGAAACACTGTTTCACGACGTAAGAGCGGTAGAGGAATAGCAGCTGAAAAAGAGTGTGCTGTTTCCCTGCACCCTTATGTGACACAGACATGACCTAATGACGCTATGGCACTGTCAGCGTAGAGGAGCCACAATGAGCAAGAGATAAAGCTGAAAAAAAGAAGTGAAGCTGTCAGCAGGCCTACGGTAAGTAAAGAAAGTAAACTACTGGAAGAGGGTTGGAGAAAACATAGGAGGTGTGTTTAGTAAGGGACTTTATAAAGGCAACAAACAAGTGAGATACATTGTTCTGATTGCAATCAGTCCTTCAGTGAAAAGGTCAAGTCAGAGTAAAGTAAGCTGTGCAGTAGTCCAGGTGAGGTGACTAGCTAGATTGCTGTTTTTAGCAGAGTGCAGATTACATGAATAGAAAGAATGTGTTTGTAGCTGTCATTGTGAAACCCCACAGTAATTATTTACAGCTGTCATCTTGAGCTAGTGTTGTGAATCCTCACAATGTGCCTAATTCATTAAGGAAAGGAAAGCAAAAAAAATGATTAACTATGAACCTTGGCAAAACCATGGTGCAATGCAAGGGGTGCAAACGAGCTTATTATTTTCTACATAAGGAAAATATTGGCTGTTTTTTCATGTAGCATACACATATTTGATAGCTTTATTTTTACACTGATAGTAAAAGTTGGTCTAGGACATGCTATACCCCAATCATAAATCTGTCCTCGCATTTTAAATTTACCTCCCCTTCCAATAAAACAT